>NW_027362871.1:3765000-3817500 GCF_046119375.1 Phyllobates terribilis | reverse complement strand
TAACAAATTTTTGACACCCACAAATGGATGGAAGCTAGTGAGACACGTATCCTCATACCAGCATTTTTCAATGAATGGCAGCCGAACAAAAATTCCCTGGGGTGTGGCGACCCCCACCTCACCAGTTGAGGGTTAAAGGGATTTTCCTTTAACCCGTTGGTGCAGCTGTTTTTTTTTTGTAACTGTGCACTAGTCACCTTCCTTGGGTCCAGCACAGGGTCTCTGCCACTGCTCCCAGTGTCTGTTACTGTCCTTTGGCCTCACGTCGACAGCGCTGCAACCAATAACTGAGATCAGCAGCTTTGCCCGAGTTAACGGCACTACTTGCTCAGAGTCACTGAACTCACTGACTGGCTGCAGCGCTGTCAATGTGACAAATAGCTGACACTCTGCATTAGACCCAGAGAGGGTGAGTAAAGTATTGCTTTAAAAAAGAAAAGAAAATTGTATTAAAAAAACTGTAGTGTAATTCTTTAGCATCTTCTATAAGTGCAGCATAAATGACTCTAATGCTATGTCCGTAAAGGACAGCGGCCCAATCTAATCTATACACACCAGCACACACACAACACAAGGGAGTTTACAAAAATATTCTAATTGCACATTACGGAATAAACTACTTTACATACGTACTTTGTACTGATATAGTCACAATTAGGGTAATATTGCTTGACAACATATTTTAAAATATCTTAAAACAAAAATCAATTTCTGCATATAAATTACAGCCAAAATATGCAACACAAAATAAAAAAATAGATCATGATTTTATTATACTCGTCACAAAAATAAGCAATGATGGCATCAATAAATAAACCATAAATAATATATATAAAAAAAACACACAAAACCCTTTGCAATCAAGGAGAACTCCCAAAAGACCTGCGGCACCACCGTTGGGGTTTGCTCACACACAGCGCTTGTGCAGAATTTTTTTTTTTAATTCTTTGTACCATAAATAGCCACAAAATCTCATTCCCATGTTGCATATTTGTTTATTGCCCCACGGTGCGTTCTCAATTCAGGAAGAAGCATGCACCTTTTCATGAACCGTGAGCATCTGTCTGACTCCAGCACACCTCCTCATCAAGACCAATGTGAACAGCGCCGCTCTTGATGACTCTGGCCCCATCTCTTTTAGGATCATGTTGAGACTGGACAAAAGTAAGAGCTGCTCTATTTTTTGCCCTCATTCATTTCGAGGATTAGTGTCCCTTTAAGAGGCTTTCCCTTTCATTGTTTTTGGGAGTTCTACTTTTAAAAGGGTTGTCCTGGATTAGAAAATGAAAACTCTATTCCCCACCTTCCCCCACAGACACGGCCCCATGTCTGTTACTGCGGCTCAGCCCCTACATCGCTGGGCTACCACCCCAGGCACAGATCATGGGAAGAAGACGCTGCTTCTGACTATCACGGACCTCACTTATAAGCTGCATCTTCAGAAGATTTTGGAATCTGCAGTTGGGAGGGACGGTCATTTTATGATGATCTTCCTATTACATCTAGTAGCTTTGTTCTTGTATTGTAGCACTACAAGCGCTTGTAAACTCGTCTATAAAACCAATATGATATTGGTCACAATGAGCAGACAAGTCAAGAAGTGAGAACGATTATTCTGGTAAGATTATCCATGCAATTTACAAAAAAAACTAATAGCAGCTTCAATGAGCATTCAAGATGGCAGCCGTCCGCTATGCAGCAGGCAGACACGTAAAGGATGGCGGGGGGATACTACACAACATTGACTCTTACCATATTAGTACTAGCCCAGTAATGTGACGCTGAGACCCCACATGTAACTACCGTGCAGCACGAATATAAAAGGATCAGTACGTTTTCTGAAAACCAGTGTCGGAAGCACTTAGAGAGAACCCTATGGCTCTTAGCCCCCAGATAACATGCAAGGATTCAAGTACGCGGGACCCCGCTAATCCGCTGATGGGCCGGATATCTGCAACGTACAGAGCTGGAATTCCTACAGAAATACAAAAGTGACCAGTAAATTCTGGACTATAAATTCTTATTATCTGCTTTATTTGTATCTTATTTTTCCACCCCAATGTATTCTCAAAAAAGTGATGGGAAATGCAATGTGTAGGGCCATCCTATAGGGACCACAGCTGATTTTTCAATTTCTTTGGGGTTACTGCTCTACCTCGCTTATATAAGTCAATAAGAAAGTCTCTCCCCACTATATTCTGGAGACCTACATAAAAGTGCCAAAGCTTTTTGTTTTTTTTTCTTTATTTCCTCCAATATTGTATTCATACAGGAATGCTTCCATTAAAGTTTGCAACATACTGTACTTTTTGGCATCTGTTTGAAGGATGGACCTATTTTGAAGTTCTGAAAAGTCTAATAGATCTGTACCGATACCGATTAATAATTAAAGGGGTTGTCCTGGACTTTAACATTGATGGCCTTTCTTTAAAGAAGTGGTCCACTACATTGTATAATGACCCCATCGATTTACACATGTTAACTAAATAAATGTTTTTGTAAATACCTCCTGCTTCCATATGTACCTGTGGGTGGCGCTATTGCTGACTGCTCAGTCTGCATCACGTGACCCCGGCTGCAGGTATTTGAAAGGTGTAATTTGATGGGGGCATTATACAATGTAGTGACCACCTCTTTAAGATAAGGCATCAATGTTTGATCAATTGGGGTGCTCATTAGCGGAGCTGCACTGCGGAGCTCTGTGGAGGGAATAGTGGCTGCGGCTGCGTACTACACATCTGCCCCCTAATGATTTGAATGGGTGGCCGATATGTAGTACTCCGTCAACAGAGCTCGGCACCTGAGCATTTCTGGCCACCGTTGACACAGGAACAGCTACAGCACGCACTATCAATCAGACATTGATGATCAAGTATAGGCCTTCAATAAAGTCTTGGACAGCCCCTTTAAAGTCTCCAAATGAGATTCTGAAGTTTTGTTTCATTGGCAGTCTATGTGGAAACAGTATAAAGTTACAGAAGATCGGACCGATGGTATACCATAGCACAAAACATTAGTCTTTAAGGGATTATTCAGCCATAGACATTGGGTCATGGTTTTAATCATGTGACGAAAATCACATTGTTTTACTGTAAATTGCTGTGGTCACAGGCCAAACAGTTTATGCTTGCGTCCTTTTTTTCGAACTTTTCTCGGCCAGGTGGCAAGAACCTTACATGTGATAGTCATGCCTAACATAACTAGGAGGTAGGGAATTAATACCCAATGTCAGATCCTGGATGACCACCATTAGTCTACCAGCAACTTACACAGAAGCAAAGCACATTCAGATCTTTCACACAGTGGACCTAAACCCGAAAACGATGTAAGTGTCCATATTTCCAGTACAGGGCACCTTTGTCAATGACAAACCTTAAATATACAAATATATTGGGACAGGATTCATGCTCCACGGACATGTGGTTTGAAATCATGAAAGGAAACAAAATGCATTATAAGGTTGGCTCTTAAAAAAAGATAACTGTTTCTGAATATTCCCGGAGGCTGCAGACACGCACTTAAGGCGTAGAGCCAATAAACGATGAACGAGCGCTCATAGGAATCATTTCAACATACGATTATTGGCCCATCTAACCAGGACCACAATCGGCAGACAAACTAGGAAAGCACCGTTTCATTGGGTGCGATACATTTTATGCATTCATTAAAATTCTTAACGGCAGCACATTACTCAGTGTAAACAGGAGACGTGCTGCTGATAACAGGATACCAGATTATTAGCGATCATTGTGTCCCCGTCATTGTTTCGTCAACCTGTGTATGCACTTTTCCAATTGTCAGTCGTTCAATTGCCTGGATCAGACCGACTATATAGGACATTAGTATCTGGTCTCCGCTGCACAAATTACCACTGATACATGTGAACAAAGTCGATATGTTTTTTTTTCCCCCAGTATATCCCTCCCAGCTTACATCACTCCCTATAAATAAATAGAAGCACTAATATAATAGCAAGTGGTTAATAAGACCTCTAAGCAGTCAGGAACACTGCTTCATCTGAATCGGGATCCTTCCCACTGTCCTCGCTGGGTAACGAGTCTCCACCACTCGGAGACCGGCAGCTCAAGTCCTCCACCCCAGATTCCTGGTCACTGTTAGCCGACAGGTCGGGGTCCGAGCTCTTCAAATGGTCCTGGGTTAGGATCAGGGCCGAGTCCTCCTCACCTTGGGATGAACTACGAGAGGGAAACAGCTTCAGGTTGGTGCTGTAATCTTGGGGCGTATTAGCCGGAGAGTGTTTGGTGATGCATATCTGGAAGTTGTGGATTTTTGGCTGGTCATTGAGATTCTTGTAGGTTTCATTTGACTCTCGAGTTTCCAGTTTTGTTAATCTCTAAAGGAAAAATTGTTAGACAAGAGCAAAAGTTACATTGGGTTAGGGCATGTTAATGTAACCTCTACATGCAAGTCGATCAGCAGTGGTTTAATGGTCTGTTTAGTAAGGCCGGCCGCACTTATGTTATCGTCAGCACATTTCTCGTTTACGCAGGACAATGTGCTGCTAATGATAATTTTTAAACGTGCTCAAAAATTATCACACCAATGAATGCTTTGCCCCTCCATTGGATGTTTGATGGCCTGTTTAGGCAGCCAACAGTTGGGAATGAGGGAACGCTCCCTAACCCAATTATTGGCCTGCCTAAATGAACCTTTACTTGAAAACTTTATACCAATGAACAAACTTCTCTGGTGCCATAAGAAAGCCATAACGCCACAGTGCTCAGGCATTACTGACATTGAAAAGACACAAGGTAGAGACCCTGGTTACAGTGATGTGTCACTTAATGGTCTGATTGCTGTAGTTTTTATAAAATCACTATTTTATCAGCAAGCAGATTATCATTGGGGACTAGTAAACCTGCTGCCAGGTAGTCCTACATATTCATAAGCTCTGTACAACCCCGCCCCCATCACTGATTGGCAGCTTTCTGCAAATCTAGTATACACAAAGTGGCCAATCAGTGGTGTGGGCAGGGTTATACAGAGCTCAGCAGTCAGAGAACTGCCAATCAGTGATGTGGGCGGGGTCTGCTGCAGATAACACAGTAATTTTATCAAAATGACAGCAGGTAGCCCAGTAAGTGACAGATTGTTGGAATCAGGGCCTCTGCCCCTATATTGCGCTGCACTCAGATGGGTAGCAAAAACCTGGTAACAGATTCCCTTTAATGGTGCTCTCTTCCAGTTATTGTGTTGGAGAACACCAAAGACGTAGGGCATCGGCTAAAAATGATTGCCTCTTTTTTATCTTGTGCAGGGTTTTTATATATAATCATTTAAAATTGTTTCTCAGTCACCATTAAAAGCTGAATTGGTTTACACTGAAACCTAAGCGGAGGTATAAACATCAAAAACATATAGGCCAGGAAGCTGGATTTTCAGTATTTCTACCACACCTTCTCCATGAACTCCATTTCCTCCTCCAGCTGCTGCGTCTCTTCTTTTACTGCCTGTAGAAAATCAGTGACTGACTGGCGAGGGTGCATTCCTTTCTCAAATCGGTTATAGAGGCCCCTCCAAAACCTTCCATGGTGAAAAATAAGTTTGAAGAGTTAGTATATGCACAAGTACAGAAGATTATCATCGAGCAATTCTCATGATATATGTTCTTAAGACGTGCTAGCTCATGGTACACACATGAAGGGCTAGCTCACAATGCTGTATATTCTCCCATGCCAGAGAATTGGGCCGATTATACTAATGACACTCTGCTTTAACTCTGAGTGTGATCCAATTTTCTCGCATGGAAGAATTGCAGCACAGGTGTGGAGAAGATGGAGGACTTAATTTTTCCATCTTCTCCATTGTCTCTGTGCACGTACATCAGACTGCACTCGGATAACATAGTATATTATTGGTCCGAGTGCTATCCGATAAAACATCACATAGCACTAGCACTCGGCCGTGTTACGTGGCAATGTGAGCGAGTCCTAATGAGTCCCTCAGTGGCTGATCTATGGCTGGTGACTTCAGATTAGTGAAAATATGTGGTGGCAAGTTGGGCCTCATTACTCGGACAGCACACTGACACATCCTATCCTTACACTATTCACATGTCCGTTCTGTTATTTTGCTGACTGATGGTCTGTATATAAACAGAGACATCCCCTACATTGACCTTATTTGCGGACATCCAAGTTGCATCCTACTGCTATTCTTCGTTTTCACTGACTGGGTACTTGAAGAAGCTTGGGAAACCTCTGTCACGTTGTTTTTGCATATGGCAAAACCATTGATAAAAACGGACATGTGGACTAAATATGCCCGAAAATTGGATCTAACACACTTGCAAAATTGGTCTGTTTTGTACAGGCAAACAAAAAAAAAAAACAGCTTTTGCCTGGATTCACACGTGTGTTTTGCGGTCTGAGTATGCTTCAATGCAAAGACTGGCTTCAGGTCTCCTGACCCAAACTCGACTTTATATTATGCGTTTATATAGAAAGTTCCCGATCAGGGACATCCGCATGCCCTATTAAAGGGGTTGTACCAAGTATATAAGTAATCCCCTATCAACGGGATTTAGGAATTGATCGCTAGGGGTCAGTTCCACAGAGAATGAATGGAGTAGAGATGTACATGCTCCCCCTCTGCTCTGTTCAAAGCTTGCTCTACAGAACCTCCTGGGGATTGTTGGGGGTCCCAGCGGTCTGACCCCCAAAGATCAATACTTTATCGCAGTCTAAATATATGCAAAATGAATCACCGTGTCACAAGCTGTCATAGATGTCAGTAAATCTGTCTAAAGTGAATTGATTTGTGCCAGGCAGAAGATAGAACTGACGAGTGAGCTCTGACGCAACCCCTAAATGTAGACCATGGTTACAAGTGGGAAGAGTGTTGGGCCTTGGATTTCACCACTGAAGGACACATTGGGCTCATGATACGTCACCCCGCTTCTTTCACCTGTAAAGTTAGGGTTGATGTTTCTATATATGAATGATAAGTATATGGTGTGTTAGAGTTCTGCTGCTTTATTCAGTGCAGAGGAGGAATCAGAATAACCTCTTACCTGAAGTGGCATGGAGTGGTGTGTGGTCTCAGAGTTCCTTGGGTCTGACTGTGATCTGCTCTGTACAGAGGGTTCATGTAATCCAACCGCTGCTTCCACAGGTAAGACCAGAGGGAGTAGGTCCTCTCCTGAATTCTGGAAGATGATGATTGCATCACTGATATATTGAGATTATGAGAGCTGCAAGTATACCCGTCACCACTGCAACCTGCACTAACACTAAGGGCTCATTCAGACGGACATTTTTTGTGTACGAGTCCTATTTGTGTTATTTCCAGATACGACTTGTACCTAGAAGAGTGAATGGGGCCATTCACATATCTGTGATTGTTTGAGAGACGGAAAATCGTGGCAAAATGTACGATAGTACGATAGTTATCTGAGTGTCAGGTCAAAATTAACAATGCACATCCATGGGTCAGTGAAAAAAAAAAAATCGGCCAACAATTAATTGCCATCTGAGCGCTGTCCAGTTTTCCAGGTCTGTTTGATGGAAAAAGATGAAGAAACTGAAGCTCAGGCCAAACTCTAATGATAAAAACTGACACTGACCAAACTGGTGAATCTGTGCCTGATTCTCTTATATGAATGAGCCACAAGTTCTATAGCTTTCAGTGTTTCTTTGCATAGTAGCTGTGTAGCTTCATAGTCAAAATTGGAAAATCCGTTTCCAAAAAGTAGATGGAAAGATGCACTGAACTACTTGGCCCCACCACGGTGCACCGAGCGCCTGTACTTGATTTGAACAGTCCTTCTGTACTGACAGTCCCTTTACAGCAGTGTTCCCCAACTCCAGTCCTCAGGACCCACCAACAGATCATGTTTTCAGGATTTCCTTAGTATTGCACAGCTGATGGAATTATTGCCTGTGCAGGTGATGCAATTATCAGCTGTGCAATACTAAGGAAATCCTGAAAACATGGCCTGTTGGTGGGTCCTGAGGACTGGAGTTGAGAACCACTGCTGTAAAGGGTTAGGAGATAACTTTCTGAATGCAGGAGGTCTGACCGATGGGACTTTTAGCGATGCTGAGAATGGGGCTCTTCAGTGATCAGCAGAAGGCCTCATTCACATGTACAGGTTTAAACAGGTATGTGAAAAAATGGTATCAGTGTGTCCATTTTTACCATCATTGTGTTATCAGTGTTCTTCTCGTATGGATAAATATGTTATAAAGTTTCTCCTATGCTTTGTAATGTTAAAGAAGTTGTCCAGTACTTTATATTACTCCCCCCCCAATGTATCCCCCCGGGGCCCCTAAGACTTTGCTGATAATGCCTGTGAGCTTCGCTATCGGTGGCCGCTCACAGGCATCACGTGACCCCACTCTGATGTCACGACAAGTGAGGCGTGACTCAGCGCTGGGGTCCCTACGGTGGCTGCTGGGTTGTGGGCAGGGTTACACCTCCTCCCCACGCGTCACTCCCAGCATCTACCGCGCTTTCCCAATGAATGGGGAGAGGCAGAGCGTGCGGTGGATGCCGGGTGTGATGTGGGGGGGGGGGTAACCCCGCCCACAGTCTGGCATCCACCTGGAACGTGGAAGACAGAGACCCCCGGCTGCTGCCAGCGACATCGGCGGGGGTCACGTGATGCCTGTGAGCGGCCAGTGATAGCGCCACTCACAGGCATTATCTGCAACGGTAGGTAATTACAAAAATCCTTAGGGGTCTCGGGGAGACACATTGGGGGGGGGGGTAATATAAAGTACTGGACAACCCCTTTAATCTCGGACAGCACCATGATGCCATCCGTGGGCTGTCTATGTTCTTCATGGACCCATAGACTTGTATAGGTCTTTTTCATCTGTGATATTGGAAGAAAAAACAGACATGTCTCCGTGAGTTTTGCACAGACACATAGTCCATGAAAATCCACAGGCATGTGAATAGCATTAGCATTAACACGTACATGTGGATACGGATGTCTGAATGAGGCCTCAATGAGAGCTTGATATTTTAAGAATATCTCTTTAAAGCCATGATCCTCTAGTTACAAGGATGTATCTCATGTCCTTGGCTACTGACCTGCAGGTTAGGACATTTTGTGACTGGGAAAGAAGATCTACAAGATTTCAACATTACTCAGGACAGAGAATATCTTCAAGAAGTATCTTCTAGTGGACCATTGGTTACATCAGGAACTGTGCAATTCTTAAATCCATGTACCCATCTTATTTTATTATTGGCATTTTGATTTCACCATTCTTATGTTTCTCTGTACAGTGGCACTGCCAGCGATGCCAGCGACCCAGATGGGCAGGAAAAAACTGAAATGGTTTAGGTTCACATACCCATTCAGTCTCCGGATATGTGGGAGTCCCTAAGGTCTGACACCCCCACCAATCCTGAAGTGATGGCATATCTTACCAATATGCCATCACTTTATACATTTTTCTCCTGCACAGTTATTGAAAATTTTTTGCCAAGGTTCAACCTTCACAGTTTATAAGTGATTGCTGTTATCCAGACTGTGGGGCACCGTGTGATCAGATCAGCATCAGGGACACGTCAACCATCCATATTCTATTTCTGTTACAAGCCTATAGTGACCATACACAGAGCACATATTCTCTCACATCAGTTCCTTCCTCTCCTTCTCGCAGTTGCACAGAAAGTTTCCATACTGACAGGAGTATATATGGTGTTGTATGTGGACCAAGAATCTCTCATTAAATTCAAACGCACAGGGAAACTGCTCCATGAGCTGCCAGACACATTCCAGGAACTGGTCTATCACTGGGGACACCTCCTTGGGATCCCCATCTAAATTTCCATACCTTAAAAAAAAAAAAAAATATGCTGAAGCAATGCAATTGGGGTATATGCATGCAACATCTTTTTCAGGTGGACTGCACTCCCAAAACCGCCTGAGACTGGGAATGGCACAGAAAAACTACAGTAAGTATATTATATTAGAATGTATGGTGTTTTTTTTTTTGTCTCTTTTGCTGAGAGGAGGAGAGCTGATGGAAGATTTGGAAAGTGACACAGCTAAACTCAGCTGTGCTGACCCTAGCCCCACACTGACTGCTGGGCCCATATCTGAAATGTGTTGATTGATGGGATTTGAATACAGTTGATATTCTAATCATGCAGGAGGTTAGACCAGGAGATCCGGGCTTTCATTATAACCCACACACTGAGAAACCTGCTGTAAGATATGGTGTGGAGGTGTTCTTTTTCTAGCATCTTGCTGCCTGTTTATAATTGGACAACATCGTACAAGGAGAAGTACATGCCCCACAGTGAAAGCTCTCTGATAACACCCACTTGGATGTAACGAAAATTAACTCATTAGGTGACAAATACTTTGATTGTTAATATCCCTGCAACAGAGATGCAAAATAAAAAAAGAACTAACAATTATTTTTTTTTCTGCTCTGAAGCTACAACGTGTTTTCAGTTCAACATGAAAAATTTGGTGAAAGGCCCTCTGTAAATAAGTGACTCTGTTTGACTTTTCCAACATATGTGCAGTGACCAGGGTTACCTGTGATTAAATTTGTGTCCAAATGAAATCCAGTCTTTTTCAATTAACACCTAATAGTAATTGGGAAAAATAAAAGTTACACTATGCAAAAAATATCAACTCCGTAAATCTCCACCAGTACATAGAGTATATGAAATGAAACCTCTTACCATAAATACTCTGATGGTTCGGTAATAGGGGTCAAGTAACAGACTGGATACAGAGCAGACCTGAGCGGTGCGGTCCCATCCATCAGAACAATGAACGAGCACGCTGGCGCCCTCTTCTGACACGGCCTAAATGTGCAAATTAAATGTAAAATATTACACATTTATATAATTACAAATCTCGTTTATTCTCAGCACTAAAAGGATCATTTTTGTACAGTCCGTGCCTAGAATAGTACAAATCAGACAAGCAGCACTAGAATATGAACAGATACAACACATCTTACCTTTACAATGAAGATACCAGCATCTAGGATTGTTTTCACGTGTTTTAACCAGCCAGAGGATTCAAGACCCCAAAGAAATTCACCCATAGAAGGAGATCGGAGCTCACAAACTGCAATCATGAACAGAACAATAAGCTCACTATAGCAACAGATTCTGTATGTGAAGTATTTCTGCTCCAAGACTTGAGATAGAGAATATATATATATATATATATATATATATATATATACAGTCATGGCCAAAAGTATTGAGAATGACACCAAAATTATATTTTCACATGATCTGCTGGCCTCTGGTTTTTATTAGTGTTTGTCTGATGTTTATATCACATACAGAAATATAATTGCAATCATATTATGAGTACCAATAGGTTATATTGACAGTTAGAATGAGTTAATGCAGCAAGTCAATATTTGCAGTGTTGCCCCTTCTTCTTCAAGACCTCTGTAATTCTCCCTGGCATGCTCTCAATCAACTTTTGGACCAAATCCTGACTGATAGCAGTCCATTCTTGCATAATCAATGCTTGCATTTTGCCAGAATTTGTTGGTTTTTGTTTGTCCACCCGTCTCTTGATGATTGACCACAAGTTCTCAATGGGATTAAGATCTGGGGAGTTTCCAGGCCATGGACCCAAAATCTCTATGTTTTGTTCCATGAGCCATTTAGTTATCACCTTTGCTTTAGGGCAAGGTGCTCCATCATGCTGGAAAAGGCATTGTTGGGCGCCAAACCGCTCTTGGACGGTTGGGAGAAGTTGCTCTTGGAGGACATTCTGGTACCATTCTTTATTCATGGCTGTGTTTTAGGCAAGACTGTGAGTGAGCCGATTCCCTTGGCTGAGAAGCAACCCCACACATGAATGGTTTCAGGATGCTTTACAGTTGGCATGAGACAAGACTGGTGGTAGCGCTCACCTCTTCTCCGAATAAGCTGTTTTCCAGATGTCCCAAACAATCGAAAAAGGGATTCATCAGAGAAAATGATTTTGCCCCAGTCCTCAGCAGTCCACTCCCTGCACCTTTTGCAGAAAATCAGTCGGTCCCTGATGTTTTTTCTGGAGAGAAGTGGCTTCTTTGCTGCCCTCCTTGAATCCAGCCCTTGCTCAAAGAGTCTCCGCCTCACAGTGCGTGCATAAGCACTCACACCAGCCTGCTGCCATTCCTGAGCAAGCTCGGCACTGCTGGTAGTCCGATCCCACAGCTGAAACAGTTTTAAGATACGGTCCTGGCGCTTGCTGGTCTTTCTTGGGCGCCCTGGAGCCTTTTTGACAACAATGGAAGCTCTCTCCTTGAAGTTCTTGATGATGCGATAGATTGTTGACTGAGGTGCAATTTTTGTAGCTGCGATACTCTTCCCTGTTAGGCCATTTTTGTGCAGTGCAATGATGGCTGCACGTGTTTCTTTAGAGATAACCATGGTTAACTGAAGAGAAACAATGATACCAAGAACCAGCCTCCTTTTAAAGTGTCCAGTGATGTCATTCTTACTTAATCATGACTGATTGATCGCCAGCCCTGTCCTCATCAACACCCACACCTGTGTTAATGGATCAATCACTAAAACGATGTTAGCTGCTCCTTTTAAGGCAGGACTGCAATGATGTTGAAATGTGTTTTGGGGGTTAAAGTTAATTTTCTGGGCAAATATTGACTTTGCAAGTACAGTAATTGCTGTTAAGCTGATCACTCTTTGACATTCAGGAGTATATGCAAATTGCCATTACAAAAAATGAAGCAGTAAACTTTGGAAAAATTACTATTTGTCTCATTCTCAATACTTTTGGCCATGACTGTATATATATATATATATATATATATATATATATATATATATATATATATATAGGGTTGTGTAGGATACTCCAAGTGCGGATATGACTTAAAAATTGTACAATGAAATTGTAAAATTCTGTATTATTTATTATATTGGGGTTGGTCACTTTGTATAAAAAAATTCCAAAAGGGTGATAAAATGTAATATTTGGCACATACAACTATAGATTACTTCCCCGGAGTTTGCCTTCTTCCTAAGGTGCGCCTGGAGGCCATGTTTCTCCCCAGGTAAGTTATACACCTCTACCCATCTACGTGATGTACAAGAAAACATGATTCATCAGACCAGAACCCTTTCTTCTATTACTCTATGGTTCAGTTCTGATGCCCATATACCCTTGTAGGTGCTTTTGGCTGTAACCGGGTCAGCATGACAATGACCAGTGTGCATCTCCATATGTAATAAGCTGCAATACTTTATCCTGACATCTTTTCTTCATAGCCAAAACTTAATTTTTCAGCAATATGTGCCACAGTATTTCTTCTGCAGCACCGGACCAGCTGGGGCTACTGTACCTTTCGTTCCACACAAGTATCAATGAGCCTTGGGCGCCCATGACTCCGCCACCTGCTCACCGGATGTTCTACCCTGGTAGGCACTAACTATTGTATGCCAGGCACACCCCACAACACCTGCTGTTTTTGAGATCTTCTGACAACCCTCATGGGGGCACCTCTGACAAGGAGAATATTGAGATCTCTAGACATCATGATTTGTCCATTGAAAATGGAGCTGTTTAGGGAATAGAGCGCACAGAACATAGGGAAAAAAAACAGTGGAGGGGGAAAGAAATAATTTGAGGTGCTCACCTGGAGGGATTGTGAGAGTCACAGCTCCTAAACCAGGAGTAATATAACGCTAGCTGCCATCTATAAGAAATATCTTTTATGTATTCTTTTACCCTATGCACAAAATAAACGTTCATGGAAAACTATGAATTGGCAGCAGCGTGTGCAATGTCCTCAAGGGCCAACATACATACGCTGAAAGTAGATTTGCAAATAACATTTTTCGCTGTTGCCCGTTCCTGTGGCACCATTAATGTACTAGGCCTTAATGAGTTTGGTGACATAACGTCTTGTGATCGCTATTTTAACTCTCTAAGAACCAGGGAGTTTTTTATTTAAGCGCTTTTTGTGTTTATGGAGCTGACGTTTTTATTGATACCAATTTGGAGCACATATAACGTTTTGCTAGCTTTGTATTGGATTTTTTTTGTTAAGTGAGGTGACAAAGAACCCACAATTTTGGCATTTTGATTTTTTTTTTCTGCAATGTTTACCGTAAAGGTTAATTACCATAATTCCATACTTTGATACATCTGACTTTTACGGATGTGGCGATACCAAATGTTTTTTTTTCCGTTTCTTTGTTTTTAATAGGGAAAACGTGGGATAGTTAAAAATTATCTATTTTTTATATTTTGACTTTTTATTTTTTTTTCATTTTTTTTGTACCCATTAGTGGACTTAAACATGTGATCCTTGGATTGCTTATATATACTGTAATACCACAGTATTGCGGTATTTACTAGAAATCATGGTTGCCTATGGCACTCAGTCTGCTGTAAAAAGTACTAAGATGGGCCTTAAAGGTAAAGGCATTTTGCCCATAGCGGTAGACCACGTGGCCACTATGGCGCTCATTAGCTGGGAAAGCCTGATGCTACAGGGCTTTCTTCTTTCGCATATCATTCTTTGAAAGATGGCCTTTGTTCCTCATCATTCAGCCTGTACGTCTGTGCTCGAAGTCTCAGCACTGCAGGTGCAATGACGTCACTAGATCGGGCCCTCTGTGCGGAGTTTTTTTTTATTTTGGCAACAAGAAAAGCGTATACTGTGGGATCCATCATACATGATGTGGGGCGGCCATCATACTGTGTGAGCGAACTGTTGGGGGCCATCATACTGTGTGAGCGAACTGTGGAAGACATCATACTGTGTGTGTATATGTGTGGGGGGCTGTAAGAGCATCATACTGTGTGTGTGTGTGGGGGGGGGAGTAGTGTAGGTGCATTATACTGGTGGGGTTTGCCATGGGGTCATCATGTTGTCCATGTAAGGACTACTGTGGGAGAAAATTATGACAGGAGATTCACTCCGAGGTATCGCACCGTGTGTGGAGGGCAGCATACTCTATGGGGTTTATTAAAATGGTATCAGTGTGTGCAAACAAGAGGAATCAGTAGCAGGGGCATTATTTCTGTGTCCAAGCCACAAAACATGTCCTCTCCCTGTATTTAAAAGTTGGAAAGTAGGCCCTTGTGTGACTGCATCAATATGTTATAACCCTGCCTAGTCCATCAATATAGACTCTTGGTATGGGGCCCCATGATTTCTATGAACGCCTCTGCTTAAGCTGGCCCCCGGCTGCTGTGGTAACCCATCGATTAACAGCGCACATTCAAAATAGTTAACAGACACCATCAGCTTCTTGTGGAGTTCCTGAGCCACCTCCACACACGCAGGCTCCTTCTCAGGATGTTCATTCACATCCTAATGCGGTGAGAGGTTACATATAAAAATAAAATCCTAAAATCTTGGAATTTTTGCTTTGCCCACTAATACTCCATTTACACAGACAGATTAGTGGCAGTAAACCACCACTAACTGGTAAATATTTACTGATTGTCGGAGGTTTAGAAGCCTGTTTACACAGGAAAACCATGCTAAATGATGTGCGTTGAACGTTCAGAAGGCGTAAGCTTTGCAGCTCCTCAGAAGAATTTTTTATTTTTACCAGGAGACCTGGACCCCCGTGGTCTAGAGGTCTCAGGGGGTCTCAGCGCTGCTGGGACCCCTGGCCCTCCCCTGGCGGATCTGCGTACCCCCTAAGGAGGTCCCCGCATAAGCCTGCCGGCCCCGGGGGATACAGGGTGCTCCCTGGCGGAGACGCACACTGCATCTAGGGGTCCCTGCGAGCTCCGCCGTGGGGGGGAGCGAAGGGCCATGGCGTCACACATCCCTGGGGGTCCCTGTGGCGCTCAGCTGGGTAAGTGCCCTGTGTGTGTGTGTGTGTTACTGTCTTATGGTGACTGCACCTTTTGTCTTTTCAGGCAGAGGTGTAATACTGGAGAATGCACATCACCGCTGCTGTTAGCAGGGGAGCGGGTCAGAGGAGCGCGGGCTCCGTTAGTGTAACGGGGGGCGTGGCTTATGTTCTTGGCTGCCTGCCATCGTCTGTGCAGACAGGAAGCACCTGGAAAGCGCGCGCTGGGCAGTCCCCGCCCCCCTCCTGCCTTCCTTCTCTTCGGCTCTGCAAACGGCCATTGCCTCACGGAGCTCAGCGCTGTCCTCTCCCTCCCCCCTGCTCTCCGCTCTCACACACAGGCTCCAGGAAGCTGGTGAGTCATCTGTTTGTCTCATCTCTACAGCACAGAGCGCTGCTGTCTTCTCTGCTGCATGCACACCTTAGTCCTTTTAAGGCAAGGTGCATTGCGTGTTCAGCAGCATTAACCCCTTCTGGCCATCATCAGAAAACCTTTTTTCTGCAATGCTGGGGTAGCTTTTCTCCCTCTAAGGAGAATCTTTAACCCTTCAGTGCTTGGTAAATTGTTTTGTGGGAACAGGCTGTGATAGCAGGATCTCACTTCCCCGGTTACTGTGCTCTTGTAAGGGGTTATTACTGCTCTTTCCGCGACGCTCGCTACTGAGTAGGGGGCATGTCGGATCAGGGTCCAGGCGGCGCGGACCTCTCTCCCGGCCCGCTTCAGGATCGGTCACGCGTATCTGATATGCCGGGGTTGACGGCGTCAGGTTCGTCTCTGGTCAGGGGCCTCAGTGATGTTAAAGCGCTCACTCGCTCCATTGACAGTCTGTCTGACCTCCTGGGTCACTGGGTATCAGCTAAGTCCCTACTGGCGCGGGGCAAGAAGCGCCACAGGCCTGTGGTGGCGCTGTCTCCTCCGCGCAGCGCATCAAAGGCTTCGGATTCACCGACAAGCTCTGCTGGTGAGATCTCCGATTCTGATGAAGAGGATCAGCAGGGTCGCTCGGCTTCGCTTTCAGGCCACGTGGATGCTCTTATTGGAGCCATGCGGGAAGTGTTATAGCTGTCTGAAGAGGTGACGAGGCCGGGCAAGTCGGCCCGGCTGTATCAGGAGTCGCGTCGGGCTCGTTCGACACTGCCAGCGCACGATGAACTTAACGAGGCGGTGGAGAGAGAATGCCTGTGTCCGGATAAGCGCTTCCAAGGGATGCGGTTTTTTGATGCCCTGAATCCCTGCTCCACAGAGACGATCGCTAATTGGGTCCCCTCTCCTGAAGTGGACGTGCCATTGTCTCAGCTGAGCAAATCTTCTTTGCTTCCGGTTAAAGGGAAGGCGAGTCTACAGGATCCGCTGGACAGAAGGACGGAGTTAGCGGCGAAGTCCATCTACGAGGCCGTGGGTCATGGATTCCGAGCGGCCTTGGGGGCCATGTGGGGACAGCCTGTACATCTAGTGCACTAGTTAGGCGTTGGGCCAGATGGTGATGCTGAGCAGTGTCTGCCCTGGCTGGACCAGAATGGGAGACCACAGAATCCACAGATGATTCTGACCCAATTTCATGCCCAGCACATGCCTGACACCTAACATTATACTGGTGAGGCTTCCCTGAGATGGTTGGATCAGCTGCGGTCAGCATGGCAAGATGGGACTCCGCTGTCTGACGTGGAAAGGCTCTTCCAGCTGTTGGAAGAGGTGGCCCGATATAGCAGAGACGCAGTGCTGGATACTACTTTGTTTCTGTCCAGGGCTCAAGCCTCGGCCGTCACAGTCAGTAGAGCACTGTGGCTCAAACAGTGGACTGGAGACGCAGTATCCAAACAAGGTTTGCTTACTCTGGCGTACAAGGGCGGTCTGCTTTTTGGTTCGGACCTCACGGAGCTGATTGCTAAGGCCAAGGATGTGGCTTTGCCACAGCGGAAAGCAGCGGCCTCTACGTCTGACAGGTCAAGTGCCGGTAGTGGTCGTCGGTCCTTTCGACCCAGGGGACGATTCGATCAGCCCTCTTGGAGATTGGGTCGTCCCTCGTCTTCCGGTAAGAAGTCCACCCAGAAATCCCGTACTCCCTGGAAACAGCATTTCCGTCGGGACAAAAGGGAGGCTGACAAAAAGCCCGCTAAGGCGGACTGACGCCAGGATCCCTCTCGAGGGCTCTCGGGTGGGAGGTCGGCTGCTACAATTCGGGTCGGTTTGGGCGTCCCACGAATCGGACGCCTGGGTGACACGGGTTGTGTCAGTGGGCTATTTCATAGAGTTTCACTCTCTACCCCCGGACAGGTTTCGTCAGTCTCGCATCCCGTCCGTGCCCAAGCTGGCTGCTGCTCTGCTGCGGGAGGTCAACTCTCTTCTGCAGCAGGGTGTAGTGGTTCCGTTTCCGCCGGAGGACCGGGGAAGGGGGTTTTTACTCTAACCTTTTTGTGGTCCCCAAAAAGGAGGACAAGTTTCATCCCATTCTGGACCTCAAGGATTTGAATCTTCATGTCCGAATCCGGAAATTCCGTATGGAGTCTCTTCGCTCCGTCGTGGCGGCCTTGTCGCAGTACGATTTTTTGGTGTCGATCGACATCCGCGACGCCTATTTGCATGTCCCTGTTGGCAGGGCTCACCAGTGCTTCCTGCGTTTCGCCGTAGGGCAGGCCCATTTCCAATTTGTGGCCCTACCTTTCGGGTTGGTCTCGGCGCCCAGGGTTTTTACAAAGGTTCTGGCGCCGCTCATGGCGCTCCTTCGAAAGCAAGGAGTTCCGATTCTCCCCTACCTGGACGACCTGTTAATTGTGGCGCCCACAGCGGAGGAGGCAGTGACAGCTCGCGATCTCTCCCTTCAGCACCTGGAAGACTTCGGGTGGCTGGTCAATTGGAAGAAGTCGTCATTGGAGCCGTCGCAGTCAATCCTGTTCTTGGGGATGCATTTCGACACCGTACGGGCAGTGGTGTCCCGCCCTCCGGACAAACAAGCGAACCTTCGTCACCACGTCCAGGCTATGAGGTCGGTGAGGGCGATGTCCCTTCGGAAGTGCATGCGCCTTCTGGGTCTGATGGTGGCAGCAATGGAAGCGGTGCCGTTTGCACAGTTTCATTCCCGGGATCTCCAAGATCTTATTCTGACCCGTTGGGACCAATCGCCGACTTCGCTGGATCGCTGTGTCGTCATCTCCCGCAGGGTGCGAGAGTCTCTTGGATGGTGGTTACGTCTGGAGGCTCTATCCCTGGGGAAATCCCTTCTTCTCCCACGGTGGTCGGTGATTACCACCGATGCCAGCCTGACTGGCTGGGGGGGGGGTTTGGAACGACATCTGGGTTCAGGGGGTCTGGTCGTCAGAGGAGTCGTCTCTGCCAATCAACATTCTGGAGTTGAGAGCAATATTTCTCTGCCTCCGACATTGGACGGTCCCTTTGAGCGGTCTGCCGGTCCGGATTCAGACGGACAATGCGACAGCTGTCGCGTATATCAACCATCAGGGCGGGACGAGGAGTTCCAGACTCATGATGGAGGTCTCTCGGATCCTGCTTTGGGCCGAGTTCAGGGTTCCAGTCATCTCCGCGTTTCACATCCCGGGTGTGCTGAATATCTCGGCGGACTTCCTCAGTCGCGAGCGGGTAGATCCCGGAGAATAGAGTCTTCATCCGGAGGTTTTTACTCTGCTGTGCTCCCGTTGGGGGACTCCCCAAGTGGACTTGATGGCATCCAGGCTGAACGCCAAGATTCCGACAATCATGTCCAGGTACAGGGACCCGGAGGCTGTGGCGGTAGATGCTCTAGTGGCCCCGTGGGACCAGTTCGAGCTGATCTATGTGTTTCCGCCGGTATCCTTACTTCCTCTGGTGATCAGGCGGATCAATCTCGAACGAGTATCGGCGATTTTGGTGGCGCCGGATTGGCCGCGGAGGGTGTGGTATTCAACGCTGGTGTCTCTTCTGGCAGCGCCTCCGTTTCCACTGCCTCTTCGCCCGGACCTGTTAACTCAAGGGCCCATTCGTCATCCGGACCTGAAGTCACTTCGTTTGACGGCGTGGCTCTTGAGACCGAAATCTTGACCCGTCGTGGGTTTTCGTCCGAGGTCATTGCCACCTTGCGGGCGGCCAGAGGTCCAGCTACGACTAGTATTTATCACAGAACTTGGGAGGCCTTCTATTCATGGTGTTCTGGATCGTCAAGGAACCCGAGGGTTTTTTCCATTCCCAACTTCTTGGCCTTTCTGCAATGTGGTCTGGTCAAGGGTCTAGCAGTTAGTACCTTGCGGGGTCAGGTCTCTGCACTATCCGGGCTTTTTCGGAAGGCTATTGCCTCACGCAGGGATGTGCGTTCATTTTTTCGCGGGGTTGCACATAAGTTTCCGCCTCGGAGGGCGGTTGTGGCTCCTTGGCGGCTCAATTTAGTTTTGGAGGCTCTTCAGCATGGGCCGTTTGAGCCTATGGATTCAGCTACGCTTTACTTGCTTTCTTGGAAGGTGGCCTTCCTGGTGGCGGTCACCTCTTTAAGAAGGGTTTCGGAGTTGGCGGCACTGTCTTGCTCGCCCCCTTTTTTGGAATTCCACCCGGATCGTGTGGCGCTTCGTACCCGTGGAGATTTTTTACCTAAAGTGGTGTCGCGTTTTCCACCTCAATCAGGACATCCTGTTGCCTTCCCTCTGTCCGAAACCAAAGAGTCTGAAGGAGCGGGCCTTGCACTCGTTTGATTTGGTGCGGGCATTGAAGTTCTATCTTTCAATCACGCAAGGGTTTCGAAAATCGGATTCTCTGTTTGTGATTCCTGCTGGTCGTCGCCGTGGTCAGCGGGCTTCCAAGGACACTATAGCTCGGTGGATATGTTCGGCTATCCTGGAGGCGTACCGGCTCAAGGGCGAGCCTTGTCCGGTTAAGGTTCAAGCTCATTCCACGAGAGCTGTTGGTTCGTCGTGGGCTTTTCGTCAGGGGGCTTCGGCAGCGCAGCTCTGCCGGGCGGCTACCTGGTGCTCCGTTCACACTTTTACTAAATTTTATAAAGTGAACGTGAGTGCTTCCGCCAATGCGGCCTTGGGACGCAGGGTCCTGCAGGCGGCAGTGGTTTAGGTTATCTCTTTATTTTTTGTTCGGCGCTTGTTGCGCACTTGCCTAAGTTGTTGGGGTGTTGGCGATCCTGCCACTGTTTCCCACCCTTGAGTTTTGGACTGCTTTGGGACTTCCCACTAGTAATGGATCTGTGTCTCCCTTCCTTCCCTTCTGCTGCTGAAAGACGGATTTTGGTAAGACCTTACCTGTAAAATCCTTTTCAGCGAAGGAAGGAAGGGAGACACAGCACCCTCCCATGGCAGAAGTGTATTATGGTTTTTCTAGATGCGGCGCGACTCCCTCCTGATGGCGGTCATCTGGTCTGGGGTTGGCGCACTAGGGCTCTGTTCCAGCATTGCCAGCTCATCGCAGTTGTCAGGTCCAGTAAGTAGTGCCTGGGACTGTGTGTTTTCATGCTGTTATATACATAACCTGTTCTCTCACATTTATGAATTTTCAGAAGGGGTTGTGTTGTTCCCCTGGTGTTGTCTGCTCTTCCTTAGCTTGTGTACGGACTGGAGAACATGGGAGTAGGAGGAGCCTAAGTTGGAGGGGCCGGTTGTCACTTTTTCTAAATCTGAGGTGAACTATCCTGTGGGGCTCCGCCTACCCCCACTAGTAATGGATCTGTGTCTCCCTTCCTTCCTTCGCTGAAAAGGATTTTACAGGTAAGGTCTTACCAAAATCCGTCTTTTTCTCGTTTTACCCTATAGCCTATTTACACTCCACTTCTCAGCAGCTCTCGTTTATAATCTTTCAGTGTAAATGCATATTAAGTCTCAGCATTGGCTTACCCTGCCTGTTCTGTAGAGATTCTCAGCAGCCATCTTATTATCATCACAGACAGGATTAAAATAAAAGGTAACATCTTGTCATATAGATAATACAGGATCCACCATTCACAAAAGGCGATGGTCTCAGCTGACCTTCTCCCCCCTCTCTGCACAATGACCTCTGCACAGGTCAGAGAGCATGCCTATAACCCAGTGAACATCCACAGTCTAAAGTGGTCCATATATCCACTGTAAGGCTTATCAGCTCAGGTAATATTGCCGCCTGATCATTTAGAGAGAATACAATTAGAAAAATCTTGACAATCAGAAATTAAAAACCTATTGATAAAAAAGAATATAAATGTCTGGTTTTAATAATTACAGAAATTTCTAGCTGATATATTCCTTAACATGATCAACACTCGTATAAGACGTAGATAGTACTCGGACCTCACAAGTGACCGTGGTCAGATAGTATTTAATCTAAATCACAATTAGTCAGGAAGCAGGAAACCACTAGAATAAAATTCCGCAAGTACAACAAACGTGATTGTATATTATCATGTCACTGAATTTTGGGTCTTCTATCCTTTGGATTACGAGCTCGGAGAGAATGAAGACACAGGACAGGATGTTTGTGTCTAAACATACTCTAAAAACTTTATTACAAAACACAGGGCTAATATACACCCTAAAGGCAGGAAACGGATTTGCCATATATGGTTCGATTATACAGTTTAGCTGAACAAGCGAAAAAAACTAGTTTCTGTATGCTTTAAAATATTTAATTAGACTTATCTAGTTAGCAAGGTCATTTCATCTTTCTGCAAGAACACATTATTGCTACAAGAAGAAACATCTGGCCAGGGAGAATCACGTTATCTTTTTAGCAAGGACACGCTATTGATACAAGAAGGAACATTTCAGCTTGCTGTTTTTTTACCTAAAATAACTGTCAGACTTATATAGCATAGATGGGGCCTTTAAACTTGAGGGACTCCATCTTCTGCTATAACATTCCATCCTTTTGTTCCTTCATTTATCAATACGAATTTCTATGTTTTCTTTTAGTACAACGCTGAATACACATTAAAAAAAGCTTAAAAACCAAATAAACCGCAAGACACATTAGCAAAACCTGTAAAATAGCTTGTACTATACCAGCCAACCACCCACCAATACCTTTAAACCAATTTGCGGGATTTAGAAAGGAAAATCTCTGTGTGGAATTATTGGCCAAAGTATCTGAACAGTTCACTCAAAAGTTTATCTCTTCCCATGAGACTGGGACAGCGAGAAAGGGTATGCTAGTGGACGTCACCGGGGCATGTGTACATATCCAACAATTAGCAATGGTCTGGTTTTGCTCCTTTAGTCCATCGATTAGAGCAAGATGGTGTCTAATGAATCTATTGTCGTCTCCATCCATGGTGCCTAACCTAGTCCATGCACCTGTGGTCGCAAGGATGCAGGTAAGTATAAACAATGTCATCAGTCTTTGTCCGCTGGTTCTCCTAGTATCTTTTTGCAATGGGACGCGTGGATCCAGGTCTCTTTTCCCTCTAACTTAACGGCTGTGCTTGTGGTCAGCAGAACTTGAAAGGGTCCATCAAACCGTGGATCTAGGCTTTTCCTCACGTGTCTTTTTATAACCACCCAGTCTCCAGGTTGCAGCGTATGGCTGCTAGAGTCTTGATCTGGATCTGGAAGAGAACTGAAGACATTATCATGTACTTGCTTAATCTTTTTGTGTAAAGTCCTCACATAGGAACTTAGCACATGGTTGTTCATTTCTAATGCTTGCGGATAGAAACACCCTAGGCTGGGTACGTTGCCAAACAATATCTCATATGGAGAGAGTCCAGTCTTTCTATTAGGCGTGTATCTTACTGAAAACAGAGCAAGTGGTAAACAGTCCGGCCATGGTTTTCCTGTCTCAGCCATGGCTTTCTGAATTTTTAATTTCAATGTCCCATTCAGTCTTTCCACTTTACCACTACTTTGTGGGTGATATGGGGTATGGAATGCTTGTTGAATTCCTAGAGCTGACATGACTTCATTCATTATTTCACCTGTGAAGTGTGTACCTCTGTCACTCTCAATTACCTCTGGTACCCCATACCTGCAGACCACCTCCGCAAGCAGTTTCTTTGCGGTTGCCGCAGCCGTGGCTTTGGCAATCGGGAAAGCCTCTGGCCATCCTGAGAACAAATCAATACAAACCAACACATATTCCCATGATCCTGACTTTGGCAGCTGAATATAATCAATTTGCAGTCTCTCGAATGGATAGAGGGGCCGGGGGGTGTGTTTGGGTGGTGTTTTAACTACTCTACCCTGATTATATGTAGCACATATCATGCACCCTTGTACCAGGTTTTCAATACAGGTGGAGAATCCTGGTGCCACCCAATGTTTCTGCATCACACTCATCACACCCGTTTTAGATTGGTGTGTCGGCCCATGTAGTATCTGGGCAGCTGCTGGGTACAGTGCCCTTGGAAGTCATCGTCGTGTCCCTTTCCCCCATACCCCATTTGCTTCATTCAGGCATGCACCTTCCTTTAACCACTTATCAACCTCCTCCTTTTGAGCCTGAGCCTGCATTTGGGATAAGATGTCCTCCGACACAAAGGGGTTTTTAGGGGCACTTAACTGACGTACTGTTGACCCTTGTTGCGGCTTACAGGCTGCTGTTTTTGCCGCTGCATCTGCCATCGCATTTCCTCTGCTTACCTGGTCGGTGCGTCTGGTATGTGCTCTTACCTTTATGACAGCTACTTGTTTAGGTAGTTGTAGCGCATCAATTAACTGCTGGACCGCATCAGCATTCTTAATGGGGTGTCCTGCTGCCGTCAGGAAACCTCTTGACTTCCATATTGGACCAAAATCATGCGATATACCGAATGCGTACCTAGAATCTGTGTAAATGTTAACAATACTACCTTCCGCTAGTTTACAGGCCTCGGTTAGGGCCCTAAGTTCAGCTTCTTGAGCCGACTGGTGTGGGAGCATTGGTTCTGCCTTGATTACTGCATTGAGGGAGACAACTGCATATCCAGTATGGAAGGTACCTGAATCGTCCTGATGACGGGATCCATCTACAAAAAATTCAAAATCTGCATTTTGTAATTCATGTTCAAATCCAGTAGGTAAACCTGCCGTTTCTTGTGCCATCATTTGTACACAGTCATGAGGAACTTCCTCTCTTGGATCTTCCTTAAAAAGCACAGTACCTGACTCCTCCTTTAGATCCGAGAGAGGTAACAAAGTTGCTGGATTCAGGGTAGTACACCTCTGTAAAGAAACATTGGGAGGCATTAACAGTGCACATTGTAACCTGAGATGACGTGCTGCTGAGAGGTGAGCGGGTTGCACTTGATTCAATATAGTGTAGACATCATGAGGTGTTAGAACGGTGAGTGGGTGGTCAAGAACAATGTCTGCGGATTTATGGAGTAATAGTCCAACAGCATGCAGAGCACGTACACAGGATGGTGCACCTCTGGCTACCGCATCCAATCTGCCACGAAAGTAGGCAACAGGTCTCTGATTATCACCGTGTGTTTGAGTTAAAACTCCTGCTGCATGTCCAGCTTGTTCATGAAGGTACAGAGTAAATGGGAGCTCATAATTAGGGGTACCCAAAGCTGGAGCGGCCAAAATACGGTTCTTGAGAGAATAAAAACAGTCTATTGCCTCTGATGTTAGTACAAAAGGTGTTGGGGTAAGACAGTCATAGAGGGGCTGCATTAAAACAGAGATGGCATGAATCTACTGTCTGCAATAGGAAACAAGTCCAAGAAAAGTTCTGAGGGCTGCAACATTAATGGGGACGGTGAATGCCTGTACTGCTTGTTTGCGTGCATTTGTTAAATGACGAGCTCCTGGTGTAATGCAATGTCCCAAAAAGGTGACTGAAGATTTACAAAACTGAAGCTTATCTTTCGATGCCTTGCAGCCAGCGTGATAGAGAAACAACATAAGCGATATAGTTGCACTATGACATTGTTTCCTGGAGGGGGCACAAATGAGCAGGTCATCGACATATTGCAGAACAACGATATGTGGTTCAGACCATCCCTCCAGTATTTCCTGCAGGCTTGCAGTGTACATTGTGGGTGAATTCTGGGCACCCTGTGGCAACACTGTCCATGTATATTGACTACCCTGGAATGTGAAAGCAAACAGGTACTGGCAGTCAGGATGTAATGGTACACTGAAAAATGCATTTGCCAAATAAACCACTGAAAAGCAAAGAGAATTAGAAGGTATCTGTGACAGAAGAGTATGCGGGTTGGGCACAACTGGTGTTAGAAGTTCTGTGGCTTTGTTAACCAACCGGAGGTCATGGACCATTCTATATGCGGCTGGTTGTCCTGGCACGCTCTTTTTCTTTACTGGGAACAGGGGAGTGTTGCAAGGGGACTGGGTTTTGACTAGGACTCCTCTCTGTAGTAATTTTTGGACCTGCTGGGCTATGGCATTCTCCTGAGCCGAGCTAAGGGGATACTGCTTCTGTTGAGGCAAGATGGCTCCTGGTTTTAATTTCACCATTACTGGTTGAACTCTTAACCTACCAACATCTGTTTTGCCTGAGGCCCAAAAATCATGTGGTACAGCCTGCTCCAATATCGGGGGAAACTCATTTGTCTCTTCTATGCTGGCAATATCTAGTGACATAATTTTGCAAAGGGTACTTGGTTTTAAACCTGGGGTCATGGTGACAGTGCCATCGGGATGATACTCAATATGTGCTTGTAATTGGGACAACACATCATTTCCCAAAAGGTTACATTGGCCTCGGGGCGATACCATGAGCTGGCTATGTACAGTAGCTCCTTGAATTTGCAGGGGAATTCTTTTAGTGACAGGAAGCAGGACAGACGGGGAATTGAAGGGGGTGGCAATGACATGATGTGAAAAATCAGTGTCAGTATATGGCCAATCACCTTGCGTAATTACTGAATTGTCGGCCCCCGTATCTACTTGGAAATCGATTTCATGTCCCCCTGGTAGGTTCACCTGCACTATACAACTGGGAGTTGGGGGTAAGGAGATGAGGGGGTTCATGTGCAAGCTTCCCTCATCCTATGGGGGCGTTGTTTGGTCGGCTGGAGGACCCGTACTCTGAGCATTTGGATACGGGTTGGTCCTACAGTTCTTTCTAAAATGTCCTGGCTTTTTACATCCGTAACATAGTGTCACGCTGTCTCCGTATACTGGAGGTAGGGGGCCTAAGCTGACCCTAAGCTGGGGCCCTGACTAATCCCTCAACCTGGAGGTACTGTTAAAGGTACAGAGGTCCAGGCCGCCAGCGTAACCCCTACCTCCTGAAGATCCCTGCACCACAGTAATCTAGTCCTGAGAAGGACCCCGATCACAACCAAAGGGAACAAGACATAATATGCCCAAACACAATACTTAGACGAACGAGACAGTACAAGGGAAAAACCAAAACCACCTTGCATACAAACAACTACTCAACTACAACAGAGGGAAAACCAACGGGAAAGGAGATAAATGATAAAGCGAGGAAAGGGAAAAACACTTCCAAATACACTTATCTCAGCAACTCCAAACACCACGATCCGCTCTGTCAGTCTGAATGAAATGCTTTCACCGACACCTCCCAAACAGACCAGCAGGTATATGAAGGAGTCTCACTACAGAAGTATTGATTGCAGCTGGGCGAGGCTGGACCTCATCTAGCCCAGAGAGAGAGAGAATTAACTCCCTCACTGCCGAGAGACACAAAGCACCAACAAGTCAGCTGCGAGAAGTCAGGCTGTGTACTCGTGACGATCTTCGTGGCAACACACCCGTGACAGTACCCCCCCTTCTACGAGGGGCCTCCGGACCCTCAGGGCCAGGTTTATCCGGGTGAGTCGTGTGGAAGGCCCGAACTAATCGGTCTGCGTTAATATCCGACGCAGGAACCCACATCCTCTCCTCAGGACCATACCCCTTCCAATGAACCAGGTACTGAAGGGACCGGCGATTAAAGCGTGAATCAATGACCCTCGATACCTGGAACTCCAAGTTACCATTGACAACCACTGGAGGGGGAGGTAAAGGTGACAGTACCACCGGCGCCACATACCTCTTAAGCAATGATCTGTGAAACACGTTGTGAATTTTAAACGTAGGGGGGAGATCAAGACGGAATGCCACCGGATTAATAATAGAACTGATTCTGTACGGCCCAATGAACCTGGGACCCAATTTCCGGAGGGAACCTTAAGTTTAATATTCCTGGTAGACAACCATACCCGATCGTTCACACTTAGGTCCGGACCAGACACTCTCCTCCTATCAGCCATACGTTTGTATCGGTTCCCCATAGTATTCAGATTCTTCAGCACCCCTCTCCATACTGAAGCGAGTGATGAGGAAAATCGTTCCTCCTCAGGAACCCCCGAAGAGCCCCCCCTACTGAAAGTACAAAACTGGGGGTGAAAACCATATGCCCCAAAAAACGGGGACTTACCAGTGGACTCGCTCCGCCTATTATTAAGAGCAAACTCTGCCAGAGGTAAGAAAGAAGCCCAGTCCTCCTGGTTCTCTGACACAAAACACCGGAGATATGTCTCCAAGCTCTGGTTCATACGTTCCGTCTGACCATTGGTCTGAGGATGAAAAGCCGAAGAGAATGACAACTGCATCCCCCGCCGTGCACAAAACGCCTTCCAGAACTTAGACACAAACTGAGACCCCCGATCAGACACCACCTCGGAGGGTACCCCGTGAAGCCTCACAATCTCCCCAATGAACACCTGCGCAAGAGTTTTAGCATTAGGGAGAGCCGGAAGAGCGATAAAATGTGCCATCTTGCTGAACCTGTCCACTACAACGAGTATGACCGTTTTACCCGAAGACGGAGGGAGGTCCGTAATAAAGTCCATAGACAGATGAGTCCAAGGACGCTCCGGGATCTTCAAAGGTAAGAGGGCCCCAGACGGACGGGTATGTGAGGTCTTAGAGCGCGCACAAACCCCACAGGACGCGACAAAAGTTACCACCTCCTTATGTAAGTTAGGCCACCAAAACCGACGCGAGAGGAGATCCACAGTTGCTTTACTCCCCGGGTGTCCTGCAAAAACAGAGTTATGGTGTGCCTCGATCACCTTTTGTCGCAACTGATCTGGAACAAACAGTCTCCCTGGAGGTCCAACAGGGGCGTCCCCCTGAGCCTCCAATACCTCCTCCTCCAGCTCAGAGCATACTGCCGAAACCACCACCCCCTCCTGAAGGATAGGAATCGGGTCGTCCGTATTCCCGGCCCCCGGGAAACTACGAGATAAGGCATCCGCCTTTACATTTTTTGACCCAGGACGATATGTAACGACAAAATTAAACCTGGTAAAAAACAATGACCACCTAGCTTGTCTGGGATTCAGACGTTTCGCGGACTCCAGATATAGCAGGTTCTTGTGATCGGTGATGACGGTGACCGGATGAACTGCCCCCTCCAAAAAATGGCGCCACTCCTCAAAAGCTAACTTAATGGCCAAGAGTTCCCTATTGCCGACATCGTAATTCCTCTCAGCGGACGACAATTTTTTAGAGAAAAAGGCGCACGGATGCCACTTACCAGGGGACGAACCCTGTGACAATACTGCTCCCACCCCTACCTCGGAAGCGTCTACCTCTACAATGAATGGCTGAGACGCATCAGGTTGAATGAGTATGGGCGCCGAGGCAAAACATTTTTTCAAAGAGGAGAATGCTTGACAAGCCTTGTCAGACCACCTAGAAAAATCCGTCCCCTTTTTAGTCATGTCTGTGAGAGGCTTAACCATGGACGAGAAATTACGAATGAACTTCCGGTAATAATTAGCAAACCCCAGGAAACGTTGTAGTGCCTTAAGGTTCTCTGGCCGATCCCACTCAAGAACTGCCCGCACTTTCCCAGGGTCCATACGAAAACCGGACGCTGAAACCAGGAAGCCTAAAAACTGGAGTTCCTGTACGGCGAACACACACTTTTCCCACTTGGCATACAGTTTATTATCCCGCAAGATCTGTAACACCTGCCTAACGTGCTCCTGATGAGACACCAGATCCGGCGAGTAAATTAAGATATCATCCAGATATATGACAACAAACTGTCCCACCAGGCGGCGAAAGATGTCATTAACAAAGTGTTGAAACACCGCCGGGGCATTAGTCAGACCGAATGGCATGACAAGGTTCTCATAATGCCCCTCCGGAGTGTTAAACGCCGTCTTCCACTCATCCCCCTCTTTCATCCTAATCAGATTGTACGCCCCCCTGAGATCCAACTTAGAGAACCATTTGGCGCCCACGATCTGATTAAAGAGATCGGGAATAAGTGGGAGCGGATACGGATCTCGGACCGTAATCCGATTAAGTTCACGGAAATCCAGGCAAGGGCGTAGGCCTCCATCTTTCTTCTTAACAAAGAAGAACCCCGCAGCCACCGGTGAAGATGAAGGTCTAATATGCCCCTTAGCCAGACTTTCTGAGATATAATCCTTCATGGCCTGCCTCTCAGGACCAGAAAGGTTATACAACCTAGCTTTAGGTAACTTGGCCTCAGGGAGCAGTTTTACAGAACAGTCATACACGCGATGAGGAGGTAGTTCCTGACACCCTTTCTCCGAGAAAACATCCTCAAAGTCCGCCAGAAATGGAGGTAAGACCCAAGGAGTAACCGCACCAATGACCGTGTTCATGCAGTTTTTATTACAGAATTTACTCCATTGGCTTATCTCCCTGGTTTGCCAATTAATAACCGGGTTATGCTTAGCTAACCAAGGAAGGCCCAACACAATAGGAGTGGGAAGACCCTCCAACACGTAGCAAGACAACAGTTCTTTATGTATTGCCCCCACTTGAAGTTTTACGTCATGCACAGCTTGCAAAAAACTTCCCTGACCGAGAGGCCTGGCATCGATCGAGAATATGGGGATGGGTTTAGCCAACTCACTCAACCGCATACCTTGGACCCGGGCAAACCGAGCATCAACCAGATTAGCCCCGGCCCCACTATCCAGAAGAACAGATATCCTCTCAGTTCTCGTACCCACCACCACCTCCGCCGGTACGAGAAACTGAGACGAACCTAGGGACGAAATACCTACTCCCAGATTGCCGTCCACCACACAACCTGGGATTAACAGTTTTCCGACGACTCTTCACTCTGCAAGGGACGGGATGGACACCCCCCAATAAAATGTCCCTTTCTCCCGCAGAAGAAACACCTTCCTGCCTTATGGCGCACCACCGGTCCCCTCCCCCGAAATGATGTCCCTCCTAATTGCATAGGCTCCTCTGGACTGACCAGGGGAACCACCATATGAGGGGACCTTGTAGGAGGTGGAGTCATCACAGGGGGTAGAATTATCCCGCACCTCTCCCGAAGCCGTCTGTCCACGCGAATAGCAAGGGCCATAGCGGCTTCCAGTGACACGGGAGAGTCATACTGTGCCAACACATCCTGTAATTTGTCGGATAAACCATGACAAAACTGGCTCCTAAGAGCCGGGTCATTCCACTGGGTGTCCGTGGCCCACCTACGGAACTCCGAACAGAATTCCTCCGCCGGACGATCTCCCTGCTGGATCCTACGTAACTTAGACTCAGCAAGGGAGATCCGATCTGGGTCATCATATACGAGTCCCAGAGCAGCGAAAAACCTATCCACTGACTGGAGAGCCGGGGAACCCGGGGGAAGAGAGAACGCCCAGGATTGTGGGTCCCCTTGTAGGAGCGAGATGACAATTCCCACCCTTTGTTCTTCACTCCCCGATGACCGAGGCCGCAGCCGAAAGTACAATTTGCATGCCTCCCGGAAAACAAAAAACTTGTCCCGCCCCCCAGTGAACCTATCAGGGAGGGCTACTTTAGGTTCTGGTCCGGCTTGCTCCTGAGGATGCCAAACCTTGGACCTAACGTCCGCCAGCTCCATGGACAAACTCTGCAATTGCCGAGCTAGACCGGCTACTGGATCCATGGTAGCTGGAGAAAAACTAAGTTGGGTCGGTGAAAATGTCACGCTGTCTCCGTATACTGGAGGTAGGGGGCCTAAGCTGACCCTAAGCTGGGGCCCTGACTAATCCCTCAACCTGGAGGTACTGTTAAAGGTACAGAGGTCCAGGCCGCCAGCGTAACCCCTACCTCCTGAAGATCCCTGCACCACAGTAATCTAGTCCTGAGAAGGACCCCGATCACAACCAAAGGGAACAAGACATAATATGCCCAAACACAATACTTAGACGAACGAGACAGTACAAGGGAAAAACCAAAACCACCTTGCATACAAACAACTACTCAACTACAACAGAGGGAAAACCAACGGGAAAGGAGATAAATGATAAAGCGAGGAAAGGGAAAAACACTTCCAAATACACTTATCTCAGCAACTCCAAACACCACGATCCGCTCTGTCAGTCTGAATGAAATGCTTTCACCGACACCTCCCAAACAGACCAGCAGGTATATGAAGGAGTCTCACTACAGAAGTATTGATTGCAGCTGGGCGAGGCTGGACCTCATCTAGCCCAGAGAGCGAGAGAATTAACTCCCTCACTGCCGAGAGACACAAAGCACCAACAAGTCAGCTGCGAGAAGTCAGGCTGTGTACTCGTGACGATCTTCGTGGCAACACACCCGTGACACATAGTCTCTGTCCTTCTCCTTCAGTCTGTCCTCTGCCTCTGTTGTTTCTGGGGGTCGTCTCTACTATATGTATTCTGGCAGCTCTTTTTGCCTGCGCTATGTCATGCTGTGCCCCCTGAGCTATTCTAGCTAAATCTTCTGCCTTCACTGATCTCCAGTCCGGTCTACTTGCTTTTACCTTCTCTGCAATCTCTTTCTTTAGTCCATTCATGAAAGCACTTGCTAATACCCTCTCACTAGTCTTATTCCCGGGGTTGAACCCCATTTCTGACCAGGTTTTCTTTAGTGCATAGAAATAATCCTTAGGATCTTCCTCCTTTCCCTGCACTCTATCTTCTAGTGTAACTTGCTTTTCTGCTTGCCTGTCTTGACATGCTTTTACCAACGCTGCTGCGAATAGGACTCCAGCTGCTGCATCATTAGATTCTGCATCTACGGGTCCGGTCCTATTGGCATACTGTTTTTTTGTCTCATCTATCAACCTATCATAGCGGGCTTCATCTGCCAATTTTCCCTTAATTACCCCCTGCACTATTCTAGTGGCATGATACGTATCCTGTATGGTGGTGATCATTCTAGCAAAACCCATAGGGGACTGGGACGGATCTGGCAGCTGGGAGATCAGTGCCAACTGCTCTGAAGGACTCCATGGTCTATACATTAACATTGTACGAGCTTCCTGACCTGGAACCACTGCATCCCCCCCTGCTGCTGCTGGTGCTCCTGGCACAACTACCGTCCTCATTGGGAATAGACTAGCTGGGTGGGGTCTCGGTCCTCCACATGCCACACAGATGTCTACTGTCAAGGGGTTCTGTTGTCCACATCTGGGGCAAACCCAACATTTAGGTTCCTGGGAATTCTGGTACTGGGGTGGGGGTGACGTCGGGAGCGGACAGGGAGGAAAATCTGTCATTCCAGTTTTTGTCAGTCTGTAACGTCCGTCTCCTAATTCTTCAATCTTTCCTTCAAAATAAGCGCATGCATTCATCCATACATCTACTGTCTTCAACAGACCCTTATCTTTCAACCATCCATGATAGGAGTTAAAGAAGGATTTCCATTTCTCTCCATTCATCTCTCCATTCTCATTCATTCCCGCTTTACACAATATTTTGTCAATTCCAATCAGTGCCTGTTTCCCTTCTCTGCGTACCACTAAGTCTTTGGCTATAATGCCTTCCTTGGCATTTTGGTTCCCCATTTTTTTCGGTTCTCCATTTTTTTCGGTTCTCCTCACCTAGAAGAGACTCCTCAGTCACTTAGACAATGGGCCACAAAGGTTTCTGAACCATTCCACTACTAGCCTCTCTAGGACTTATACGCCAACCAGAAAAACAGACCAAAAACATCAATCCCGGGACACATCCACAACACAATCATCGGATCCATACTTTCATTAAATTCTCCAAAGGATAGAAGGCAGGACTGTCAATTTATCTGAGGGATTCTACTGGTTCAAAGGGACCTGAGCCAGACAACAATCTGTTGAATTACCTGGGGAGCCGACCGCTCGGGGGTGAGGGAGTCTCTTCTATGCAGTGATATAATTAGGTAGAATATAACAGTTATTCTTACCTCAGCACTGTATATATCACCAACAGAGAGCTTCACTCGTCCCACGTCTCGGACCGGTCGAGCACCCTTGGGTAGATTAACTCAAGGTCCCTGTTCGAGGCGCCAGCTGTCGTCACTGAATTTTGGGTCTTCTATCCTTTGGATTACGAGCTCGGAGAGAATGAAGACACAGGACAGGATGTTTGTGTCTAAACATACTCTAAAAACTTTATTACAAAACACAGGGCTAATATACACCCTAAAGGCAGGAAACGGATTTGCCATATATGGTTCGATTATACAGTTTAGCTGAACAAGTGAAAAAAACTAGTTTCTGTATGCTTTAAAATATTTAATTAGACTTATCTAGTTAGCAAGGTCATTTCATCTTTCTGCAAGAACACATTATTACTACAAGAAGAAACATCTGGCCAGGGAGAATCACGTTATCTTTTTAGCAAGGACACGCTATTGATACAAGAAGGAACATTTCAGCTTGCTGTTTTTTTACCTAAAATAACTGTCAGACTTATATAGCATAGATGGGGCCTTTAAACTTGAGGGACTCCATCTTCTGCTATAACAATCATTAGGCTATATTTAGTAGCTTTACCGAGAATTCTATAATAAAGGCTCAGTGGTCAATGTTCTCGTGTATAAAACATTCACATAACATAAAAATAAGTAACAATGCATAACACTGACGTGGTAAATATAAAGCTTCCTCCTAAAAGGAAAACCCCACGCGGGGAGAGGACCACATCTGAAGACTCGACAATGACACATTATGATGGAATGATCATCTCGGAGCTTCTCCTGCTGAGCCTTCACCTCTTTCCAGGACATCGAGGAAAAAAAGAAAATACCTGACTATTCAAGGAACCATTCCTAAATAATTCTTAGTATTCTGGGATATTTGGCTGCATCCATTCTTTATGGAAATAAGGATCTACAAAAGCCAAACTGTTGTAAAATGCAGCAAATGTTCTATTGTGTGGTATACTGGGATCTATGGGGGCTTCAAACTCTGGGGTGACCATTATAAAGCAGCACAGAGCCCATTGTATAAACTCTACTGGTATATTTAGCTGTATTAGAACCAAAATATCTAACTGAAGGCCCACCATACATATTAGACTAATGTTGACCTATCCCACCGATATTGACAGATTCAGCTGAAACTCAAATGTGTATGGGGGCCCAGACAACTGATTGTTGGGGAAGTTAAAGGGGTATTCCTATCTCCAAGATCCTATCCCAATATGTAGTAGGTGTAATAATAATATTAGCAAATACCTCCAATTAGAAATGTAGTATAGTCCTTCTGATTAGCAATGTTGCTTACCCCATGTGCAAGGCATTGCAGTAGCTTAGGCATCCATGGTTACGACCACACATAGTTACGCTTAGTGGTCGTAACAATGAATACCTAAGCTACTGCAATGCCCTGCACATGGGGTAAGTGACATAGCTAGTCAGAAGAACTATCCTACATTTATAATTGTAGGTATTTGCTAATATTATTACACCTACTACATATTGGGATAGGATTTTGGAGATGAGAATACCTCTAAAGTGTCCGACATGTCCGATTTTGAACTATTGATCCTTCTGTTTCCCTGGAGATAGCTTATCACCAAAGATGTAGGACTGCGGTTCTCTTATAGAGAACACAGAGACACTCGGCTGAAGTACTCTTGTGTATGAGACAACGCTTTACTGTTGGAATTGCTGTGGCATATGAGAGGAGACTGACTATGAGCATCACTATCACGGTGAAAATATTTAGGATTTTTAAAGTCCTAATTTTAGGAGGTCCAAGTCCTAAAAAAATATTATTAACCAGGAACAATGTATTATTTAGAAAAAGACTCATCCATCGCCTGATTGGATTGTTTATAGTCATCTCATCTGCCCATGTAAACAGGACGTGCTGCCGACAATAAGCAACCATCTTGGTACACTTTGTATCGGCCCTTTTGAAAAGGCTTTATATGAGCACCGGTGGACTTGTTAGTGGGGCTGTGGCCTGACGCTGATGATTGGCCACACTATCTATCAGTATTCGGTCAGTATTTTTTCTCAGGAGTGGGAGCCAAAACCAGGTGAGGAACAATCAGAGAAACGGTCTAATAGAAACAAGTCACCAATTCTGCATTTATCACCCACTCCTGGTTTTGGCTCCCACTCCTGAGAAAAAATACTGACTGATTACTGATAGTGGGGCCGTGGCCTCAGGCCACAAGTCCACAGTGCATGACCGTGCTCATTCATGTGTATTTGTACATGTGAGATCTGAAATGAACGTGAACGACTGTGACCTGTTTGGTGAGATAAAGGTTACTGACGCACTTGATCTAAACTTAGTCCCGCAGTCCGGCTTCACCCATTTTTTTCCTACAGATCATATTACCTGAACTTATCATGTGTCTTCCCAGGCTGTAAACAGAGAGGAGGCAGTACATTGTAAAGACGAGGCCTACAGCGTCCAAAGCCCAAACCCGAGAAGCCAACAACTAATCTGTCATGTGTACAAATACATTCCACCCCTCTGTTATCCTGATCAGACAAGGAGCTCACATGGCTCATTACAGGACGGGACGGAAATTCTCTTAAAGTGATCTACACCTCCGACATTAAATGTGACGATACGTTTCTAATGTCTAGACGGAGTGAGCCGTCTTTCTTTTTGACGAAGAAGAAGCCTGCTCCCGCCGGGGAGGTAGATTTCCGGATAAATCCCCGGGCCAGATTCTCCTCAATATATTCAGACATGGACCGGGTCTCAGCAGCGGACAAAGGGTAAAAACGCCCACGGGGAGGAGTAGCGCCAGGTATCAGGTCGATTGGGCAATCGTATGGTCTATGAGGGGGTAATGTCTCTGCTTCTCTTTTATTAAAGACATCCGCATAAGACCAATAGGGAACCTGTAGGCCGGGTAGATTGGCTGGGGTAGGAGAAGGACAGGCAGGAAGAACGGGAACTAAACAAGTCTTATGGCAGTCCTCTCCCCAGCGAAGGACTTCTCCGGTCTGCCAGTCAAGCATGGGTGCATGTTTCTGGAGCCAAGGTAGGCCTAGCAAGAGGGCGTGAGAGAGTCCAGGCAGAACATGGAAGAAGATGCTCTCAGAGTGCAGCATTCCCACCTGCAGAGTTATGGATTCGGTGATGAGTTGAATGGGATGCGGTAAGAGACCCCCATCCACGGAGGCGACAGATAAGGGTACATCCAGGGGTTTGGTGGGAATGTGGTATTTCTCTACCAGGGATAGAGAAATGAGATTTCCGGCAGCTCCAGAGTCAAGTTGAGCTAGTTCACAGAAACTGTTCTCCCCGCAGATGATAGAGACCGACAGCATCAGAGATGGAGAGGGTTTACTCTTGTCTAGGACGACCTCTCTGAGCGATCCTAGACACAGGTGTTTCCCGACCTCTCCGGGCAGGAACGGATCCGGTGCTCCTTACTGCCACAGTAGAAGCAGCTCCCCTCGGCACGGCGTAATTCTTGACGGGTTTTGACCATCTTGGTCTGGTCGACCTGCATAGGCTCGGGTGAGTGCGCCTGAGGAGGAACGGAGGAAGTGACGGGTTTCTGAAAGGTAGGGGCAAGGCGTGGAAACCTCCTCTCACGGGTGACCTCTTTGGTGCGCTCCTGGAACCGGATGTCAATCCGGGTGGCGAGTGTTATTAAGTCGTCGAGAGTGGTAGGAATGTCCCGACCGGCGAGTTCATCTTTAATACGGCCGGACAGACTCTCCCAGAAGACGGACACCAGGGCGTCGTTATCCCAGGCAAGCTCCGAAGCAAGGGTATGGAACCGTATGGCATATTGGCCCACGGTGAGACTTCCTTGACGGAGGCATAGCAGAGATGAGGCGGATGAGGTCTTCCGTCCTGGTTCGTCGAAGACTTTCCGGAAAGCCGTGAGAAAGGCTGGCAGGTTGGACACCAGGGAATCTCCTCTCTCCCATAGAGGATTTAGCCAAGCCAGCGCCTCCCCCGTGAGATGGGACATGATGAAGGCTACTTTGGCTCAGTCGGTGGAAAACTGATGTGCCAAAAGTTCGAAGTGCAGAGTGCACTGGTTAGTGAAGCCCCGTGCCTGACCGGGATCTCCGCCAAAACGAGGCGGGGCGGAGAGACGGGGACCGGGAAGGGATGCTATGGTATTGCTGTGCAGCGGCGGCGCCGGGGTAGTAAGTGTGCGAGTGGAAGCAGCTCCCGATGAGACAGTCAGTGTGTCCAGGCGAGAGTTAACACGTCCACACGTCGTCCAACAGCCCAACATGGATGATGAGAAGCTGCAGGACGTCACATAATCCGCGATATTCAGGCAGAGAACACAAACCGCAATGTGCTGCCACCGACATCTTCATCAGCTCAAGAGGAGGCGACTGTGTAAGAACATCACCGTTTTGTTTTCCCCCCTGAATATCGTGGATTATTAGATGACTGATGTTCTGCTACTTTTTCTTTTTGAAGTTGTCTACACACATAATGGCTGCAGAGGACTGAGAGAAAGTCCATAGGGAACAAAAGAGAAGTTGGGAACAGAAGGGGAGACGAGGGCTGAGCCACTTACACAGACAGAAAGCTGAGGAGGACATGTTATTACTCCAGGATCTGCTCCATTCATTCCTTATGTGGCATCCAAGTGCTGAGCTCGGCTTTTTCCAGAGCCCCATAGAGAATGAATGGAGCTGCAGTTGTTCCCTGACTTTCCGTTCCTTCCCGATCAGACGATGGTTCGCAGTGGTCAGACCCCACGATCAGTAAGTGATCACTGAGCCTGTGGATAAGTGATAACTAAAGTTGACAAATCCCCAGGCCCGGATGGGATACACCCGCGAGTACTGCAGGAATTAAGTAATGTCATAGATAGACCATTATTTTTAATCTTTAAAGATTCCATAATAACAGGGTCTGTACCACAGGACTGGCGTATAGCAAATGTGGTGCCAATATTCAAAAAGGGGACAGAAACCGAACTTGGAAATTATAGGCCGGTAAGCTTAACCTCTACTGTGGGAAAAATCCTGGAGGGTTTCCTAAGAGATTCTATAATAGAGTATCTGAAGAAGAATAGCCTCATGACCCAATATCAACATGGGTTTACAAGGGACCGTTCCTGTCAGACTAATCTGATCAATTTTTATGAGGAGGCAAGTTCTGGACTGGACCAAGGAAATGCAGTGGATGTTGTGTATATGGACTTTTCAAAAGCTTTTGATACGGTTCCACACAAAAGGTTGATACATAAAATGAGAACAATGGGGATAGGGGAAAATATATGTATGTGGGTTAAGAATTGGTTCAGTGATAGGAAACAAAGGGTGGTTATTAATGGAAAACACTCAGACTAGGTCTCATTTAACAGTGGGGTACCACAGGGGTCAGTATTGGGCCCCCTTCTTTTTAACATATTTATTAATGACCTTGTAAAATAATCAGAACAACACTATAATTATTTTTATATTCTTACTATTATTAACATCCTGCTATCTTATTACAGTATTATTCTACTTTCCTATCACTACTAATACTACCCTATACCTAGAGTGTTGATCCAGAAGAAGGCAAAAACCCCAGGACACCTTCAGCCAATTTGTGCCACTGAGGAAAAATTCCTTCTTGACCCCGAGAAAAGGCGATCAGTCCTAGGACCCTGGATCAAACCTAATAATGTTATTATTAGTTGTATAATTAATATATTACTTATTGTACTACTGGAGTTATTTTAATTTATGTTTTTATTTTTATAAATATAGCTATTTAATATTCTTCTTATTATTAATAACCTGCTATATTTTTACATTATTATTATTCTTTCCTATCACTACTAATACTACCCTATAACTACAGTATTGATCCAGAAGAAGGCAAAAACCCCTGGACACCTTCAGCCAATTTGTGTCACAGGGGAAAAATTCCTTCTTGACCCCGAGAAAAGGCGATCAGTCCTAGGACCCTGGATCACACTGCTATTCTACCTACTACTATTACTACTGTTATTTTATTACTATTTTATTTATTTCTTACTATTATCACTAGTATTATTACTCTTATTACACTAATACTGATACACTACCACTATATTACACTATCCTGCTGTTATTTGGTGGTCTGATACTTACCAGCCGGTATTGCCGTATGTGATGTTATCGGCAGAGAGGTTCCAGCAGGATGGTCCACATGATGTTCCTCTTTCCTCTCAAATACCGGTTGATGTACTGGCGGAAGTTGGTCTGGTTCTCCTTCTTCCTTCTTGTTGTTGGGATCGGTTGTCTTCTTTTCTGGCCTTTGGCCGTCACTTCCCCCCTAGGGATCTTGATGTGGAGTTTCATCTTCTTTGCTTTCTCTTCTTTCTCTTCTTTCTCTTCTTCCTCTTCTTCCTCTTCATCCAGGTAGGCGCACAGTTCTTTTAGTGTCTTCTGTCTTAAATCCATGATGTCCAGCTTTATCTTCTTTGCTGCTTTCTCCTCTTCTTCCTTCTCTTCTTCCTCGTCTTCCTCTTCATCCAGGTACTTGCGCCGTTCTTTTAGTTCCTTGCGCCTTTCTTCCCTCTTCCTTTTCTCCCTGGCTTTATACTCTTCGATGCATCTTCTTTGGGCAATGGGGTTGGTCGGCATAAGGCGCTGGAAGAGAAGAGATGAAGTTAGGAGGCTACAAGGAAGATCCGAATACACAGCTACCTTATAGAAGAGGCCGTAGCGTTGCCCTGAGTCGTCTCACTGACCTCCTTCTTGTAGAGGGGAGAAGGGAGAAACTTCACACAATATGCCAGTCTCCTCAGCTGTTCCTCAGGACTGATGTAATCTGCAGAAAACACAACCAGATATTAGGAGCAATCCTCACCGTACAAAGAGGACGTATGTATGTTAAGACTGTCAGAAGGAGCTCACTGATGGATTCTCAGTTAACTAGTTCTGCAGCCAGCAATAGACAGTACAGCACAGAGGGTACAGGAGGCAAACTGTGCACAATTTTCAATAAAACTCAGAAAAATATTTACCACCAAGTATATGCATTAAAGGAAAGAAAATGTCCCCACAGATGAGTCTGTTTAATGAAAGCCCCAGAAAGCCATGTAACAAGAGTATAGAGAACGGTGAGTGAGTGATGGATACTACCGGGTCCAACGCTGGCAGAATACTCCATCCCCATGGTGTCCGCTGATATCTTCTCTTGTAGAAATGTATCCAAAATCTATAAAACCTCAGGAGGCGTCAGCAGAGGGTTTGGGGATTGGCTGATATTTCTTTGGTCTTAGAAACATTGGCTATAAATAATTCGGGGGCTCTGCTGGGGAAAGGGCAAATTGGGAAATGTGTAGGATATTTACTGTTCTGTATCTGAGCTTCATTAAAGGGGAATTATCAGATGGAACAAGTCATCCCCTTATCCCTGGGCTCGGTGACGACTGATAGATCAGTGGGGTCCGACCGCGGGAAACTCCAGCAATCACCAAAAAAGGGCAGTGACCCCCATTAGAAGTGATCGCTGGATCCTTCCAGATGGGAGATGTGATGAGTGTGGCGCCCCCCACTGGTGTCTCAGCGTATCATGTGTTGGGGAATAATGACTTCTCCTCTGGTAAATGGGCTGATTCCTGTCAGTTGTGGTCGCTGAGTGCGTGTGATGGGATGTGGCTCCATCCATTAGATTATATCACGTCTTATACCTAGAATCTCTCGCTGATCGCAGGTGTCTGTCTTCACACTCAGATGAGATGGAACAAACTGACCACATAGGAGGTTTTTTTTTTTTTCAAATTCAAACCGAGCAATCCTATTGGCTGAGTATGACTGTCGTTACCATGGTGACAGAATGTTAAAGGGACAGAACATTAATAATGTATAATAGTGTATTTTATTACATATTTCACATAATAGTGGCTGATATATGGACCTGTACAGATAATACACTTCTATAACTCCTCATATTTTTCATACAGCAATTTGGTGGTGCTGCAGAGATATTTTGGGCGTAATATAACTTGTGCTGGCAATTGATCATCTATAAAGTAGTCTGGTAATGTATGTAATGGTCCTAAGATTGTGGTTTTATGTTCAATACAAATCTAAATATTAATCAGACGTCACTCCCTGCTATTTGAAGGGTTTTTGTCCCTTTCCCTATGTCAGAGTAGTATCACATATAGCTCGGATACGCTGCAGCCTTCAGAACAATGAGGTCCGTTGTGGCTTTCCCCTGCACATTCGGCCATTATATAAGTGACGGCAGCTGCGTTGTGTCCCTGCACGGCTGATAGCGTCGCTGTGCAGGGATTCAGTATGGTGGAGCTGGGGCTCTTTTCTTTTATGGGTCGATACAAGTCTTGTTCAGACATATAAATATGCCTTGATTACATTGTAGAAAAGAAGGGTGACATTACAGGAGTTCCATACATTCTCAGTGTAAGATCAGTGGGGTCGGACCCCCGGCACCAGGGAGTATACAGAAGGAGCTTGTGAATGTCTTACTTTAGTGGTCTTGTAAGCTCCTCATCCCACACTTTTCCTGTATAGGACATATAGCTTTTCTGTATACATAACTCTTATGTAAAAACAACATCCTCCATGCACATTTCTGTAGGTTGCCTGATGGTTCAGGTGTAGTTACATCATTTTTTTCTACTGCCCGACCTAACAGCGTTAGCTTGCTCTTTTAGCAATCCAATTGTATTGTTTCACATTTGGGGCGATTGTGTCAGCGGCAGGTTTCATTGTGGGGTTATATAATGGGCACTATTTTTATAGGCTTATTTGGATATTATTGCCTTTGTGAATAGATACTTTGCTGCTGCCTTGCTCTTTATTATATTGTGGTGGGCAGTCTGTAGTCATATATTGAGATTTTCTGTGACTAGTTGGGCATATATATGTGAGGATTAACCATATCAGTACCTTGCAATGGTTTTGTTATTCATTGGGGCAATTGTTGCTTTTTAGTTGTTTTTTTTAACATGTCTTGTATGTTTAGTCTTTAATAAAATTCTATATTTTTGCTATTCCTTGGTGATCCCTGTCATTGCATCCTTTCTTTCTCCTTGTTTCTTTGCATCTCTATTATGTAGCTGCAGGGTTAGGGACGGCCGGTTCCTTGCAGGAATAGTTATCAGGACGGGTGCGGTTTCTGCTGTAATAACTCATTCATGTGACCCATCAGTCATCACCCGATCAGCCGGGCAATGCTCAGCACAGGCCGCCGTCATCCCACTTCTCTACATCTATTATATAGATGACGCGCCCCTGGGCCTGTGTCGCGCTGCGTTGCGCACGCGGGAGCTTACCCGGAGCCGGATCGCTTGAGGGTTGTAGTCTCGTGGCGGGGACCCGGTCCGTGCCCAGGGAGTCAAACTGAGCGGCGATGTATCAGCGGTAGATGTGTACGACTACGCCACCCGTTGAATGCAGCTATGGAGCTGCCGCTGCAGGACAGTCCGCTGAGGCCGGTGGATGGATGGTGCAGCGTAGATGGTATAACCCCCAACGGGAGGGGTATGGCCTCAGGGCAGCAGATGTGGATGATGGGGGTAGCAGGAACCACTCAGAGACGGTGCGGTGTAATTCAGGGTCTTTACTGGTAACAACGATAGACCCTCCCGGAGTACTTGCTAGCGAACGGGGCCTGGTCAGTCCTTGAGCAGATGGGATCTCCCCTGGCCAGGCGGAGTTGTAGGCCTCCCAAACTGACTGTACTCTTCTGGCTACCTTGCTAGAAGCGGATATAAGTAGCCCACGTCCCTGAGTGTACCGTGTGGTGCTCACCCGTATGGCCGGTGACTCGGGGCCTTCTAATGGCTTCCGCTCCACGATGGCGGTGCTGGTCCCACGCGTGTGACCGTGCCTTCGGGTTTCTGGGCCTGAGGACCTGAAATCCCCTGCCGGTCGGCTTCTGCTGCTGGGTCAGAGTTAGTCCCCACAGCCTCGGACGCCGGGTCCGGTAAGAAATCTTCTCAGTCAGGGCGAGCTCTGCAGCTGCCAGCCCCTGGCTTGTAGTAGTATTGCTCCCACTGAGCTTCTGCTGTTTCTTCCTATGCTGCTTCTCTGTCTCTACTCTCCTTGACTGACTAACCCTGCTTCAGCCCCGGGTTTACATAGGGGAAGTTCTTCCCCTCCCAAGACTGGGCAGGAGGTGTGGCATGCACAGGATCCCTGACCAAAGGACCTCCCACCTGCTCTCAGACATAACATTACATTACTGTGGAAACCAGACCCCTGGGGTGCCACATTCCCCCCTAGTAAAATTTAGTACTCCGGGACTAAACATATTTTAGAAAAACATAACAAGATATAAACAATAATAATACAATAAGAAAACACATAACGATGGTTACGGCGTGCCCGCAACCGGGTGCAGTTTTGAAGAAAAGCAAGGTGTCCATTTCACCAAAACAGGGAGACGTAACCAGGTAGGGGTCTGTCCTACCCCGAGTCCTTAACAGTCTCTAGTCCATCCTGGGTTACGTTCCAACTATGTACAAGGATTCCCGGTAATCCACCAAGGATTCCTAAAAGTAACTGGAAACACAAAATTATACACAAGCAACAATACACAGGTAAACATAAATAAAACAATTTATACACTTCAAATCCTCCAGCGTGCGGGTAACTGGCCTCTAGTGGCCCTAGTGGACCTACGGAGCTGACTGTCTGGCCCTGAACTACAGGGTGTAGGAGCTGTCAAGGGTAAACTGGGCAGCTGTCTACCGGCTCTTTGTCTCACTAGGGGTACGGCAGGCTCACTATAAGCAGAGGGTTGATCCTCCTGTTCTGCTTGTGTGGAGTCTTCTGCCTCCTGGACCGGCTGTTCTTCCAGCTCTACCTGTTGCTCCGTAGGTGCTTGGGATGCTGGTTGGAGGAAGGTGAGTACGGGTACCACAACTGCACCATTGACTTGAGTCCAAGACCGAGGGAAGTCCCCGAGCACAGTACTAACCATATCTTCCCTTTCCTCTACGGGTCGATGGTCTTCTTGTTCCTCTTCAGGGTTCCTCAGTTGTTCGGGACACTTCTTCAGGTGGTCCCGGGATACAATGGCTGTGGTTTCCCCTCCGTCTTTACTGATGGTACAAACCTTCGGGTTCTCGTGGCTTGAGGGCAGTACGGTGTATGGGTCCTTCTCCCACTGGTCGTCCAACTTGTGGAGCCGTCTCTTCCTCTTCAAGACCTGCTCTCCGGGTACCAGGGGAACAGCGGGAGCATACTGGTTGTAAGTTTTCTCTTGTCTTTCCCTAGCCTGACAGAGACTTCGCTCCACGCTCTCCTGTACTCTCCGGTACTGCTGCTGCCTCTCTGTGTCCCAGTCTGTTTCTGGTGAAGTGTCCTCGGGTGTCAGGACTCCCATTTCCAGGTCAACAGGTAACTTACCAGGTCTTGCCCTCATTAGGTAAGCCGGGGTACAGTTGGTGGAACCTACCGGGATGTGGTTGTATAGGTCCACCAGATCGGGCAACTTCTCAGGCCACAGACTGCGTTCTTCCAGGGGCAACGTTTTTAGAAGATCCATTACCACCTGGTTCATTTTCTCACAAAGTCCATTAGTTTGCGGATGGTAGGGTGTCGTCCTTATCTTCCGGCAGCCATACAGATTGCAGAATTCCTGGAAGACCTCCGCTTCAAAGGCAGGTCCCTGGTCCGTCAGCACTCGGTCCGGGTACCCGTGTGGACGGCAAAAGTGCTGCTGGAAGGCTCTAGCTGCTGTTTGAGCCGTTAAGTCCTTGACGGGGACGACAACCAGAAACCGGGAGTAATGATCCACGATGGTTAACGCGTAGACGTAGCCACTTCTGCTTGGGGTCAGTTTTACATGATCCAAGGCTACCAGTTCCAACGGTTGCCGGGTGACGATGGACTGCAGGGGAGTCTTCTGGCTGGCGCGGTCCTTCCTTCTCAGGTTGCACGGGCCACAGTCTCTGCACCACTTCTCAATGGTTCCCCTCATGCCTACCCAGTGGAATCGCTCGCGCAGCAGGAACTCCAGCTTCTTCCACCCGAAGTGTCCAGCTCCGTCGTGGTATGCCTCCATCACCATGGCTGCGTCTCTTTGTGGCACTACTACTTGCCAGAGTAGTTCATGCGTCCGGGAGTTAACCATTCTGCGGCACAGCTTCCCCTTGTAAAGGAACAGTCGACTCTTCTCTGCCCATAGTTGTTTGGCTTCCTCCGGAGCGTCTGGTTCAAGGCAAGCCTCCGGGCGAGTCAGCATCTCCTTCACCAGTCGGACGGCAGGGTCGCTGTCTTGCGTTTCCGCCCAGTTGTAGTGAGGTAAGGGGTTCAACGTAACAGCCTGCTTACTCCTTACCCGGTGGGAATACTGGATAGTCCCATGACGGTGGAACGCAGGGAGTTCAACTTCTTCCAGTCCCTCCGGATCTTCTCCTTCGTCCGGCAGGTTGGGCATCCTGGACAGGGCATCCGCGTTGGTATTGGAGCGTCCGGCCCGGTATTTGATTGTGAACTCGTAGTTGGACAGACGGGCCATCCACCTCTGCTCCAGGGCACCGAGTCTTGCCGTGTCCAGGTGTGTCAACGGGTTGTTATCCGTGTACACGGTGAACCGGGAAGAAGCGAGGTAATGCTTAAAGCGCTCGGTGACTGCCCATACTACGGCCAGGATCTCTAGCTTAAATGAGCTGTAATTCTCGGGGTTCCTTTCGGTGGGTCGCAGTTTTCGGCTGGCGTAGGCGATTACTCGTTCCTTCCCCTGCTGGATCTGGGACAGTACGGCTCCTAGCCCGATGTTACTGGCGTCGGTGTAGAGGATAAAGGGCTGGCTATAATCCGGGTACGCCAGGATTTCGTCCCCCGTGAGGGCCATCTTCAGCTGGCGGAAGGACTCTTCTTCCAGCTCCTCCCATTTGAAGGGCGGCTTCTGGTTCTTGGCCTTCCGGGACTGGCCTATCAGGAGGTCCTGCATAGGTGCTGCCTTTTTGGTGAAACCGGGAATAAACCTTCTGTAGTAGCCTACCAACCCGAGGAACTGCCGCACTTCTTTTACGCTGGAGGGGCTTGGCCATTCCTTAATTGCGGTGATCTTATCAGGGTCGGGAGCCACTCCGTCAGCGCTCACCACGTGTCCCAGGTACTGCACCTTTGGTTTCAGGAGGTGACACTTGGAGGGTTTCACCTTTAGGCCGTAACTCGCCAGAGCCTCGAACACTTCCGCCAGGTGTTTCAGGTGGTCCTCATACGTCTTGGAATATACGATGACATCGTCCAGGTACAACAGGACCGTCTCGAAGTTTCTGTGGCCCAGACAACACTCCATTAGTCGTTGGAAGGTTCCTGGTGCGTTGCAGAGTCCGAACGGCATGCAGGTGAACTCGCTAAGTCCCATCGGGGTGGTGAATGCGGTCTTCTCCCGGTCCGCCTCTGCTACAGGAACCTGCCAGTACCCGCTAGTGAGATCCAAGGTAGAGAAGAAGTTAGCAGATCTTAAAGCAGCCAATGACTCCTCTATCCTTGGCAAGGGGTACGCATCCTTGTGTGTGATACGGTTGATTTTCCGGTAATCTACACACATCCTCATGGTGTTGTCTTTTTTTCTGACTAAGACTAGTGGAGCTGCCCAGGGGCTACAGCTATCCCTGATCACCCCAGCCTCCTTCATGTCTCTAAGCATCCCCTTGGCGTGTTGGTAGTGGGCAGGGGGTACGGGTCGATACCTCTCTTTTATAGGAGGATGGTCTCCCGTGGGGATGTGGTGTTCTACCCCCTTGACTCGCCCGAAGTCTAACGGGTGTTTACTGAACACTCTCTCGTACTCTTGAACCACCCGATAGACTCCTTGTTTCTGGTGTGCGGGAGTGGAGTCAGTACCCAGATGTAGTTGCTGACACCAGTCCTCCATGTTTTTCTTAGAGCCGTTACCTTCCTCCGGGTGAGATGGAGGCAAGGGTTCCACAGATTGTATAGAATTTTGGTTAATGGTATATAATTTGGCTAGCGTGGCATACCGGGGCAGGTACACTTCCCTCTCCCCGATATTTATTATGCGAACGGGCACCCTCCCATGGCGTACATCAACCACCCCCCGTGCTGTCAAAATGGTGGGCCTACTGTCCGAGTAAACTGGTTCTACCATTGCCTGGTAATCTCTACCTCTCAGACCAATAGCTGCCCGGCACCAAATCATCATTTCACTTTTTGGGGGCATGGCAATAGGAAAAGGGTCACACATTCTTACGCTACCAATCTCACCGCCGGAGAGTTCCACCTGTTGCCGTCGCATCAGTGCCTGGATCTCTTTCTGGAGCACCCGCTGCTCGCCGGAGCTGGCGTTCTTGGCAACCTGCTGTAAAAGGAAAATCACCTCTGCAAGACAATTTTCAATTACATTAGTTCCTAGAGTTATTTTTGGGTGACTCTCATGTTTGTCAATATCTACAATGATCAGTCCCTGTGCTGCCAGTTCGACTCTACCGATTTTGATGGTCACCTCTTTAAATCCGATCTGTGGCACGGGCTGGCCATTGCTGGCGATGATACTCAAGTCGTCGTCAGGGTAGCGGGTAATATCCGAGTCATTCCAGTACTGCTTAAAGAGCACGTACGGGATGGTGGTGACCTGTGACCCGGTGTCCAGTAGGGCACTCATGGGAATGCCATCCAGTACCACAGGCAAGACTGGACGTCCTCCCACATATCTGTCGCGCCAGTTCGATGGGCCTGGTGATCTTTTTCCTGGGGGTTGGCCCTCTACCCCAGGTTGTGCCCGTTTAAAGAACAGTACCTTGCCATATGTCCGGGTTGATTGCAGCGGCGGCAGATGGGTCGTCCGTCCTCGCTGTATCGGTCACTGGGTCTTCCTCTGGCCGGTGGGGTCCTCCTTGGTCGACGCCACGGGATGTCCTCCGGTCCGGATGCCAGCTGGATCTTCCCTGGGGTGGAAGCCTGTAAAGACTGCACAGTTCGGGTTAGCGCAGCAACGCTCTTAGCTAGCTCTTGGACCTGATGGTGTAGGTCTGGAGCCGGGTCATTGTCCAAAGCCTGCGCATCAGCTCCCACAGGCCCTGCCGACAAGGGCGCCGCCTCCTGGTGGTAAGTGATAGCAGGGCGCTTGTGGGTCACAACGCCACCCGGTGCCGGTTCTCGGAGCACCCGGATGGCTCTGTCCTTGAACTGTGCAAAGCCCAGATGGGGATCCTGTAAGGCCATTGCCCGCAACTGGGTTCGGTGGGTATTACAATACAGTCCCTCTATAAACTGTTCGGTCAACAGCCTGTCCTCGTTTCCCACTCCATCAGGGTCGGTCTGCTTAATGGCCCTCAGGGCCTCTTGTAGGTTCAGTGCATAGTCCCTTATACTCTCATGCGCTCGCTGCTTGCACCCGTAGAATCTAAGCTTAATCTCGGCTGAGGTGCGGGTATCAAAGGTGTCCTTCAGCCGGGTTAGTATCCCTGCGACAGTCTTCCTCCCAGGTGGCCAGGATTTTACTTCCCTTTTGGCTGCCCCGGTTAGTTGGGCCACCAGGATGCTCACTTTTTGCTCTTCTGTGAGGGGGTACACCTGGAAGAGGCTATCCAGCTTTTCTCTAAAGTCATGCAGGGTATGTGACTCCCCTGAGTACTGGGGTAGCCAAGCTGCTCCCGGGATATAGGGCATGGTGAAGGGCATAACTGCAGCAGCGGTAGCGCTGGCGGGGGTTGAGGCAGTGAAGCTCTCCTCCGTATCCGACATCTTCCTCCCCCCTAGTGAACCGTGGCCTACCTTGTGATGATCCTCTTCCGTAGGCCGCGGCTCCGCAGTGGATCGTCAGGGTTGAGGACCTTCCGTCGCGCTCCTGTGACGTCGGCGTCTGCTGGGCTCCTTCCAGGACCTTACGCAACGTCCGGACGTGAGGCGGGGCTTCAGTTCTCGCGCGCTTTCGGAGTCCACGCCCCTCTTCTTCCCGCGCGGCGTCCTCAAGATGGCGTCCAATGGCGGGAAAACTCCACGGATGGCGGGAAGAAGGCAGAAGATGGCGCCGGATGGCGGGAAACTTCACCACAGGTAAGTTTGAAAAGTCTCTTTTTCAGGCACGCAGTACCCGGTGGTTGCGGGCACGAAATCCTGCCGACTACGCCAAAGTTGACGCGCCCCTGGGCCTGTGTCGCGCTGCGTTGCGCACGCGGGAGCTTACCCGGAGCCGGATCGCTTGAGGGTTGTAGTCTCGTGGCGGGGACCCGGTCCGTGCCCAGGGAGTCAAACTGAGCGGCGATGTATCAGCGGTAGATGTGTACGACTACGCCACCCGTTGAATGCAGCTATGGAGCTGCCGCTGCAGGACAGTCCGCTGAGGCCGGTGGATGGATGGTGCAGCGTAGATGGTATAACCCCCAACGGGAGGGGTATGGCCTCAGGGCAGCAGATGTGGATGATGGGGGTAGCAGGAACCACTCAGAGACGGTGCGGTGTAATTCAGGGTCTTTACTGGTAACAACGATAGACCCTCCCGGAGTACTTGCTAGCGAACGGGGCCTGGTCAGTCCTTGAGCAGATGGGATCTCCCCTGGCCAGGCGGAGTTGTAGGCCTCCCAAACTGACTGTACTCTTCTGGCTACCTTGCTAGAAGCGGATATAAGTAGCCCACGTCCCTGAGTGTACCGTGTGGTGCTCACCCGTATGGCCGGTGACTCGGGGCCTTCTAATGGCTTCCGCTCCACGATGGCGGTGCTGGTCCCACGCGTGTGACCGTGCCTTCGGGTTTCTGGGCCTGAGGACCTGAAATCCCCTGCCGGTCGGCTTCTGCTGCTGGGTCAGAGTTAGTCCCCACAGCCTCGGACGCCGGGTCCGGTAAGAAATCTTCTCAGTCAGGGCGAGCTCTGCAGCTGCCAGCCCCTGGCTTGTAGTAGTATTGCTCCCACTGAGCTTCTGCTGTTTCTTCCTATGCTGCTTCTCTTTCTCTACTCTCCTTGACTGACTAACCCTGCTTCAGCCCCAGGTTTACATAGGGGAAGTTCTTCCCCTCCCAAGACTGGGCAGGAGGTGTGGCATGCACAGGATCCCTGACCAAAGGACCTCCCACCTGCTCTCAGACATAACATTACATTACTGTGGAAACCAGACCCCTGGGGTGCCACATTGACACTCCACAACTGCTCCTTCTCTTCAGAATTCAGAAAGATTTATTTTTTTATTTTTTTATTTCCGCAGCCATGCAGTGACGCTAGGTAGGTGCAGAGCTAAAGGGAAACCCACCTCAGAAGAAAATTCTAGGGTCCTGATCACTAGAGATGAGAGCTTAAAGGGAATCTGTCACTAGGTTTTTGCCATATATTCCGAGAGCAGCATGATGTAGAGACAGAGACCCTGATTCCAGCGATGTGTCACTTTCTGGGCTGCTTGCTGGTGTTTTGATAAAATCTTTGTTTTATCAGTAGGAGGTTGTGACTAGAAGACTAGTAAACCTGCAACCAGGTATCCCTCATTTTTCAGGAGTGGTCCAAATTAAATAAAAAAGCGGTCTATAGGGCGCTAAAAGAATGAACACTAGAAGTGAAAAAAATTTTAGGACTAAAAAATAAATTTAATGAGCCCTTTCCACAAAGCGTTTCGATAGTGAACTATCTTCCTCAGGTGGTACATGGCGCGCTTTTTCTCCCTTTCTCTTTTCTCATTTTTCACAAGGTCTGTATAGCAGCCTTCTGCCTATGCACAGTGTACACAGAAAGCTGCCAATCAGTGGTGCAGCCGGTTATATGGAGCTCAGCATTCAGAGCACTGCTAGATCTGCAGTAGATAAAACTAAAATTTATCAAAACTGCAGCGAAATAAGGGACACATTTCTGGAATCAGGTTTCTGCCCTTACATCATGCAGATGGGATAGCAAAACCTGGTGGCAGATTCCATTTTAGAGCCATCGGATATTACCTTGTGACCTCTCAAAGGGGAACTTGATGTCTAGGATGGTTATTATTTCCAAACCATTACAAAATGTCATGTGTCTCTTGATGCGGGATAACTTGTATGTAATGTGTTGTATGTTAGGTCTATGAACAGTACAAGTCCTTCAGTATAGGGTTACCTGAGAAGCGTAGCCAGCATGAAGCAGGACTTGTATTATGTTTTGTCAGGGATGATTAATGTCTGAGTGCTTTATGCTGCGTTCTGCAGTCATCTCTCTGCCATCCTCCGTACACCCATCGCCGTCCTGTTCTCACACTTCTTTATTTGGCTTTTTTCTTGTGGTCGTAATATGGAGCATGTTGTATCCATAAAGCGGTCAGATTTGCCGGACCTCATGCTGTTCTGCCGAATCAGACCTAGATCATTATTGGGGGCTGGGGCACCTCCAATTCAAGATGGTAGACAAATCATGTCTTGTGAGACTGCACGCTCCAGCACCCACAATACTGGAGCATCGGTTAGGTTTACACATATCCACCTGTTGTGTTTTCTTTTGGGACACAGCAGTTTGTAGAATTGTCATCATTAATGTTTTCTTTTTTTTATCTTTCCAGTATTACTGAAATTCAGAAAGATGTGGAGTACAGACTGCCAATCACCTTTAAGAACTTCACCATCAGCATCAATATGTAAGTGACACGGGGTGCTATTGTCTTAGTTGAGAGATTACGTTGCATTTCTTGGGGTTATTAAATGTGAACCTAATGGGAATTAAAGGGATTGTCCTCTACTTTGATATTGATAACATCAGCATTGGGTATCAATATCAAATCGATGGGGTTTTGACAGCCCCCCAGAGAGGGAGCCGCATGCTCCTATTCACT
>NW_027362871.1:3725000-3762500 GCF_046119375.1 Phyllobates terribilis | reverse complement strand
ATGTATTTTTGTGTTTCAAATGTGTTTATGCGTGTATGTAAATGTCTGTATATGTTTGTGTGTGTGACTGCGTGCGGCCTACTGCTGAGTATAGTTGGCGCCGTGCGGCCTCCTGCTGTATCTGGGGGGGCGCCGTGCGGCCCCCCGCTGTGTACAGATGGCTACATGCGGCCCCCCGCTGTGTATAGATGGCTATGTGCGGCCCCCCGCTATGTATAGATGGCGCCGTGCGGCCCCCCGCCGTGTATTGATGGCGCAGTGCGGCCCCCTGCTGTGTAGAGATGGCGCCGTGCGGCTCCCCGCTGTGTATAGATGGCGCCGAGCGGCCTCCCGCTGAGTATAGATGGCGCTGTGCGGCCACCTGCTGTCTCTGGGGGGGGCGCCGTGCGGCCTCCCGCTGTGTATAGATGGCTACTTGCGGCCTCCCGCTGAGTATAGATGGCGCTGTGCGGCCTCCTGCTGTCTCTGGGGGGGGCGCCGCGAGGCCTCCCGCTGTGTATAGATGGCTACGTGCGGCCTCCCGCTGAGTATAGATGGCGCTGTGCGGCCTCCTGCAGTCTCTGGGGGGGGGGCGCCGTGCGGCCTCCTGCTGTGTATAGATGGCTACATGCGGTCTCCCGCTGAGTATAGATGTCGCCGTGCGGCCTCCTGCTGTGTATAGATGGCTACGTGCGGTCTCCCGCTGAGTATAGATGGAGCTGTGCGGCCTCCTGCTGTCTCTGGGGGGAGCGCCGTGCGGCATCTATACTCAGCAGGAGGCCGCACGTAGCCATCTATACACGTATACTCAGCAGGAGGCCGCACGTAGCCATCTATACGGCGCCATCTATACACAGCGGGAGGCCGCACGGCGCCATCTATACACAGCGGGAGGCCGCACGGCGCCATCTATACACAGCGGGAGGCCGCACGGCGCCATCTATACACAGCGGGAGTCTCAGTGCTTTGCAAGAGCAGTCAATAAATTCTGCTTGACTAATTCTGAGCACCATAAAGTCTGGTTCGCTTCTAACCTGCTGTCTTCATTTTCAGCTTGCTGAATTCTAACTCATTTACTGTCATTCGAGACGATGCCTTTGCTGGTCTCTTTCACCTTGAATACCTGTAAGTGCTCCACTTAATGTCATATTTTTGATTCTGCTCTTCTTCATTTGGCATGTGCAATTGTATGAGCAAGTATTCATATGAATTTATGACCTACTTAAACCTTCAAGGACCTTACATTTTATTCAATCAAATTTTTTTCCAGTTTAAAACTATGGGACATATATGTGCCTTGGTCCTCAAAGGGTTTTTAAAGGGGCTGCAAACATAAATATGAAAAAAATAATTCAATTAGTGCTTTTTGTGTTCATTTAATTTTTATTTGAAGTCCATTTTTTTTTATTTACATTGGAATTAAGCCCTACTCCATGGAATGAAGCCCTGCCTACATGACATCTGAGAGCTACATGGATCCCGCTTGTGAGGTTCCTGTCCGTCACTACTATTCAGTTTTAGGGTCCACTCACTAAGCCATATATTCTCTCATGCAAGAGAATAGGGCCAATTATGCTAATGACACTGGGCTCAAACTCTGTCAGAGCTTCAACTGAGTGTGATCCGATTCTCTCGCAGCACAGATATGGAGAAGATGGAGAACTTAATTTCTCCATCTTCTCCATAGTCTCTGTGAGTGTTCATCGGACTGCACTTGGATGACATCCGAGTGCAGTCTAATGTTTTACGTGCACCCATAGACTTGTATGGGTGCACATGGTCCGAATATCGAATGAGATTATTTTCTCATGCCAATAATCGCACTGTCCCATAGTATAACATAGGGCCGAGTCCTATCCGATAAAACATCACATAGCATTCGGCCGTGTTATACGACAGTGTGAGCGAGCCCTTAGAGTCAAGGAATATTTACATGCAAATGATGATATTACTCTCCAAGTGTATATTTTTTTAGGCGAGTTCATAGTAAATGCTTTGCCTTTTTGACATGTGATCAACTAAAGAACAAGAAAGATTTAGGACCTCCCCTATACAGAAACGGAAAATAGTTTGGAGGACTTGCATGTCCTTTTTTATTTATTATGAGAAAATCATAAAAGATCCCGTTTTTTAACCATGCTGTGACTTTCTGCTGAGGGAGAGGGAGAGAGCTGCCCTATTCAGAGTCTGTAATAAGACCTGCTGACAAAAGTGTTGAAGATACAGTCTAATGTGAATTAACAATGAAAAAAAGTTAATTTCACAAATGGCTTGTATTTTTTTTAATACAAACTTTTTTGTCTTTACAGCTCCTTTAAAGGGAATCTGTCATCAGGTTTTTGCCACCTAATCTGAGAGCAGCATAATGTAGGGTTAGAGGCACTGATTCCAGTAATGTGTCACTTACTGGGCTGCTTAGTGTTGTTTTGATAAAATCATTGATTTGTCAGAAGGTAATTATCACTAGATGACTAGTAAGTTCTGTAGGACCCCACCCCCATCACTGATCAGTAGATTTCTGTGTACACTGAGCATGGGCAGAAAGCTGCCAATCAGTGGTGTGGGCGGGGCTATACAGAGCGCAGCATTCAGAGAGCTGCTAGATCTGCAGCAGATAAAACGGTGATTTTCTCAAAATGACAACAAGCAGCTGAAAAAGTGACACATCGCTGGAATCAGGGTATCTGCCCAAATATTGTGCTGCTCTCAGATGAGGCAGCACAATTAATATTATGCCAAATTAATTTCCCGTGAACTATCACATGATCTATCACAGGGGATCATGTGACATGTCACGTGATAAATCAGGTGTGGGGGGGGGGGCGCGCCTTCTAAACTGCCCGGGGCCCTTACTACTCTTAATCCACCCCTGCCCCCACTGATTCCATATTAATGACCTATCCAATGGGTAAGTGATCAATATCAAGGTAGTGGGCAGCCCCTTAAAGAAAGCAGACCATATTAGGTACTTCTAGAATATCTTTGTCCCATGCTGTTGATAGACCCCACCGCGTGTAATCGGTACCCTACAATGACTTGTCATCCATAGTCATGTCTTGTAGCACTGGAGCCATTAAATGATGTTGCTTGGCGGCTCATGACGTCACTATAGATGATGTGTATTAATGCAAGTTGTTTAATTGCTACTAATAAGAAATCACTTTAAATCAATATGGAGGCTTATAGGGTCCTCTCAGCTTCCTTTTACATATGGAAGTAGTCGTAGAACAGTATCGTCGATTGTCCCTCCCCAGAAAAATTATCCTTTTTTTTTTTGCAGAGCTCCGATGTGCCAGTCAAAAGGAAATGGAGTGTCTGCAGATTGGTGTGGGAGTGCAGAGGGGCGTGTCCGTGCACTTGAAAGGAGCTGTCTAAGTGCAGTGATACGCCCCAGTGCACTTCCAGACGGATTTGCATATGTTTTCCACACTAGATTTGTCATGATGGACTCATCAGATCTCTTATAACACCATTACGATCATATGTCAAGGTGCTGACGTCCCTTTATGCCTTACGCTACGTGCCACCTAAATGGATTTTCCATTGAGATGAGATGAGGCTGTTGGGTATTTTCCCCGGACCTGTCACGTTTCTGTAGGCTGCAGTCATGTATCCCGCGTCTTGCTCTAATACTTTGTTTTTATTGCAGTTTACTTCCGCCACAATTTCCTCAAGACAAACCTCTCATCACAGTCTTTCCACCGATAAGACATCACCTGGTGGACAAGCAAGGCCCCAATGTCACCTGTCCTTTACTACATAATGTAAGGAGACTTGGGAGATTTTGAGCGCTGGACTTAGGAATGTTGTAATTTAACCTTTCAATGACTGAGGTGTTTTTGTTTTTATAAAGTGGATCTGTGTGGTCTCCTGACACGTCTGTTTTAGTAATCTTATAAACCCTATAAAATCACAAATGTGCAGAATTTGTGTTTCAGACCACTGTGCAGTGCCTATGTTCACACATCGCGTTTTTTTCAGCGTTTTTTTAATGCAAATTTTCAGCTGTGTTTTACAGTACAAGCAAAGTCTATGAGATTTCAGAAATCTCATGCTCACACCCTGGTTTTTGTATGATCAGTATTTTGTGATTTGCATTGTTTTTTGCTGAATAGAGCACGTCACTTCTTTCAGTGTATTTCACCCATTGAAAGTAATGTGTAGTGAAAAAACGCCTAGTGTGAACATAGCCTTACATCTAATTGACAATGGGGTGTTACCTTACTCCTTGTCCATGTCTAATCAGTTTGGACAGTAGGCATAATCACTACGACCAGGGGCCTGGCAGTGGCCAGTTGTCAATGTATCCACACATTTCCAGAAGATTGGCACAACGCAGAGGACCTGGGAAGAAGAGATGCCACGGTATTGTTACTTCATAGGGAATACACCTCTTTATTTTGGTAGATGAGGTCTTTGTCAAACACATCTTCAGCAAAGGAGAACGAAATGAAAGGATTAATGTATGTGTTAATGACCCAGTTCTGCGTGTGCTCTACGTAAAATGTGGCTGCAGATGGCTGTGCTGCATCGACACGTGAGGTTTGGGAGCCACCTTACATCTAATGGGTGGGGGTCTTACATTGAGGTCCCCACTTCAGACATTTCTGATATTTCCAGTGAATTTTCCAAGGAAGTTTCAGATAAAAATACCATAAGAAAATGTGGTCAACCTTGTTTTAGTTTTTTTTTTTTTTAATATATAAGATTTTTAGTTATAGTCTTTGTTATGTTCACATAGAAGACCGGTGGGTTTTTTCTTTTTTAGGAACAAAGTATATACAGTGGGGAAAATAAGTATTGGATACACTGACGATTTTGCAAGTTTTCCCACCTACAAAGAATGGAGAGGGCTGTAATTTTTATCGTAGGTACACTTCACCTGTGAGAGACAGAATCTAAAAATAAAAAACAGAAAATAACATTTTATAATTTTTACATACTTATTTCATGCAATTATGCAAATTAATTATTTGATACAATAGAAAAACAGATCTTAATATTTGGTACGGAAACCTTTGTTTGCAATTACAGAGGTCAGACGTTTCCTGTAGTTCTTGACCAAGTTTGCAGACACTGCAGCAGGAATTTTGGACCACTCCTCCATACAGATCTTCTCCAGATCTTTCAAGTTTCGGGACTGTTGCTGGGTGCAGTTGTCCTGTCCCCTTTGCAGAAAAGCACCCCCAAAGTATAAGGTTTCCCCAGCATGCTTCTCAGTTGGGACGGTGTTCTTGGGGTTGTACTCATCCTTCTTCTTTCTCCAAACACGTCAAGTGGAGTTGATACCAAAAAGTCCTATTTTGGTCTCATCTGACCACATGACCCTCTCCCATGCCTCCTCTGGATCACCCAGATGGTCAATGGCGAACTTCAAACGGGCCTGGACATGTGCTGGCGTGAGCAGGGGACCTTGCGTGCCCTGCAGGAGTTTAATCCATGACGGCATAGTGTGTTACTAATGGTAATGTTTGAGACTGTAGTCTCGGCTCTCTTCAGGTCATTGACCAGGTCCTCCTGTGTAGTTCTGGGCTGATTCCTGACCTTTCTCAGAATCATCCTTATCCCACGGGTCGAGATCTTGCATGGAGCCCCAGACCGAGGAAGATTGACAGTCATCTTGTGTTTCTTCCGTTTTCTAATAATTGTGCCAACAGTTGTTGCTTTCTCACCAAGCTGCTTGCATATTGTCCTGTAGCCAATCCCAGCCTGGAGCAGGTCTACAATTTTGTCCCTGGTGTCCTTAGATAGCTCTTTGGTCTTAACCATGGTGGATAGGTTGGAGTGTGATTGATTGAGTGTGTGGACAGGTGTCTTTTATACAGGTAACGAGTTCAAACAGGTACAATAAATACAGGTGAGGAGTGCAGAGTAGGAGGGCTTCTGAAAGAAAAACTAACAGGTCTGTGAGAGCGAGATTTCTTGCTGGTTGGTAGGTGATCAAATACTTATTTCATGCAATGAAATGCGATTTAATTATTTAAAAATCATACAATGTGATTTTTTTTTTGGATTTTATTTTTAGATTCTGTCTCTCACAGTTGAAGTGTACCTATGATAAAAATGACAGACCTCTCCATTCTTTGTAGGTGGGAAAGCTTGCAAAATCGGCAGTGTATCAAATACTTATTTTCCCTACTGCGGGCGTGTATGTATATATATATGTGTGTGTGTGTGTGTGTGTGTGTGTGTGTGTGTGTGTGTGTGTGTGTGTGTGTATGTACAGTACAGACCAAAAGTTTGGACACACCTCATTTAAAGATTTTTTATGTATTTTCATGACTATGAAAATTGTACATTCACACTGAAGGCATCAAAACTATGAATTAACACATGTGGAAATATATACTTAACAAAAAAGTGTGAAACAACTGAAAATATGTCTTATATTCTAGGTTCTTCAAAGTAGCCACCTTTTGCTTTGATGACTGCTTTGCACACTCTTGGCATTCTCTTGATGCGCTTCAAGTGGTAGTCACTGGAAATGGTCTTCCAACAATCTTGAAGGAGTTCCCGGAGATGCTTAGCACTTGTAGGCCCTTTTGCCTTCACTCGGCGGTCCAGCTCACCCCAAACCATCTCGATTGGGTTCAGGTCTGGTGACTGTGGAGGCCAGGTCATCTGGCGTAGCACCCCATCACTCGCCTTCTTGGTCAAATAGCCCTTACACAGCCTGGAGGTGTGTTTGGGGTCATTGTTCTTTTGAAAAATAAATGATGGTCCAACTAAACGCAAACCGGATGGAATAGCATGCCGCTGCCAGATGCTGTGGTAGCCATGCTGGTTCAGTATGCCTTCAATTTTGAATAAATCTCCAACAGTGTCACCAGCAAAGCACCCCCACACCATCACTCCTCCTCCTCCATGCTTCACTGTGTGAACCAGGCATGTAGAGTCCATCCGTTCACCTTTTATGCATCGCACAAAGACACGGTGGTTGGAACCAAAGATCTCAAATTTGGACTCATCAGACCAAAGCACAGATTTCCACTGGTCTAATGTCCATTCCTTGTGTTCTTTAGCCCAAACAAGTCTCTTCTGCTTGTTGCCTGTCCTTAGCAGTGGTTTCCTAGCAGCTATTTTACCATGAAGGCCTGCTGCACAAAGTCTCCTCTTAACAGTTGTTGAAGAGATGTTTCTGCTGCTAGAACTCTGTGTGGCATTGACCTGGTCTCTAATCTGAGCTGCTGTTAACCTGCGATTTCTGAGGCTGGTGACTTGGATAAACTTATCCTCAGAAGCAGAGGTGACTCTTGGTCTTCCTTTCCTGGGGCAGTCCTCATGTGAGACAGTTTCTTTGTAGCGCTTGATGGTTTTTGCAACTGCACTTGGGGACGCTTTCAAAGTTTTCACAATTTTTCGGACTGACTGACCTTCATTTCTTAAAGTAATGATGGCCACTCGTTTTTCTTTACTTAGAATTTGTATGATGGCAAGAAAAAAGCATCTAACAGTCTATTCAGTAGGACTATCAGCTGTGTATCCACCAGACTTCTGCACAACACAAGTGATGGTCCCAACCCCATTTATAAGGCAAGAAATCCCACTTATTAAACCTGACTGGGCACACCTGTGAAGTGAAAACCATTTCCGGTGACTACCTCTTGAAGCTCATCAAGAGAATGCCAAGAGTGTGCAAAGCAGCCATCAAAGCAAAAGGTGGCTACTTTGAAGAACCTAGAATATAAGACATATTTTCAGTTGTTTCACACGTTTTTGTTAAGTATATAATTCCACATGTGTTAATTCATAGTTTTGATGCCTTCAGTGTGAATGTACAATTTTCTTAGTCATGAAAATACAGATAAATCTTTAAATGAGAAGGTGTGTCCACCTTTTGGTCTGTACTGTATATATACACTGCTCAAAAAAATAAAGGGAACACTTAAACAACAGAATATAACTCCAAGTGCATCAAACTGTCCACTTAGGAAATGACACTGATTGACAATCAATTTCACATGCTGTTGTGCAAATGGAATAGACAATAGATGGAAATTATTGGCAATTATCAAGACACCCTCAAAGGATTGATTCTGCAGGTGGGGACCACAGACCACATCTCAGTACCAATGCTTTCTGGCAGATGTTTTGGTCACTTTTGAATGTTGGTTATGCTTTCACACTCGTGGTAGCATGAGACGGACTCTACAACCCACAGAAGTTGCTCAGGTAGTGCAGCTCATCCAGGATGGCACATCAGTGCGAGCTGTGGCAAGAAGGTTTGCTGTGTCTGTCAGCGTAGTGTCCAGAGGCTGGAGGTGCTACCAGGAGACAGGCCAGTACACCAGGAGACAAGGAGGGGGCCGTAGGAGGGCAACAACCCAGCAGCAGTACCGCTACCTCCGCCTTTGTGCAAGGAGGAACAGGGGGAGCACTGACAGAGCCCTGCAAAATGACCTCCAGCAGGCCACAAATGTTCATGTGTCTGCACAAACGGTTAGAAACCGACTCCATGAGGGTGGTATGAAGGCCCGACGTCCACAGATGGGGGTTGTGATCACATCCCAACATTGTGCAGGACGCTTGGCATTTGCCACAGAACACCAGGATTGGCAAAGTCGCCACTGGCGCCCTGTGCTCTTCACAGATGAAAGCAGGTTCACACTGAGCACATGTGACAGACATGACAGAGTCTGGAGACGCCGCGGAGAGCGATCTGCTGCCTGCAACATCCTTCAGCATGACCGGTTTGGCAGTGGGTCAGTAATGGTGTGGAGTGGCATTTCTTTGGAGGGCCGCACAGCCCTCCATGTGCTCGCCAGACGTAGCCTGACTGCCATTAGGTACCGAGATGAGATCCTCAGACCCCTTGTGAGACCATATGCTGGTGCGGTTGGCCCTGGGTTCCTCCTAATGCAGGACAATGCCAGACCTCATGTGGCTGGAGTGTGTCAGCAGTTCCTGCAAGATGAAGGCATTGAAGCTATGGACTGTCCCACCCGTTCCCCAGACCTGAATCCGATTGAGCACATCTGGGACATCATGTCTCGCTCCATCCGCCAACGTCACGTTGCACCATAGACTTTCCAGAAGTTGGCGGATGATTTAGTCCAGGTCTGGGAGGAGATCCCACAGGAGACCACCTCATCAGGAGCATGCCCAGGCGTTGTAGGGAGGTCATACAGGCACGTGGAGGCCGCACACAATACTGAACCTCATTTTGACTTGTTTTAAGGACATTACATCAAAGTTGGATCAGCCTGTAGTGTGTTTTTCCACTTTAATTTTGGGGGTGGCTCCAAATCCAGGCCTCCATTAGTTAATAAATTTGATTTCCATTGATGATTTTTATGTGATTTTGTTGTCAGCACATTCAGCTTTGTACAGAACAAAGTATTCAATGAGAATATTTCATTCATTCAGATCTAGGATGTGTTATTTGAGTGTTCCCTTTATTTTTTTGAGCAGTGTATGTATATGTGTGTGTATATATATAATTTTTTTTAATTTTTTTCAATACATATTTCACTTTGGAGCTGACATAAGTCATGGACATGGGCTCTGTATCATGATATGTCTCCAATTTAGCAAATCTAGATCATGAAAGTAACTCTGTGACCTGCCATGTTGTCACCCTGAGTAATATGCTATAGGTATCATTACTGAGTCATATAGTGATGAAGTGATTGACAGTTGCTCCTGCTTTCTATCGAGCGTCTCTCCTGCTCTCTCTCTCGAGCGTCTCTCCTGCTCTCTCTCTCGAGCATCTCTCCTGCTCTCTCTCTCTAGCTTCTCTCCTGCTCTTTCTCTCGAGCGTCTCTCCTGCTCTCTCTCTCTCGAGCGTCTCTCCTGCTCTCTCTCTCGAGCGTCTCTCCTGCTCTCTCTCTCGAGCGTCTCTCCTGCTCTCTCTCTCGAGCGTCTCTCCTGCTCTCTCTCTCTCGAGCGTCTCTCCTGCTCTCTCTTGAGTGTCTCTCCTGCTCTCTCTCTCGAGCGTCTCTCCTGCTCTCTCTCTCGAGCGTCTCTCCTGCTCTCTCTCGAGCGTCTCTCCTGCTCTCTCTCTCGAGCTTCTCTCCTGCTCTCTCTCTCGAGCTTCTCTCCTGCTCTCTCTCTCGAGCTTCTCTCCTGCTCTTTCTCTCAAGCGTCTCTCTCTCTCTTGCATCTCTCCTGCTCTCTCTCTCTCGAGCGTCTCTCCTGCTCTCTCTCTCGAGCGTCTCTCCTGCTCTCTCTCGAGCGTCTCTCCTGCTCTCTCTCGAGCGTCTCTCCTGCTCTCTCTCTCGAGCTTCTCTCCTGCTCAATCTCTCGAGCGTCTCTCTCTCTCTCGAGCGTCTCTCCTGCTCTCTCTCTCTTGAGCGTCTCTCCTGCTCTCTCTCTCTCGAGCGTCTCTCTCTCTCTAGCGTCTCTCCTGCTCTCTCTCTCTCGAGCATCTCTCCTGCTCTCTCTCTCTCGAGCGTCTCTCCTGCTCTCTCTCTCGAGCGTCTCTCCTGCTCTCTCTCTCTCTCGAGCGTCTCTCCTGCTCTCTCTCGAGCGTCTCTCCTGCTCTCTCTCTCTCTCGAGCGCCTCTCCTGCTCTCTCTCTCGAGCGTCTCTCCTGCTCTCTCTCTCGAGCGTCTCTCCTGCTCTCTCTCTCGAACGTTTCTCCTGCTCTCTCTCTCGAGCGTCTCTCCTGCTCTGTCTCTCTCTCTCGAGCGTCTCTCCTGCTCTCTCTCTCTCGAGCGTCTCTCCTGCTCTCTCTCTCGAGCGTCTCTCCTGCGCTCTCTCTCTCAAGCGTCTCTCCTGCTCTCTCTCTCTCGAGCGTCTCTCCTGCTCTCTCTCTCTCGAGCGTCTCTCCTGCTCTCTCTCTCGAGCGTCTCTCCTGCTCTCTCTCGAGCGTCTCTCCTGCTCTCTCTCTCGAGCGTCTCTCCTGCTCTCTCTCTCTCGAGCGTCTTTCTAGCGTCTCTCCTGCTCTCTCTCTCTCGAGCGTCTCTCCTGCTCTCTCTCGAGCGTCTCTCCTGCTCTCTCTCTCTCGAGCGTCTCTCCTGCTCTCTCTCTCTCGAGCGTCTCTCCTGCTCTCTCTCTCTAGCGTCCCTCCTGCTCTCTCTCGAGCGTCTCTCCTGCTCTCTCTCTCGAGCGTCTCTCCTGATCTTGAGCGTCTCTACTGCTCTCTCTCTCTCTCTCTCGAGCGTCTCTCCTGCTCTCTCTCTCTCGAGCGTCTTTCTAGCGTCTCTCCTGCTCTCTCTCTCGAGCGTCTCTCCTGCTCTCTCTCTCTCGAGCGTCTCTCCTGCTCTCTCTCTCGAGCGTCTCTCCTGCTCTCTCTCTTGAGCGTCTCTCCTGCTCTCTCTCTCGAGCGTCTCTCCTGATCTCGAGCATCTCTCCTGCTCTCTCTCTCGAGCGTCTTTCTAGCGTCTCTCCTGCTCTCTCTCTCTCTCGAGCGTCTCTCCTGATCTCGAGCATCTCTCCTGCTCTTTCTCTCGAGCGTCTTTCTAGCGTCTCTCCTGCTCTCTCTCTCTCGAGCGTCTTTCTAACGTCTCTCCTGCTCTCTCCAGCCCTTGTCTGCTTGATCGCTGATACTGCCATACTTTGTGGTCTGTATACACTGTGTTCCAAATTATTATGCAAATATTATTTTCTCAGATTTTCCCAAATTACCTATATGAATTGCAGTCATTGTAATTTTCCAGTCAAATAACTATTAGAGTACAATTGAAAGGTTTTTGTACAAACTGCCTATGATAACAGTATATTTAAAAAAATAAAACACTCAAACTGCACTCAAAATGCATGTTCCAAATTATTATGCACAGCAGAGTTTTCAACCTTTTAATTTTAATAAAGAACAAAAAAATGGTCTTTTTTGAAATTCTAAGCATTAGCAGGTTATTACACACTGAAATCAAACAGTTTTCAACTCAAAACTTTATTCTAGGTGATGTTACATTTGCACATAGGACCGCTTGTTCGAAAGGAGCTTCTGAACTCTCTCGTCCATTGAATTTGTCAGGTTTTGGATGGTTTCTGCTTCAATTGTTTTGCATGAGGACAGAATACCCTCCCAGAGCTGTTGCTTAGATGTGAACTGCCTCCCGCCATCATAGACACTCCTTTTGATGATGCTCCAGAGGTTCTCAATGGGGTTGAGGTCAGGGGAGCATGGGGGCCACACCATAAGTTTGTCCCCTTTTATGCCCATAGCAGCCAGAGATGCAGATGTGTTATGTGCAGCATGAGACGGGGCATTATCATGCATGAAAATGATCTTGCTGCGGAATGCACGGTTCTTCTTCTTGAACCATGGAAGCAAGTGCTGTTTGAGAAACTCAACATACATTATGGAGTTCATCTTTACCCCTTCAGGGATCCTAAAAGGGCCGACAATCTCTCTCCCCATGATTCCAGCCCAAAACATTACTCCACCTCCTCCTTGTTGGCGCTGTAGCCGTGTTTGCATGGGGTGTCCATCAACCAGCCATCCTCCACTCCATCCATCTGGACCATCAAGATCATTTCATGCATGATAATGCACCATCTCATGATGCACATAACACATCTGCATCTCTGGCTGCTATGGGCATAAAAGGGGACAAACTTATGGTGTGGCCCCCATGCTCCCCTGACCTCAACCCCATTCAGAACCTCTGGAGCATCATCAAAAGGAGTGTCTATGATGGCGGGAGGCAGTTCACATCTAAGCAACAGCTCTGGGAGGGTATTCTGTCCTCATGCACAACAATTAAAGCAGAAACCATCCAAAACCTGACAAATTCAATGGACGAGAGAGTTCAGAAGCTCCTTTCGAACAAGGGGTCCTATGTGCAAATGTAACATCACCTAGAATAAAGTTTTGAGTTGAAAACTGTTTGATTTCAGTTTGTAATAACCTGCTAATGCTTAGAATTTCAAAAATGACCATTTTTTTGTTCTTTATTAAAATGAAAAGGTTGAAAACTCTGCTGTGCATAATAATTTGGAACATGCATTTTGAGTGCAGTTTGAGTTTTTTATTTTTTAAAAAATATACTGTTATCATAGGCAGTTTGTACAAAAACCGTTCAATTGTACTCTAATAGTTATTGACTGGAAAATTACAATGACTGCAATTCATATAGGTAATTTGGGAAAATCTGAGAAAATATTATTTGCATAATAATTTGGAACACAGTGTATATGTACAATTTTAATATGATCAATAGAAATATGTAAATATATTATATATATACACACACTGCTCAAAAAATAAAGGGAACACTTAAACATCACAACTCCAAGTCAATAACACTTCTGTGAAATCTACCTGTCCAGTTATGAAGCAACACGGATTGTGAATCAATTTCTCCTGCTGTTGTGCAAATGGAGCAGACAACTGGTAGAAATGATAGGCAATTAGCCAGATACCCCCTATAAAGGAGTGGTTCTGCAGGTGGTGACCACAGACCATTTCTCTGTTCTCATTCTTTTTGGCTGATGTTTTGGTCACTTTTTCATTTTGCCATTGCTCTCACCCCTAGAGGTACATTAGCATTAGGCAGTGTCTACAGTACAACCCATACAAGTTGCTCAGGTAGTGCCGTTCATCCAGGATGGCACATCAGTGCGAGCTGTGGCAAGAAGTGTAGCTGTGTCTGTCAGCACAGTGTCCAGAGCATGGAGCAGATACCAGGAGATGTGCAGGGAGCCATAGGAGGGCAACAACCCAGCAACAGGACCGTTACCTCCTCCTTTGTGCAAGGAGGAACAGGAGGAGCACTGCCAGAGCCCTGCAAAATGACCTCCAGCTGGCCACAAATGTGCATGTGTCTGCACAAACGGTTAGAAACCGACTCCATGAGGGTGGTATGAGGGCCCGATGTCCACAGATGGGGGTTGTGCTCACAGCCCAACACCGAGCAGGACGCTTGACATTTGCCACAGAACACCAGGATTGGCAAAGTCGCCACTGGTGCCCTCTGCTCTTCACAGATGAAAGCTCAGTATTGTGTGTGGCCTCCACGTGCCTGTATGACCTCCCTACAACGCCTGGGCATGCTCCTGATGAGGTTGCGGATGGTCTCCTGTGGGATCTCCTCCCAGACCTAGACTAAAGCATCAGCCAACTCCTGAACAGTCAGTGGTGCAACGCGACGTTGGTGGATGTGACTCGCCCCCTGGGCCGTGGGGTACTCGGATCCGGGCAGTAGGGGAACGATGGGAGTAGTAGTGGCAACCCGGTTTCGTGGCTCAGGGTGGTCAGGCCAGTGGTAGTCCGTTATGTGCTGATGTTTATGTCCGACTACGCCACCCGTGGATTTGCGGTTATTAGGAACCGCCGCTGCATGCCGACCGCTGGGGCTGATGAGGTGTGCAGCTAGGGTAGTGTGACTCCCCACGGGAAGAGTGCGGCCCCAGGGCAGTATAGTGGATGGTGGGAGTGATGGTGGTGAGAGTCCCAGTGCTGATAGTGCTGGAGAAGCAAGGAGCACACAGACAACAGGTTGCAGTCCAGGGTCTTTACTAGAACAGGTAAATTGACCCATAAACAGTCCCGGCTAGGAGGGGGACCTGGATGTCTGAGAGCAACGGGGAAATTGGCCCTGGTCAGGGTGAGGGTGTAGGCCTACCGTGCTTTCTGCGCTCCTTCTGGCTATCTCCTCCTGATAGGGTAACAGCCCACGTTTCCAAGCTTTCCATGTATTCTCGCCTGTATGGCCTGCGACGTGGGTTCCTTTCTGCTCCCAGCCTTGTACGGCTTTACTGGTACCTTCTGTTGTGGCAGGGCCTCCAGGCTTCTTAGGCCAAGGAATATACAGTCCCCTGCGGACTGGTTCTCTGCTGGGGGATGTGGAATCCTCTCAGCCTCAGACACCAAAGTCTGGTAAATTAAGTCCTCTTTCTGCCAAGACAGGCTCTCTTCGCCTCTTGTCTCTGGCTTGTGGCTCTCCTCCTGCCACACTTCCTCTTAGGTGCAGTGCAACTGTCTGTCCCTGTTCTGCTCTGGGACAAGTCTCAATGCTGAGACAGGCCATCCAGTTCTCTCTAACCCTGCCCCCAGCACCAGCTTTTATAGGGGCAGCCTGCTCCCCCTACTGGCCTGAGACAGGAGGCATTGCATGCTAATGTTCCCCTGACTAGAGAACCTCCCCCTTGCTCTCAGACACAGCTTTAATACATTTTGTGGCATCCAGGCCAGGGTGACACATTCCCCCCTAGTGAAATTTAGTACTCCGGGACTAAACAATAAACAAAGACAATAAAACATTAATAGACATTAATAGACAGACGACGCACAAATTGAGTTCTTAAGGTCACAGTGTGGCCTGTGACCGGGTGTCCATATCACCAATACAACGGGGAGCCTTAACCAGGTGGGGGTCTGTCCTACCCCAAGTCCTTCACAGTCTTAGTTCATTCCTTGGTTAGGCTCCGAACGCAGTCCATACCAGGTCCCGGTTATAAAAAGTCCATAACCTGTGAGTCCTTACAGTAACTGCAAGAAACTGAAACACGGAATTACCAAACATGCATGTAACTTTGCAAACAATTCAACATTTGGCAACAAGGTTATTTACAATTTTAGTGCGCTCTATATTCTCCAGCGAGCGGGTATCAGCCCCTTTGTGCTCCTGGTTGACCTACGTAGCCCACTGTCTGGTGGTGGACCAACCTGGCTTTCCCCACTAGCGTTAGGGTTACAGCTATCAGCTGGGTGTACAGGTAGGGAAGGCAGCTGTCTGTGGGTCCTTTGGCTTACCGCAGGCATGGCAGGCTCACTGTCAGCAGAGGGTTGACTCTCCTGGGCTGCTGGTACAGGCTCTTCTGCCTCTGGAACCGCTTGCTCCTCTTCACCTTCCGGCTCTGGTGTTGGTTGTTGCTGTGCCGGTTGCAGGAAATGCAGGACGGGTACCACTATGGCATCATTTATGCGAGTCCAGGACTGAGGGAACTCTCCGAGAACGGTGCTGATCATTTCTTCCTTGTCCTCTGCGGGTTCAAGGTCACTCTGATCCTCTTCTGCACTACGGAGTTGCTCGGGGCATCTTTTGAGATGGTCTCTGGAGACGGTACTAGTGGTTTCTCCTCCGTCCTTGGTGATCACGCACACCTTCGGGTTGTCGTGATCAGACTGCAGTACGGTGTAGGGTTCCCTTTCCCACTGGTCGTCCAACTTGTGAAGCCTTCTTTTTCGCTTTAGGACTTGCTCACCAGGTTCTAGGGGACCAGCAGGGGCGTGTTGGTTGAAGAGTTTTTCTTGCCTCTCTCTCACCTGGGCCAGGCTCTTCTCCACAGTCTACTGCACCTTCTTGTACTGCAGTTGCCTTTCCGTATCCCAGTCCGCATCCGGGGAGGTGTCCTCAGGCGTTAGGACTCCCATCTCCAGGTCTATAGGCAGCTTACCCGGTCTGGGTCGCATCAGGTAAGCCGGGGTGCAGTTGGTAGCATTCACCGGGATATGATTGTATAAGTCTATCAGGTCCGGCAGTTTTTCTGGCCACAGGCTGCGCTCCTCCAGGGGCAACGTCTTCAGGAGATCAATGACTATATTGTTCATCTTCTCACACATCCCGTTGGTTTGTGGGTGGTAAGGCGTTGTCCGAATCTTCTTACAGCCATAGAGGTTGCCGAACTCCTGGAAGATTTCAGCCTCGAACGCTGGACCCTGGTCTGTCAGGACCTGTTCCGGATACCCGTGTGGACGGCAGAAATATTGCTGGAAGGCTCTGGCCGCTGTTTGGGCTGTCAAGTCTTTTACTGGGACCACCACTAGAAAACGGGAATAGTGGTCCACGATTGTCAGGGCATAGATGTATCCTGACCGGCTGGGAGCCAATTTGACATGGTCCAGAGCTACCAGCTCAAGAGGCTGCGTGGTGACGATGGGCCTCAAGGGTGTCTTCTGGCTGGTGCGGTCCTTCCTCCTTAGGTGACAAGGGCCACAGTCTCTGCACCATTTTTCTACAGCTCCTCTCATGCCGACCCAAAAGAACCTTCCTCTTAGTAGGAACTCCAGTTTCTTCCAACCGAACCGATGTGTCCCGCTCTGTCATGGTAAGCCCCCAGGACCATAGCTGCATCCCGCCTTGGGACCACGACTTGCCAGGTCAGCTCGTGCGTCCGGTGGTTGACAATCCTTCTGCACAACTTGCCTTCGTAGAGGAACAGCTTGCTCTTCTCTTTCCATAGCTGCTTGGCTTCCTCTGGAGCATCCGGATCTATGCGGGCATCTTCCTGGGTCAGCAGATCTTTCACCAGGCGGATGGCAGGGTCACTATCTTGGGTCTCGGCCCAGCTGTGTTGAGGTAGGGGATTTATCATCACGGTTGTTAGATCCTCCTCCTTCACGCGGTGGGAGTATTGAGCAGCTCCATACCGGTGAAACGCGGGGAGTTCTACCTCCTCCAGCTCTTCTGGGTCTTCGTCACCTTCAGATAAGTGAGGCATCCTCGATAGGGCGTCAGCGTTGGCATTGGTTTTGCCGGCCCGGTACTTGATCAGTCATAGTTGGAGAGACGGGCCATCCACCGCTGTTCTAGGGCACCCAGTCTTGCATTGTCCAGGTGTGTCAACGGGTTGTTGTCCGTGTACACGGTGAACTTTGCGGAGGCCAGGTAATGCTTGAAGCGTTCCGTCACGGCCCACACCACCGCCAAGAATTCTAGCTTGAAGGAGCTGTAATTCTCCGGGTTCCTCTTGGTGGGTCTCAGCTTCCGGCTGGCGTACGCGATCACCCTTTCTCTGCCCTGTTGGTTTTGGAACAGTACGGCTCCCAGTCCCACATTACTGGCATCTGTGTGGAGAATGAAAGGCTGGCCATAATCAGGGTAGGCCAGGATCTCGTCCCCTGTGAGGGCCATCTTTAGCTGGCGGAAGGACTCCTCTTCCGGTTTATCCCACTTGAAGGGCGGCTTTTGGCTCCTGGACTTAGACTGTCCGATCAGGAGGTCCTGCATAGGAGCTGCCATCTTAGTGAACCCGGGGATGAACCTTCGGTAGTAGCCTACCAACCCGAGAAACTGTCTCACCTCTTTGATGTTCGAGGGGCTTGGCCAGCTCTTGATTGCCGTGACCTTGTCAGGGTCGGGGGCCACTCCTTCCGCGCTTACCACGTGCCCTAGGTACTGGTCCTTTGGTTTCAGCAGGTGACACTTCGATGGTTTCACCTTCAGGCCATAGCCTGCCAGGGCTTCGAACACCTCGGCCAGGTGCTTTAGGTGGTCCTCGTAGGTCTTCGAATAGACGATCACGTCGTCCAGGTAAAGGAGGACCGTCTCGAAGTTTCGGTGCCCTAGACATCATTCCATCAGCCTCTGGAAGGTCCCTGGTGCGTTGCAGAGCCCGAAGGGCATACAGTTGAACTCACTCAGTCCCATCGGGGTGGTGAAGGCAGTCTTCTCCTTGTCAGCCTCTGCCACAGGAACCTGCCAGTACCCGCTAGTAAGGTCCAAAGTAGAAAAGAAGTTAGCAGATTTTAGTGCGGCTAAAGACTCCTCTATTCTAGGCAGCGGATATGCGTCTTTGTGGGTGATACGGTTGATTTGTCTATAGTCCACGCACATTCTCATGGTGCCGTCTTTCTTTTTGACCAGAACCAAGGGGGCTGCCCAGGGGCTACAGCTGTCTCTAATAACCCCAGCTTCTTTCATCTCTCTTAGCATGCCCTTTGCGTTCTGATAATGTGCAGGGGGTACAGGTCTGTGCCTCTCTTTTATTGGTGGGTGGCTCCCTGTGGGGATGTGGTGTTCTATCCCTTTTACTCTGCCGAAGTCTAGCGGGTGCTTACTAAAGACTCTCTCGTACTCCTGTACCACCCGGTAGACTCCTTGTTTTTGGTGCAGGGGAGTGGAGTCAGCACCCACATGGAGTTTCTGGCACCAGTCCTCCTTTTGTTTCTGGGAGCCATTACCCTCCGCCTGAGGAGATGGAGGCAAGGGTTCCACGGCCCTGATAGCTTTGTGTTCGACAACAAACAGTTTGGCGAGTGTAGCGTACCTGGGTAAGTGTACTTCCCTCTCCCCAATGTTGAGGATGCGGACGGGCACCCTCCCATGACGGACATCAACCACCCCCCGGGCTGTCAAAATGGTGGGCCTGCTGTCTGAGTACACGGGTTCTACCATGGCTTGGTAGTCTCTACCTCTCAACCCGATTGCAGTCCGACACCAGATCATCATTTCACTTTTGGGAGGCATGGAAATGGGGAATGGGTCACTCAGTCTTACGCTACCGATCTCACCACCAGACAGTTCTACCTGCTGCCGTCTCATCAGGGCTTTTATCTCCTTGTTGAGGACTCTCTGTTGGCTGGAACTAGCATTCACCGCCACCTGTTGTAGAATTACAATTACCTCTGAAAGACAATTTTCAATTACGTTAGTACCCACAGTTATTTTAGGGTGACTTTCACGACGGTCAATGTCCACAATAATCACCCCCTGTGCCGGCAGTTCAACTTTACCAATTTTAATGGTCATCTCCTTGAACCCCATCTGCGGCACGGGTAAGCCATTACTGGCGATGATGCTCAAGTTATTGTCTGGATACCGTGTGATATCAGCATCAGTCCAATACTGCTTAAAAAGTACATAAGGGATAGTGGTTACTTGTGACCTATTATCCAGCAAGGCGCTCATGGGGATACCGTGCAGCACCATGGGTAAAACCGGGCGCCCCCCAACGTACTTATTACGCCAATTGTAAGGGCCTGGTGATCTTATGCCTGGGGGTTGGCCCTTTGCCCCAGGTTGGACCCTTTTAAATTACAGTACCTGGAAATGTGTCCGGGCTGGTTGCATCGACGGCAAATGGGCTGTCCATCCTCTGCGTAGCGGTCTGTGGGCCTCCCTCGGAACGACGGGATCCTCCTCTGTCGACGCCACGGGACATCCTCCGGACTTGAAGCCAGCTCGATGGGTCTTGACGGGTCCACTTGCAACGCCTGGACGGTCCTGGTCAACGCCGCGACGCTCCTGGTCAGCTCCTGGACTTGGTGGTGCAGGTCTTTCGACGGGGCTTGGTTCAGGGCCTGTGCATCAGCCCCCACGGGATCCATAGAGGAGGGCGCCGCCTCCTGGTGGTTGGTGAGAGCAGGGCGCCGGGGGTTTATAGCGCCACTGGTTGCAGATTCACGGAGCACCCTTATGGCCCTGTCCTTAAATTGGGCAAAGGTTAGGTCGGGGTTCTGAAAGAACATGAGACGCAGTTGGGCCCTGTGGGCGCTAGACAGCAGACCTTCTATGAATTGTTCTGTTAGCAGCTTATCCGTTTCCTGCACACTGCCAGGGTCAGTTTGTTGAATAGCCCTCAAGGCTTCCTGCAGATTTAGGGCATAGTCTCTGATGCTGTCCTGTGCCCGCTGCTTACATCCATAGAACCTCATTTTAATCTCAGCGGAGGTACGTGTGTCAAAGGTACCCCGCAGCCGGGCCAGAATACCCTTCACAGTCCTTTTATCCTCAGTGGGCCATGATTTTACCTCCCTTTGGGCTGCGCCAGTTAACTGCCCTGTCAATATGCTGACCTTCTGTTCCTCTGTCAGGGGGTAAACGTGGAACAAACTGTATAGCCTTTCCTTGAAGTCAGTTAGGGCATGGGGCTCCCCTGAGTATTTGGGCAGCCAGGCCGCTCCAGGGATGTAGGGCAGGGAAAAGGGCATCACCGCTGCTGCAGCTGCGTTGGTGGTAGTGGGCGCCTCTGTGTCCGACATCTTCCTCCCCCCTAGTTAAGCGTGGCCTACCTTCCGACGATCCTCTTCTGTAGGCCGCGGCTCCGCTGCTGCTGCTCTGGATGAGGACCTTGCGTCGCGTCCTGATGACGTCAGCGTCGCTCTCTCTCCCTTCCAGGACCTTGCGCAGCGTCGGTGCGTGGGGCGGAGCTTCGGATCTCGCGCGGTTTTGAAGTCCACGCCCCTCTTCTTCCCGCGCGGCGTCCTGAAGATGGCGTCCGATGGCGAGAAACAGCTGCGGATGGCGGGAAGACGGCAGAAGACGGCGGGAAACAGTCCAAGATGGCGTCTGATGGCGGGAATCGGCTCCGGATGGCGGGAAACGACTCCGGACGGCGGGAAACTTCGCCACAGGTAAGTTACAAAAGTCTTTTTCAGGCACCCAGTACCCGGTGGTTGCGGGCATGAAATCCTGCCGACTACGCCAAAGCTGACTCGCCCCTTGGGCCGTGGGGCACTCGGATCCGGGCAGTCTGGGAACGATGGGAGTAGTAGTGGCAACCCGGTTCCGTGGCTCAGGGTGGTCAGGCCAGTGGTAGTCCGTTATGTGCTATTGATTATGTCCGACTACGCCACCCGTGGATTGCGGTTATTAGGAACCGCCGCTGCATGCCGACCGCTGGGGCTGATGAGGTGTGCAGCTAGGGTAGTGTGACTCCCCACGGGAAGAGTGCGGCCCCAGGGCAGTATAGTGGATGGTGGGAGTGATGGTGGTGAGAGTCCCAGTGCTGATAGTGCTGGAGAAGCAAGGAGCACACAGACAACAGGTTGCAGTCCAGGGTCTTTACTAGAACAGGTAAATTGACCCATAAACAGTCCCGGCTAGGAGGGGGACCTGGATGTCTGAGAGCAACGGGGAAATTGGCCCTGGTCAGGGTAAGGGTGTAGGCCTACCGTGCTTTCTGCGCTCCTTCTGGCTATCTCCTCCTGATAGGGTAACAGCCCACGTTTCCAAGCTTTCTGTGTATTCTCGCCTGTATGGCCTGCGACGTGGGTTCCTTTCTGCTCCCAGCCTTGTACGGCTTTACTGGTCCCTTCTGTTGTGGCAGGGCCTCCAGGCTTCTTAGGCCAAGGAATATACAGTCCCCTGCGGACTGGTTCTCTGCTGGGGGATGTGGAATCCTCTCAGCCTCAGACACCAAAGTCTGGTAAATTAAGTCCTCTTTCTGCCAAGACAGGCTCTCTTCGCCTCTTGTCTCTGGCTTGTGGCTCTCCTCCTGCCACACTTCCTCTTAGGTGCAGTGCAACTGTCTGTCCCTGTTCTGCTCTGGGACAAGTCTCAATGCTGAGACAGGCCATCCAGTTCTCTCTAACCCTGCCCCCAGCACCAGTTTTTATAGGGGCAGCCTGCTCCCCCTACTGGCCTGAGACAGGAGGCATTGCATGCTAATGTTCCCCTGACTAGAGAACCTCCCCCTTGCTCTCAGACACAGCTTTAATACATTTTGTGGCATCCAGGCCAGGGTGACACAGATGGAGCGAGACATGATGTCCCAGATGTGCTCAATCGGATTCAGGTCTGGGGAACAGGCGGGCCAGTCCATAGCTTCAATGCCTTCACCTTGCAGAAACTGCTGACACACTCCAGCCACATGAGGTCTGGCAATGTCCTGCATACTGCATAAGGGGCATAATGGGGGCATTACACTGTGTGGGGGCATAATACATACTACATAAGGGGCATAATGGGGGCATTAAACTTTTTGGGGCATCATACATACTGCATAAGGGGCATAATGGGGGCAATACACTGTGTGGGGGCATCATACATACTGCATAAGGGGCATAATGGGGGCATTACATTGTGTGGTAGCATCATACATCTTGTATAAGGGGCATAATGGGGGCATTACACTGTGTGGGAGCATCATACATACTGCATGAGGGGCATAATGGTGGCATACACTGTGTGGTGCATCATACATACTGTATAAGGGGCATAATGGGGGCATTACACTGTGTGGGGCATCATATATACTGTATAAGGGGCATAATGGGGCATTACACTGTGTGGGGGCATCATACATACTGCATAAGGGGCATAATGGGGGCATTACACTGTGTGGGGGCATCATACATACTGCATAAGGAGCATAATGGGGGCATTACACTGTGTGGGGGCATCATGTATACTGCATAAGGGGCATAATGGGGGCATTACACTGTGTGGGGGCATCATACATCCTGCATAAGGGGCATAATGGGGGCATTACACTGTGTGGGGGGCATCATACATCCTGCATAAGGGGCATAACACTGTGTGGGGGCATCATACATCCTGCATAAGGGGCATAATGGGGGCATTACACTGTGTGGGGGGCATCATACATACTGCATAAGGGGCATAATGGGGGCATTACACTGTGTGGGGGCATCATACATCCTGCATAAGGGGCATAATGGGGGCATTACACTGTGTGGGGGCATCATACATCCTGCATAAGGGGCATAATGGGGGCATTACACTGTGTGGGGGCATCATACATACTGCATAAGGGGTATAATGGGGGCATTACACTGTGGGGGGCATCATGCATCCTACATAAGGGGCATAATGGGGGCATTACACTGTGTGGGGGCATCATACATACTGCATAAGGGGTATAATGGGGGCATTACACTGTGGGGGGCATCATGCATCCTACATAAGGGGCATAATGGGGGCATTACACTGTGTGGGGGCATCATACATTCTGTATAAGGGGCATAATGGGGGCATTACACTGTGGGGCCAGTAAAGGGGCCCTTTACTATGAGAACAATACGTTTCCTCCCTTCCTGTCTCCATAGTTGGGTCGTATGTATCTATTACAGGAAACAGAACAAAAACCTTATGATTCTTATAAAGGGGCAACACAAGACCCCAAAAGAGTCTCTGTGCTCAAGGGGTTAATGCCCCCTGCGCCCAGTAATGGGGGATCCCCACATACCTCCACCTGCAGAGCCGCCACCACATATATGGCTGCTCTGTGCGCACAGGAGCTGTGATGAGGTCACAGGAGGGGAAGAGTCAGGGGTCACATGATCAGGGGCCTCAGTGGATGTGTGACACCCCAGGGGTCTGGTTGCCACAGTGATAGAGATATTATGTCTGAGAGCAGGTGGGAGGTCCTTTGGTCAGGGATCCTGTGCATGCCACACCTCCTGCCCAGTCTTGGGAGGGGAAGGACTTCCCCTATATAAACCTGGGGCTGAGGTAGGGTAGGGAGTTCTGAGAGGAGAAGACAGGGAGCAGAGCTGCTCTATGGGCTCTGCTCCACAGGCAGGCCCTGTCCAGGGGCCTGAGCCTGGAGTCAAGGAGAGTAGAGACAAGAAACAGTCATATGAAGAAACAGCAGAAGCTCAGTGGGAGCAATACTAATACGAGTCAGGGGCTGGCAGCTGCAGAGCTCGCCCTGACTGAGAAGCTTTCTTACCGGACCCGGCGTCCGAGGCTGTGGGGACTAACTCTTACCCAGCAGCAGAAGCCGACCGGCAGGGGATTTCAGGTCCTCAGGCCCAGAAACCCGAAGGCACGGTCACACGCGTGGGACCAGCACCGCCATCGTGGAGCGGAAGCCATTAGAAGGCCCCGAGTCACCGGCCATACGGGTGAGCACCACACGGTACACTCAGGGACGTGGGCTACTTATATCCGCTTCTAGCAAGGTAGCCAGAAGAGTACAGTCAGTTTGGGAGGCCTACAACTCCGCCTGGCCAGGGGAGATCCCATCTGCTCAAGGACTGACCAGGCCCCGTTCGCTAGCAAGTACTCCGGGAGGGTCTATCGTTGTTACCAGTAAAGACCCTGAATTACACCGCACCGTCTCTGAGTGGTTCCTGCTACCCCCATTTTCCAAGTCGGCTGCCCTGAGGCCATACCCCTCCCGTTGGGGGTTATACTATCACGCTGCACAATTCTACACCGGCCTCAGCGGTCTGCCCTGCAGCGGCAGCTCCATAGCTGCAAATCAACGGGTGGCGTAGTCGACACTCAAATAACATCTATCAAGACTGCCACACACTGAGTTGACTCCCTGGGCACGGACCGGGTCCCCGCCACTCGGAGACTACAACCCTCATCTGATCCGGTTCCGGGTAAGCCCCGTGCGCGAGACGCTGCGCGACACAGCAGGCCCAGGGGCGCGTCAGATGCAGGACTCTGCTGTGCTGGTTGTCATGGTGCTGGATGAGCTGAAGTTTATGTGTGGGGTCAGGAGTAGTGTTGAGCGATACCTTCCGATATCGGGAAATATCGTATCAGATTGGATAGGACCGATACCCAAAAGTATCGGATATCGCCGATTCCGATACCGGAAACCAATGCAAGTTAATGGGACACTAATATCGGAAAGCCATCCCAGCGTGAGAGAATTCTCCTGATTGTTTAAAAGCCGGCGGGCGGTAAAAAGCCGCCGGCTTTTAAACAATCACACAGCCCCATACTGCTTCCCCGCAGCCTCCCACCCCGATCCTGCGCTCCCCCCGCCACCTCCCATCCCGATCGTAAGTTAGGACCGGTCGGGGAGCGCAGCACCAAGGAGCAGGGAGCGAAGGACCCGGGCGGGGAAGCCGGCAGTGAAAAGACTACACCGCCGGCTTTCCCGTTCTGTGCTGCGCTCTCCCGCCGGTTATTTCAAATGAACAGCTGAGGTATCAGGTGATGCTGATCAGCTGTTCATTTGAAGTAGCCGCGGTGCCCTCAGAGGGTTCATGTGAGTTCATGCTTCACTGCATGAACTCACATGAACTTTCCCACGGCCGCACAGGTCAGCCTCACCTCCCAGACCATCAGACCCATCATGATTGGTGTGTGCGCAGGTGTCTGTGCGATGTGTGCCGGTGTGTGCGCGATGTCTGCGGGTGTCTGCGTGCAGGCAGACATAGGCTAATGTGACACTACTACTCCCATCGGCCTATGTCTGTCCCCCGTCCACTTGTGCCAGCAGGATCAGCTCGATGGGAGCAGTAGCTATTTTAGCTGCCCCATATGTTATTTTTGCCCCTATACATCTTTTATGTTTTTAGGCCCCCCATATATTTTTTTTGTTTTTGGTCCCCAATAAATTTTAAATACATTTTTCATTGGTGGCCAGTGGTTACCTAAAATAAATTAGTTCATACATTACCTGTCCCCGCCGATCGCCACCTAAAATAAAGTAAAAAATAAAAAACTACACCTATACTCACCTAGACACCTAATTCCCCGAAGCCATCGATCTCCTGTAATAAAATATAAAATAATAAACCACAACCTTATCCTTACCCCTCCGTAGTAGTCCACGAGTGTCCCACGAAGATCTCCAGTTTAGAGCAGCCACATAAAATGTGACCGCTCTAAACCACTGCCGCCGCTAGAATGACGGGGCCGTAAAGCAGCCCCATCATTGCATAAACCGGTGTCTAGGTGAGTATAGGTGTAGTTTTTTATTTTTTACTTTATTTTAGGTGGCGATCAGGTAATGTATGAACTAATTTATTTTAGGTAACCACTGGCCACCAATGAAAAATGTATTTAAAATTTATTGGGGACCAAAAACAAAAAAAATATATGGGGGGCCTAAAAACATAAAAGATGTATAGGGGCAAAAATAACATATGGGGCAGTTTAAATAGCAGGATCAGGCTGATGGGAACTACTGCTCCCATCGAGCTGATCCTGCTGGCACGAGTGGACGGGGGACAGACAAAGGCCGATGTGAGTAGTAGTGTCACATCGGCCTATGTCTGCCTGCACGCAGACACCCGCAGACATCGCGCACACACCCGCACACATCGCACAGACACCCGCGCACACTCCAATCATGATGGGTCTGATGGTCTGGGAGGTGAGGCTAACCTGTGCGGCCGTGGGAAAGTTCATGTGAGTTCATGCAGTGAAGCATGAACTCACATGAACCCTCTGAGGGCACCGCAGCTACTTCAAATGAACAGCTGATCAGCATCACCTGATACCTCAGCTGTTCATTTGAAATAACCGGCGGGAGAGCGCAGCACAAAACGGGAAAGCCGGCGGTGAAGTCTTTTCCCTGCCGGCTTCCCCGCCTGGGTCCTTCGCTCCCTGCTCCTTGGTGCTGCGCTCCCCGCCCGGTCCTAACTTACGATCGGGATGTGAGGTGGCGGGGGGAGCGCAGGATCGGGGTGGGAGGCTGCGGGGAAGCAGTATGGGGCTGTGTGATTGTTTAAAAGCCGGCGGCTTTTTACCGCCTGCCGGCTTTTAAACAATCAGGAGAATTCTCTCACGCTGGGATGGCATTCCGATATTAGCGTCCCATTGACTTGCATTGGTTTCCGGTATCGGAATCGGCGATATCCGATACTTTTTGGGTATCGGTCCGATCCAATCCGATCCGATATTTCCCGATATCGGAAGGTATCGCTCAACATTAAGTAATACATAAGAATAATATGTACTATGTCTGACCACTACAAACACTCATCTGAACTGGTCCAAGTGCTGTCAGGTTTTTTCACGGGCAGCACTTAGACAATACGGTCGTGTGAATATAGGCTTATGATGCATCTGGTAATAAACATGTTAAGGATGGGCCGCTACTCATGGGCCACTGCTGTGTGCTTGCCCCCCAGGCTAAAATGTGCCAGCCAGCCCCTGCTGCACCGGGTGCCAGAAAACCTAGATACACCTTTGGAATAGGTATCCTGCAAAGTAAGGATGGGGTTTGGTGTTTTTAAATGATTTTATTGACTCTGTGCATTTATATTTTGTATCAATAATATGATATGGTTATATATATCTTCTGGATATCAGGAGGGCTTATCCCTGTGCATTGACTCTCTCCTTCTCCTTCGATGTCCTGTATAGGCCAAAAAAAACTACGCGTTTCGAGGACTCACAGTTCCTCTTCGTCAGCTTCTCGCTGGTAGTCAAACTGGTAACCTAATAAAGTCCAAACGCCCCCCACAAAGATAATACAACCAAAGAAATGGAGGAAGATCCAATACTAACAAGACGGTGCAAAAGGACATATGGAGGTGCAATAGAACTAAGATAGAATTCCAATAAGAATAGACTGTGTGTGAAAAAAATAATAATAAAAAAGACTTTGTTCAAACTTTCACAATTAGTTAAAAATGAATAAAAATTATATACTTATATTTCTGATGGCTATAAAAAAACAGTCTGTTAATCAGTGTATATTACCAGGATAGTATAAATTCGGCACTTAGTACCATCCAGAGATAAAAAGGAAAAAATGAAGGAGAAAAATAAAAACATTATATAGTATCTCCAATAGGGGTATCAATGTATAGAAACAAATGCATATATAAAATAGGTGGATTCAAAGGAATATATCCAAAAGACATATTATATTGATAAAATATAAGGAGGTTCATAAAAGTGCAATGTAAATGTTCAATTGGTACTGGGATAAAAAATACATACAGTATATACCGCTGCGAGTTGAAGGCATACAGCTGACTCTCGTGATTAAGGCCCTTCAGAGCCAAGCTATTTAATGTGAAGATCCATTTGGATTCCATCCGCGACATTAATCTCAGGTAATCACCTCCCCTCCATTTTCTGGGGACTAATCGGATCCCACAAAACTTAGTGTCCTTATAAGATTGGTTGTGGAACTTCCGGTAGTGCTGGGACAGTGGATGCCCTTCAAAACCTTCATTCATGTTGATAAAGTGTTCCTTCAGCCTTTTGATAACTTGCGCTTTGTACAGACATCTCCTCCTGCCAAGGCATAAAAAGGGCGTGGCTTGGGGTGTGGATAGGGGCGTGGCCAGACTACGCGTGCCGCATGGTTTCGCCCTCTTTCTAGTCCTCATAGGTTGGCGGTATGCTTGTACTGAGCAGATCTGGGATATCAGTGATTAGGTCCCATATTGTGCACTGTAAGGTCTGGAAAAGCTCCTTCTATCCGTCTCTGTAGCACCAGAGGAAGAACAGAGGGGAAAAGACAGGATTTTCTACATGTCGCGTTATGTAGATGTTCTGCAGATTTATCACAACCGTCCACAAGAAGAAACTGCCATCACAGAGCCGCCTTTAGCTGTTGGAAAAGTTTAAACTTAGTTTTGAATAGTTGCTATAGCCAACAAGGACTTTCTATTTATGCTGGGTCACATGATGCTGGTGCTGGGTGATGTCATGTGACGGAATGTTGTGGGTGATGATGTCACAGAGGGCGTTGTGATGTCACCCTTGGGGTATATAAGGGGGCTCCATCCACCTGGAGCTCATATCTCATTGGCCATATCTTGGTGCTGAGATACCCCCTGGAGACAATGAGGATCGCCATATTGTTTCTGTGCTGTACCCTGTTCTACCCTGTGAATTACCATAGGCTGCCGGTGAGTACCTGTCTATTATTACATATGGAGGACGTTTAGAATCAGCTGCGGCAGGGGAAGGGGATGGGGAGGGGGGTCCTGTAAGAATTTACCTGCGGGAATAAGAGGTTATGGCAGGGAAAGGAGCTTAGGAAGTGACAGTCAGAGGGGATATAAGTGTGGGGTGACCCCTCTGACTCCCACATTCCTGCCTTGTCCTTGTAGTGATTAATGACTTTGGTGTTGTCCCTTATATATCACTTTGCAGTCACCAGTGATCGCTCCGCACTGTGATCCTAAACTACAGTCTCATTTACCTTTTTGCAAACGCCCAGAAGGGGAGGAGTGACATCACACCCATGTGAGCAGATCCCGCCCACTTTTACTGCAGTCGTAATGCGAGCTAGCTGTATTCTGTTTTCATGGAAATATCAGCAGCTGCTCCCCCTAGTGTTTACAAGATGAAAACATCAAAAGAGTTAAAATATTTTTTTCAGATTTTATACCATTAAAACCTTTTTAAATATATATGTGTATTTATATATAAATATAAATACTTTACAATTTTACAATTGTAAAAAAATTGCTGACACTTTCCCTTTAAAAGATCTAAAGACGTTCTGCTTCATGTGCCATTGTGACCAATCACAGCACAGATTATATTTTTTAAACTTTTCTTGAAAAACTGAAGCTGCTCCGTGATTGGAAATCATGTGGAAGGGTTCTCTTTTAGACATTTAGTTAGGTCCAAAGTATCAGTGACATGATGGATAGAACTGTGCAATGATGTCACAGAGGGCTTTGTGATGTCACCCCTGGGTATATTAGAAGCCTCGGCCCATCTGCAGCTTGTATCTCATTGACCATACCTTGGTGCTGAGAGACCTCTGGAGATGATGAGTATCATCCTATCATTTCTGTGCTTTACGTTGCTCTACCCCCCACATTACAGTACACTGAGGGCGAGTATGTTCTCATCAATATGGAGGTCACAAGGATCAGCTAATGAGAATATCGCCTCTTGCAGGACTTCTCATACTGGACACGTGACCGTCCGTCATATGAAAGTCCAACTGTAAATAATATTCCATGGACCCTGGAGGTGAATCCCAAACTTCTTCCTGATCTTCTCAATGGGATATTTCTGAAAGTTGCTTGATAATGTATCCATCACTGTATAATAACAAGGGCTCTCTGTTTGACTGGATTGGGTATAAATATACAGGACTTTATTATGTTTTTTTTCTTTATTATAGGATGACCCACTACCCGTGGATCTCAGAAGAAGCACCTATCAAGCTTCCATCAATCTTCCTCTTTGGCTCTTCCGTGACGCAGTTTTTGTTGCGGTGATGACACTACTGACAATACTAGAGTATTTGGCCTTAAGTCTTGTCCTGAGCAAGTGGGCAATGTCTGAACCTGGTGAAACAATCAGAAAACTCCTGAGAACAAAACCATTCTGAAGGAACAAAGTGCTTGTAAGGAGCCGATTTGCATCCCTCAGATTCAGAAGCAAGACTCCAGGAGAACACCTGTCCTGCCCAATGGCAAATGTTCTACTCCATCCATGGCTCCTGCACCGCAGGATGCGAAAAAGGTTCCTAGTTGCAACTATAAAGTGGCGTTCAGTGATATTGTCTGGGTCAGAATGATCCCTCACAACAATATAGGAAGAAGAGCTCGAAGTTCAACGGAGCTTAAAGAGAGGTTACTGATTTTTCAGAGAAGCCAACAACCCAGAATTCCAGAGCCAAGAGCACCAGAACCTAGAACACCAGAACCTACCATGTCAGAACCTAGTATGTCAGAACCTAGAATGCCAGAGCCTGAAATGCCTACAACACCTCAACCCAAAATCAAGAGGAGAAGATGTTTCCTTAGATGTCTTAGAGGCGAGGAAGATTGAGAAGGCAACTGCTTGAACTTTCCCATTGCTCGTGTTTTCATCACAGGTTAGTCCTATACATGCTGTCTGATGGGCACCATCTTACTACATACAATGCAGCATTGCACCTGAAATCGCATGGATATTTTGTCACACACTTGCACTTTAGCACCTTATCATATGGCGCATATATCTATGAACGCTTTGCTAAGTATCACTGTCTAGTATGTGCTTCTGATGAACCTATTTTAGGAAAACGTGTCGAGGTTTGGCATACTATGTACTTGAGTTTGGCGTACTATGTGCTTGTTGGTAAATTCTATTGCCATCTATAATCTACTAGATATTATAATGTCTCTGGTGGGATGCCCCATGCCGAATTGTTGATAACTGACTATGAGCATTGTCCTCTATTTCTTATCTACTATGGTTACAGGTTGATGTGAAGAGAGCTGTGCCATTGGTAGCGATTTTTCTACTGATTTGTCAGTTATATTTATGTTAGTTTAGCAAATTTCTGCTTGTAGGGTCTAATGTTTTACCATAGTGTATGTTCTGTGAGCTAAATTGTCATACTTATGCACTAGATAGATTATAAATTGTGATGCTTATGTACAAGATAGATTATTAGTTTAATCGGTGATTTTTTAAATATTTTTTAGCATCAGGAGACTCAAGAATCGCATCTTACAGAAGACAAGAAGCCTAAATGCCGAAGGGTGATGACCTGTTGATGGCCCACAGCTGGAGGGTCATTACCTCTTGATGGCACAAAACTGGACAGAAGATAAAAACATTTGATGGCACACAGCCGGAGGGTGATGATCTATTGATGGCCATAGCCAGAGGGTCATTACCTGTTGATGGCACACAGCCGGAGGGTGATGACCTATTGATGACCATAGCCAGAGGGTCATTACCTGTTGATGGCACACAGCTGGAGGATGATGACCTATTGATGGCCATAGCCAGAGGGTCATTACCTGTTGATGGCACACAGCCGGACAGAGGATAATTACCTGTTGATGGCACACAGACGGATGGTCATTACCTGTTCATGGCGCACTGCCGGATGGTCATTACCTATTGATGGCACACAGCCGGAGGGTGATGACCAATTGATGGCCATAGCCAGAGGGTCATTACCTGTTGATGGTGCACTGCCGGATGGTCATTACCTGTTGATGGCACACAGCCGGATGGTCATTACCTGTTCATGGCACACTGCCGGATGGTCATTACCTGTTGATGGAACACAGCCGGAGGGTGATGACCTATTGATGGCCATAGCCAGAGGGTCATTACCTGTTGATGGCGCACTGCCGGATGGTCATTACCTGTTGATTGCACACAGCTGGAGGGTGATGACCAGTTGATGTCGGACTGCCGGATGGTCATTACCTGTTGATGGCACACAGCCGGACAGAGGATCATTACCTGTTGATGGCACAAAGCCGGTCAGAGGATAAGATCTTTTGATTGCATACACCGGGTCCCTCCCTGATAACAGGGAACCCTGGGGAATACTCGTCATCTTGATCCCCCACTGACTAAATACTTGCTCCACCTCAGCCTACACCATCATGGAGGTCACTTCCACCTGTGTCCACTGTAAGGTTCGACTTTCTTTTATCATTTCAGCAGATTAATAAACATCATAAAGCTGTAAAACTATCGAGTAATTTATTATAAATTATTATAAAGAAATATAAAGTATAATAGATAGCTATAGAGGGCACAGAAGACGACTAACTATAGTAAGCATGGTATCGCCTGATATATACTGTATATTCTAGATGGCGCTATTACACTAAATACATCACAACCTCCAGGGTGATATTACCGTACAATGTGAGATCACTAATAATGGCCACAGATTATGAGAAAATGACCAGCTCCATAGTCCTGGAGTTATTATAAATGTCTCTAGTGTGAGGCAGGGACTGGACGAGTGTTGGAAGGAGGTATATTCCCCCAGGACGTCCTTTATGTATCCATGCTGTAGAATCTGCCGTATACTTCTGTTCTGGCAGTCAGACATTTCACTCTGCAAATCACAGGCTCAACATTGTGTAAAACTACCACCGTATATAAGAGCACTCAGAATAAAAACTAGCGGCATGCCGTGCACTGCCCACGTCATGTGTACGGGATACAGGACCTGCAGGACCTGGTACGGCCATTATAGTTGATAGATTAATGATACCTGTGCAGATGAAGGGAAAAAAATATGTGCAACAGCAGGAGGAGAAAGTCTCAAAATGTAATTTGAAGAGTATAATAGAGAAATGGGAAACTTCTGGAGATGCAGATAAGTGGTACCAGGGCAAAACGTAAGTGCAGTCAGACAAGGGAAAAGTGCAAATGATCCAGCGTAAAGGTTTGTTTAGTAGAAAAAATATTAAAACTTAGCTTTTATTAGCCATATAAAACACTGCTCCACAAAGAATACAGCAAATGTGCAACTATCATAGCTTACAGACCTACACGTTTCAACAAATCATGTCTTAATTATGGCCCTACTACTAGAATGACAAAAAGGCATATATATATATATATATATATATATATATATATATATATATATATATATATCCACGTGCCTGTATGACCTCCCTACAACGCCTGGGCATGCTCCTGATGAGGTTGCGGATGGTCTCCTGTGGGATCTCCTCCCAGACCTGAACTAAAGCATCCGCCAACTCCTGGACAGTCTGTGGTGCAACGTGACGTTGGCGGATGGAGCGAGACCTGATGTCCCAGATGTGCTCAATCGGATTCAGGTCTGGGGAACGGGCGGGCCAGTCCATAGCTTCAATGCCTCCATCTTGCAGGAACTGCTGACACACTCCAGCCACATGAGGTCTGCCATTGTCCAGCATTATGAGGAACCCAGGGCCAACCGCACCAGCATATGGTCTCACAAGGGGTCTGAGGATCTCATCTCGGTACCTAATGGAAGCCAGGCTACCTCTGGCGAGCACATGGAGGGCTGTGCGGCTCTCCAAAGAAATGCCACCCCACACCATTACTCACCCACTGCCAAACCGGTCATGCTGAAGGATGTCACTCTCCACGGCGTCTCCAGACTCTGTCACGTCTGTCACATGTGCTCAGTGTGAACCTGCTTTCATCTACGAAGAGCACAGGGCGCGAGTGGCAACTTTGCCAATCCTGGTGTTCTGTGGCAAATGCCAAGCGTCCTGCATGGTGTTGGGCTGTGAGCACAACCCCTATCTGTGGACGTCGGGCCCTCATACCACCCTCATGGAGTCGGTATCTAACCGTTTGTGCAGACACATGCACATTTGTGGCCAGCTGGAGGTCATTTTGCAGGGCTCTGGCAGTGCTCCTCCTGTTCCTCCTTTCACAAAGGCGGAGGTAGCGGTCCTGCTGCTGGGTTGTTGCCCTCCTACGGCCCCCTCCACATCTCCTGGTGTACTGGCCTGTCTCCTGGTAGCGCCTCCAGCCTCTGAACACAGCCAACCTTCTTGCCACAGCTCGCATTGATGTGCCATCCTGGATGAGCTGCACTATCTGAGCAACTTCTGTGGGTTGTAGAGTCTGTCTCATGCTACCACGAGTGTGAAAGCACAACCAACATTCAAAAGTGACCAAAACATCAGCCAGAAAGCATTGGTACTGAGATGTGGTCTGTGGTCCCCACCTGCAGAACCACTCCTTTATTGAGGGTGTCTTGATAATTGCCAATAATTTCCATCTATCCTCTATTCCATTTGCACATCAGCATGTGAAATTGATTGTCAATCAGTGTTGCTTCCTAAGTGGACAGTTTGATTTCACAGAAGTTTGATTTACTTGGAGTTATATTCTGTTGTTTTAAGTGTTCCCTTTATTTTTGGAGCAGTTTATATAGATACATACAGTGAGTACGGAAAGTATTCAGACTCCTTTAAATTTTTCACTCTTTGTTTCATTGCAGCCATTTGATAAATTCTAAAAAGTTCATTTTTTTCTCATTAAAGTACACTCAGCACCCCATCTTGACTGAAAAAAACAGCAATATAGAATTTTTTTGCAAATTTATTAAAAAAGAAAAACTGAAATATCACATGGTCATAAGTATTCAGATCCTTTGCTCAGACACTCATATTTAAGTCACATGCTGTCCATTTCCTTGTGATCCTCCTTGAGATGGTTCTACTCCTTCAATGGAGTCCAAATGTGTTTAATTAAACTGATAGGACTTGATTTGGAAAGGCACACACCTGTCTATATAAGACCCCACAGCTCACACTACATGTCAGACCAAATGAGAATCATGAGCTCAAACGAACTGCCCAAGGAGCTCAGAGACCGAATTGTGGCAAGGCACAGATCTAGCCAAGGTTATAAAAGAATTTCTGCATTACCCAAGGTTCATAAGAGCACAGTGGCCTCCATAATCCTTAAATGGAAGAAGTTTGGGACCACCAGAAGTCTTCCTAGACCTGGCCGTCCAGCCAAACTGAGCAATCGTGGGAGAAGAGCCTTGGTGAGAGAGGTAAAGAAGAACCCCAAGATCACTGTGGCTGAGCTCCAGAGATGCAGTAGGGAGATGGGAGAAAGTTCCACATAGTCAACTATCACTGCAGCCCTTCCCCAGTTGGGCCTTTATGGCAGAGTGGCCAGATGGAAGCCTCTCCTCATATGAAAGCCCGCATAGAGTTTGCTCAAAAACACATGAAGGACTCCCAGACTATGAGAAATAAGATTCTCTGGTCTGATGAGACGAAGATAGAACTTTTTGGTGATAATTCTAAGTGGTATGTGTGGAGAAAACCAGGCACTGCTCATCACCTGCCTAATACAATCCCAACAGTGAAACATGGTGGTGGCAGTTGTTAGAACCCTCCTGTTAGTTTTTTCTATTTTGTGGTCATGTGACCTTCTGCCTATTTATTCCAGCTCCGCCCTTCAGGCTTTGCTGGACTTCAGTGTTACTTTGACTCTTAATCTAGCCAGGTGCTTTGTACCTACTGTATCTCTCTAGTTTGTTTGGTCCTTGGACCACTAAGTACTTTTGTCTGTTTGTCTTCTTCTGCTACTACTTCTGCCAGGAGGTGTCCAGTTTTGTCCCAGTCCTTAGTTCTTTTAGGGACCCCTCCCTTTAATCTATAGGTCTGTGTTCAGATTAGCCGCGGACATAGGCGGGTCTGTTTGCAAGGAACAGGTTGCCCGCTGCATCGTAAGGAATCAGCTTAGTCCTATTGTATGGACAGATTTCCTCTCTTTCCTTAGTTCTTGTAGCAGATCATAACAGCAGTATCATGCTATGGGTGTGTTTTTCAGCTGCAGGGACAGGACGACTGGTTGCAATTGAAGGAAACATGAATGCGGCCAAGTACAGAGATATCCTGGATGAAAACCTCTTCCAGAGTGCTCTGCACCTCAGACTTGGCCAAAGGTTCACCTTCCAACAAGACAATGACCCTAAGCACACAGCTAAAATAACAAAGGAGTGGCTTCAGAACAACTATGTGACCATTCTTGACTGGCCCAGCCAGAGCCCTGACCTAAACCCAATTGAGCATCTTTGGAGAGACCTGAAAATGGCTGTCCACCAACGTTTCCCATTCATCCTGACGGAACTGGAGAGGATCTGCAAGGAAGAATGGCAGAGGATCCCAAAATGCTGGTGTGAAAAACTTGTTGCATCATTTCCAAGAAGACTCATGGCTGTACTAGCCCAAAAGGGTGCTTCTACTCAATACTGAGCAAAGGGTCTGAATACTTATGCCCGTGTGATATTTCAGTTTTTCTTTTTTATTAAATTTTGCAAAAATTTCTTCATTTCTGTTTTCTTTCAGACAAGATGGGGTGCAGAGTGGACTTTAATGAGAAAAAAATGAACTTTTTAGAATTTACCAAATGGCTGCAATGAAACAAAGAGTGAAAAATGTAAAGGGGTCTGAATACTTTCCGTACCCAGTGTACATGCATGGAAATAAATGCAGAATTATATTTCTTAATACTGCAGTATCAGATCCTGTCTTGAATTTAACCCCTGTGGTATCCAATGTGAAAATCCACAGGGACTCCCCTGATGAATTACAATTGAGGAAATCATGAATTTTATATTCTCTATCATTACTTAAGGACATAAAACTATCTGTTTTAACCGCATGTAGACACGCTTTGCACCGATTGGCTCAACATCTGAAGAAACCTTTTGTGCTGAGCCAATTTGGTTGTACAGTATTAGTCTCACTCAGGGGTGGATTAAGAGTAGCAAGGGCCCCCTCCACACACCTGATTTATCACGTGACATGTCACATGATCCCCGTGATAGATCATGTGATAGTTCACGGGAAATTAATTTGGCATAATATTAATTGTGCTGCCCCATCTGAGAGCAGCACAATATTGGGGCAGATACCCTGATTCCAGCGATGTGTCACTTTTTCAGCTGCTTGTTGTCATTTTGAGAAAATCACCGTTTTATCTGCTGCAGATCTAGCAGCTCTCTGAATGCTGCGCTCTGTATAGCCCCGCCCACACCACTGATTGGCAGCTTTCTGCCCATGCTCAGTGTACACAGAAATCTACTGATCAGTGATGGGGGTGGGGTCCTACAGAACTTACTAGTCATCTAGTAATAATTACCTTCTGACAAATCAATGATTTTATCAAAACAACACTAAGCAGCCCAGTAAGTGACACATTACTGGAATCAGTGCCTCTAACCCTACATTATGCTGCTCTCAGATTAGGTGGCAAAAACCTGATGACAGATTCCC
>NW_027362871.1:3672500-3717500 GCF_046119375.1 Phyllobates terribilis | reverse complement strand
AATTATTACATGTCCGTCATAAAGTATACAAACCTCCCTTGGATTGGTATATAGAGCCCAAAAACAAGCTGCTAATTCAAAATGTTATCAGGGTAATTTCCTAATTTTCTGCTCAGTTTCTTGCTTCTGATCTTGTAAAATTCCCCATTCCATTGCTGATCTGTGCCAGATTATCTGGTTCATTAACCCTCGACTGGTGAGGTGGGGTTTATGTCACGCAACTGGTGAGGTGGGGTTTCCTATACCCCAGTGTTTAGAAATCTCTTATTTTTACAGAAAATGCGAAGATCACGTTTGTTTTAATCGTTTTCTTATTGGCGATTGATTGCATATGAGTGTAACAAATTTTTGACACCCACAAATGGATGGAAGCTAGTGAGACACGTATCCTCATACCAGCATTTTTCAATGAATGGCAGCCGAACAAAAATTCCCTGGGGTGTGGCGACCCCCACCTTACCAGTTGAGGGTTAAAGGGATTTTCCTTTAACCCGTTGGTGCAGCTGTTTTTTTTTTGTAACTGTGCACTAGTCACCTTCCTTGGGTCCAGCACAGGGTCTCTGCCACTGCTCCCAGTGTCTGTTACTGTCCTTTGGCCTCACGTCGACAGCGCTGCAACCAATAACTGAGATCAGCAGCTTTGCCCGAGTTAACGGCACTACTTGCTCAGAGTCACTGAACTCACTGACTGGCTGCAGCGCTGTCAATGTGACAAATAGCTGACACTCTGCATTAGACCCAGAGAGGGTGAGTAAAGTATTGCTTTAAAAAAGAAAAGAAAATTGTATTAAAAAAACTGTAGTGTAATTCTTTAGCATCTTCTATAAGTGCAGCATAAATGACTCTAATGCTATGTCCGTAAAGAACAGCGGCCCAATCTAATCTATGCACACCAGCACACACACAACACAAGGGAGTTTACAAAAATATTCTAATTGCACATTACGGAATAAACTACTTTACATACGTACTTTGTACTGATATAGTCACAATTAGGGTAATATTGCTTGACAACATATTTTAAAATATCTTAAAACAAAAATCAATTTCTGCATATAAATTACAGCCAAAATATGCAACACAAAATAAAAAAATAGATCATGATTTTATTATACTCGTCACAAAAATAAGCAATGATGGCATCAATAAATAAACCATAAATAATATATATAAAAAAAACACACAAAACCCTTTGCAATCAAGGAGAACTCCCAAAAGACCTGCGGCACCACCGTTGGGGTTTGCTCACACACAGCGCTTGTGCAGAATTTTTTTTTTAAATTCTTTGTACCATAAATAGCCACAAAATCTCATTCCCATGTTGCATATTTGTTTATTGCCCCACGGTGCGTTCTCAATTCAGGAAGAAGCATGCACCTTTTCATGAACCGTGAGCATCTGTCTGACTCCAGCACACCTCCTCATCAAGACCAATGTGAACAGCGCCGCTCTTGATGACTCTGGCCCCATCTCTTTTAGGATCATGTTGAGACTGGACAAAAGTAAGAGCTGCTCTATTTTTTGCCCTCATTCATTTCGAGGATTAGTGTCCCTTTAAGAGGCTTTCCCTTTCATTGTTTTTGGGAGTTCTACTTTTAAAAGGGTTGTCCTGGATTAGAAAATGAAAACTCTATTCCCCACCTTCCCCCGCAGACACGGCCCCATGTCTGTTACTGCGGCTCAGCCCCTACATCGCTGGGCTACCACCCCAGGCACAGATCATGGGAAGAAGACGCTGCTTCTGACTATCACGGACCTCACTTATAAGCTGCATCTTCAGAAGATTTTGGAATCTGCAGTTGGGAGGGACGGTCATTTTATGATGATCTTCCTATTACATCTAGTAGCTTTGTTCTTGTATTGTAGCACTACAAGCGCTTGTAAACTCGTCTATAAAACCAATATGATATTGGTCACAATGAGCAGACAAGTCAAGAAGTGAGAACGATTATTCTGGTAAGATTATCCATGCAATTTACAAAAAAAACTAATAGCAGCTTCAATGAGCATTCAAGATGGCAGCCGTCCGCTATGCAGCAGGCAGACACGTAAAGGATGGCGGGGGGATACTACACAACATTGACTCTTACCATATTAGTACTAGCCCAGTAATGTGACGCTGAGACCCCACATGTAACTACCGTGCAGCACAAATATAAAAGGATCAGTACGTTTTCTGAAAACCAGTGTCGGAAGCACTTAGAGAGAACCCTATGGCTCTTAGCCCCCAGATAACATGCAAGGATTCAAGTACGCGGGACCCCGCTAATCCGCTGATGGGCCGGATATCTGCAACGTACAGAGCTGGAATTCCTACAGAAATACAAAAGTGACCAGTAAATTCTGGACTATAAATTCTTATTATCTGCTTTATTTGTATCTTATTTTTCCACCCCAATGTATTCTCAAAAAAGTGATGGGAAATGCAATGTGTAGGGCCATCCTATAGGGACCACAGCTGATTTTTCAATTTCTTTGGGGTTACTGCTCTACCTCGCTTATATAAGTCAATAAGAAAGTCTCTCCCCACTATATTCTGGAGACCTACATAAAAGTGCCAAAGCTTTTTGTTTTTTTTTCTTTATTTCCTCCAATATTGTATTCATACAGGAATGCTTCCATTAAAGTTTGCAACATACTGTACTTTTTGGCATCTGTTTGAAGGATGGACCTATTTTGAAGTTCTGAAAAGTCTAATAGATCTGTACCGATACCGATTAATAATTAAAGGGGTTGTCCCGGACTTTAACATTGATGGCCTTTCTTTAAAGAGGTGGTCCACTACATTGTATAATGACCCCATCGATTTACACATGTTAACTAAATAAATGTTTTTGTAAATACCTCCTGCTTCCATATGTACCTGTGGGTGGCGCTATTGCTGACTTCTCAGTCTGCATCACGTGACCCCGGCTGCAGGTATTTAAAAGGTGTAATTTGATGGGGGCATTATACAATGTAGTGACCACCTCTTTAAGATAAGGCATCAACGTTTGATCAATTGGGGTGCTCATTAGCGGAGCTGCACTGCGGAGCTCTGTGGAGGGAATAGTGGCTGCGGCTGCGTACTACACATCTGCCCCCTAATGATTTGAACGGGTGGCCGATATGTAGTACTCCGTCAACAGAGCTCGGCACCTGAGCATTTCTGGCCACCGTTGACACAGGAACAGCTACAGCACGCACTATCAATCAGACATTGATGATCAAGTATAGGCCTTCAATAAAGTCTTGGACAGCCCCTTTAAAGTCTCCAAATGAGATTCTGAAGTTTTGTTTCATTGGCAGTCTATGTGGAAACAGTATAAAGTTACAGAAGATCGGACCGATGGTATACCATAGCACAAAACATTAGTCTTTAAGGGATTATTCAGCCATAGACATTGGGTCATGGTTTTAATCATGTGACGAAAATCACATTGTTTTACTGTAAATTGCTGTGGTCACAGGCCAAACAGTTTATGCTTGCGTCCTTTTTTTCGAACTTTTCTCGGCCAGGTGGCAAGAACCTTACATGTGATAGTCATGCCTAACATAACTAGGAGGTAGGGAATTAATACCCAATGTCAGATCCTGGATGACCACCATTAGTCTACCAGCAACTTACACAGAAGCAAAGCACATTCAGATCTTTCACACAGTGGACCTAAACCCGAAAACGATGTAAGTGTCCATATTTCCAGTACAGGGCACCTTTGTCAATGACAAACCTTAAATATACAAATATATTGGGACAGGATTCATGCTCCACGGACATGTGGTTTGAAATCATGAAAGGAAACAAAATGCATTATAAGGTTGGCTCTTAAAAAAAGATAACTGTTTCTGAATATTCCCGGAGGCTGCAGACACGCACTTAAGGCGTAGAGCCAATAAACGATGAACGAGCGCTCATAGGAATCATTTCAACATACGATTATTGGCCCATCTAACCAGGACCACAATCGGCAGACAAACTAGGAAAGCACCGTTTCATTGGGTGCGATACATTTTATGCATTCATTAAAATTCTTAACGGCAGCACATTACTCAGTGTAAACAGGAGACGTGCTGCTGATAACAGGATACCAGATTATTAGCGATCATTGTGTCCCCGTCATTGTTTCGTCAACCTGTGTATGCACTTTTCCAATTGTCAGTCGTTCAATTGCCTGGATCAGACCGACTATATAGGACATTAGTATCTGGTCTCCGCTGCACAAACTACCACTGATACATGTGAACAAAGTCGATATGTTTTTTTTTCCCCCAGTATATCCCTCCCAGCTTACATCACTCCCTATAAATAAATAGAAGCACTAATATAATAGCAAGTGGTTAATAAGACCTCTAAGCAGTCAGGAACACTGCTTCATCTGAATCGGGATCCTTCCCACTGTCCTCGCTGGGTAACGAGTCTCCACCACTCGGAGACCGGCAGCTCAAGTCCTCCACCCCAGATTCCTGGTCACTGTTAGCCGACAGGTCGGGGTCCGAGCTCTTCAAATGGTCCTGGGTTAGGATCAGGGCCGAGTCCTCCTCACCTTGGGATGAACTACGAGAGGGAAACAGCTTCAGGTTGGTGCTGTAATCTTGGGGCGTATTAGCCGGAGAGTGTTTGGTGATGCATATCTGGAAGTTGTGGATTTTTGGCTGGTCATTGAGATTCTTGTAGGTTTCATTTGACTCTCGAGTTTCCAGTTTTGTTAATCTCTAAAGGAAAAATTGTTAGACAAGAGCAAAAGTTACATTGGGTTAGGGCATGTTAATGTAACCTCTACATGCAAGTCGATCAGCAGTGGTTTAATGGTCTGTTTAGTAAGGCCGGCCGCACTTATGTTATCGTCAGCACATTTCTCGTTTACACAGGACAATGTGCTGCTAATGATAATTTTTAAACGTGCTCAAAAATTATCACACCAATGAATGCTTTGCCCCTCCATTGGATGTTTGATGGCCTGTTTAGGCAGCCAACAGTTGGGAATGAGGGAACGCTCCCTAACCCAATTATTGGCCTGCCTAAATGAACCTTTACTTGAAAACTTTATACCAATGAACAAACTTCTCTGGTGCCATAAGAAAGCCATAACGCCACAGTGCTCAGGCATTACTGACATTGAAAAGACACAAGGTAGAGACCCTGGTTACAGTGATGTGTCACTTAATGGTCTGATTGCTGTAGTTTTTATAAAATCACTATTTTATCAGCAAGCAGATTATCATTGGGGACTAGTAAACCTGCTGCCAGGTAGTCCTACATATTCTTAAGCTCTGTACAACCCCGCCCCCATCACTGATTGGCAGCTTTCTGCAAATCTAGTATACACAAAGTGGCCAATCAGTGGTGTGGGCAGGGTTATACAGAGCTCAGCAGTCAGAGAACTGCCAATCAGTGATGTGGGCGGGGTCTGCTGCAGATAACACAGTAATTTTATCAAAATGACAGCAGGTAGCCCAGTAAGTGACAGATTGTTGGAATCAGGGCCTCTGCCCCTATATTGCGCTGCACTCAGATGGGTAGCAAAAACCTGGTAACAGATTCCCTTTAATGGTGCTCTCTTCCAGTTATTGTGTTGGAGAACACCAAAGACGTAGGGCATCGGCTAAAAATGATTGCCTCTTTTTTATCTTGTGCAGGGTTTTTATATATAATCATTTAAAATTGTTTCTCAGTCACCATTAAAAGCTGAATTGGTTTACACTGAAACCTAAGCGGAGGTATAAACATCAAAAACATATAGGCCAGGAAGCTGGATTTTCAGTATTTCTACCACACCTTCTCCATGAACTCCATTTCCTCCTCCAGCTGCTGCGTCTCTTCTTTTACTGCCTGTAGAAAATCAGTGACTGACTGGCGAGGGTGCATTCCTTTCTCAAATCGGTTATAGAGGCCCCTCCAAAACCTTCCATGGTGAAAAATAAGTTTGAAGAGTTAGTATATGCACAAGTACAGAAGATTATCATCGAGCAATTCTCATGATATATGTTCTTAAGACGTGCTAGCTCATGGTACACACATGAAGGGCTAGCTCACAATGCTGTATATTCTCCCATGCCAGAGAATTGGGCCGATTATACTAATGACACTCTGCTTTAACTCTGAGTGTGATCCAATTTTCTCGCATGGAAGAATTGCAGCACAGGTGTGGAGAAGATGGAGGACTTAATTTTTCCATCTTCTCCATTGTCTCTGTGCACATACATCAGACTGCACTCGGATAACATAGTATATTATTGGTCCGAGTGCTATCCGATAAAACATCACATAGCACTAGCACTCGGCCGTGTTACGTGGCAATGTGAGCGAGTCCTAATGAGTCCCTCAGTGGCTGATCTATGGCTGGTGACTTCAGATTAGTGAAAATATGTGGTGGCAAGTTGGGCCTCATTACTCGGACAGCACACTGACACATCCTATCCTTACACTATTCACATGTCCGTTCTGTTATTTTGCTGACTGATGGTCTGTATATAAACAGAGACATCCCCTACATTGACCTTATTTGCGGACATCCAAGTTGCATCCTACTGCTATTCTTCATTTTCACTGACTGGGTACTTGAAGAAGCTTGGGAAACCTCTGTCACGTTGTTTTTGCATATGGCAAAACCATTGATAAAAACGGACATGTGGACTAAATATGCCCGAAAATTGGATCTAACACACTTGCAAAATTGGTCTGTTTTGTACAGGCAAACAAAAAAAAAACAGCTTTTGCCTGGATTCACACGTGTGTTTTGCGGTCTGAGTATGCTTCAATGCAAAGACTGGCTTCAGGTCTCCTGACCCAAACTCGACTTTATATTATGCGTTTATATAGAAAGTTCCCGATCAGGGACATCCGCATGCCCTATTAAAGGGGTTGTACCAAGTATATAAGTAATCCCCTATCAACGGGATTTAGGAATTGATCGCTAGGGGTCAGTTCCACAGAGAATGAATGGAGTAGAGATGTACATGCTCCCCCTCTGCTCTGTTCAAAGCTTGCTCTACAGAACCTCCTGGGGATTGTTGGGGGTCCCAGCGGTCTGACCCCCAAAGATCAATACTTTATCGCAGTCTAAATATGTGCAAAATGAATCACCGTGTCACAAGCTGTCATAGATGTCAGTAAATCTGTCTAAAGTGAATTGATTTGTGCCAGGCAGAAGATAGAACTGACGAGTGAGCTCTGACGCAACCCCTAAATGTAGACCATGGTTACAAGTGGGAAGAGTGTTGGGCCTTGGATTTCACCACTGAAGGACACATTGGGCTCATGATACGTCACCCCGCTTCTTTCACCTGTAAAGTTAGGGTTGATGTTTCTATATATGAATGATAAGTATATGGTGTGTTAGAGTTCTGCTGCTTTATTCAGTGCAGAGGAGGAATCAGAATAACCTCTTACCTGAAGTGGCATGGAGTGGTGTGTGGTCTCAGAGTTCCTTGGGTCTGACTGTGATCTGCTCTGTACAGAGGGTTCATGTAATCCAACCGCTGCTTCCACAGGTAAGACCAGAGGGAGTAGGTCCTCTCCTGAATTCTGGAAGATGATGATTGCATCACTGATATATTGAGATTATGAGAGCTGCAAGTATACCCGTCACCACTGCAACCTGCACTAACACTAAGGGCTCATTCAGACGGACATTTTTTGTGTACGAGTCCTATTTGTGTTATTTCCAGATACGACTTGTACCTAGAAGAGTGAATGGGGCCATTCACATATCTGTGATTGTTTGAGAGACGGAAAATCGTGGCAAAATGTACGATAGTACGATAGTTATCTGAGTGTCAGGTCAAAATTAACAATGCACATCCATGGGTCAGTGAAAAAAAAAAAATCGGCCAACAATTAATTGCCATCTGAGCGCTGTCCAGTTTTCCAGGTCTGTTTGATGGAAAAAGATGAAGAAACTGAAGCTCAGGCCAAACTCTAATGATAAAAACTGACACTGACCAAACTGGTGAAACTGTGCCTGATTCTCTTATATGAATGAGCCACAAGTTCTATAGCTTTCAGTGTTTCTTTGCATAGTAGCTGTGTAGCTTCATAGTCAAAATTGGAAAATCCGTTTCCAAAAAGTAGATGGAAAGATGCACTGAACTGCTTGGCCCCACCACGGTGCACCGAGCGCCTGTACTTGATTTGAACAGTCCTTCTGTACTGACAGTCCCTTTACAGCAGTGTTCCCCAACTCCAGTCCTCAGGACCCACCAACAGATCATGTTTTCAGGATTTCCTTAGTATTGCACAGCTGATGGAATTATTGCCTGTGCAGGTGATGCAATTATCAGCTGTGCAATACTAAGGAAATCCTGAAAACATGGCCTGTTGGTGGGTCCTGAGGACTGGAGTTGAGAACCACTGCTGTAAAGGGTTAGGAGATAACTTTCTGAATGCAGGAGGTCTGACCGATGGGACTTTTAGCGATGCTGAGAATGGGGCTCTTCAGTGATCAGCAGAAGGCCTCATTCACATGTACAGGTTTAAACAGGTATGTGAAAAAATGGTATCAGTGTGTCCATTTTTACCATCATTGTGTTATCAGTGTTCTTCTCGTATGGATAAATATGTTATAAAGTTTCTCCTATGCTTTGTAATGTTAAAGAAGTTGTCCAGTACTTTATATTACTCCCCCCCCAATGTATCCCCCCGGGGCCCCTAAGACTTTGCTGATAATGCCTGTGAGCTTCGCTATCGGTGGCCGCTCACAGGCATCACGTGACCCCACGCTGATGTCACGACAAGTGAGGCGTGACTCAGCACTGGGGTCCCTACGGTGGCTGCTGGGTTGTGGGCAGGGTTACACCTCCTCCCCATGCGTCACTCCCAGCATCTACCGCGCTTTCCCAATGAATGGGGAGAGGCAGAGCGTGCGGTGGATGCCGGGTGTGATGTGGGGGGGGTAACCCCGCCCACAGTCTGGCATCCACCTGGAACGTGGAAGACAGAGACCCCCGGCTGCTGCCAGCGACATCGGCGGGGGTCACGTGATGCCTGTGAGCGGCCAGTGATAGCGCCACTCACAGGCATTATCTGCAACGGTAGGTAATTACAAAAATCCTTAGGGGTCTCGGGGAGACACATTGGGGGGGGGGGGTAATATAAAGTACTGGACAACCCCTTTAATCTCGGACAGCACCATGATGCCATCCGTGGGCTGTCTATGTTCTTCATGGACCCATAGACTTGTATAGGTCTTTGTCATCTGTGATATTGGAAGAAAAAACAGACATGTCTCCGTGAGTTTTGCACAGACACATAGTCCATGAAAATCCACAGGCATGTGAATAGCATTAGCATTAACACGTACATGTGGATACGGAAGTCTGAATGAGGCCTCAATGAGAGCTTGATATTTTAAGAATATCTCTTTAAAGCCATGATCCTCTAGTTACAAGGATGTATCTCATGTCCTTGGCTACTGACCTGCAGGTTAGGACATTTTGTGACTGGGAAAGAAGATCTACAAGATTTCAACATTACTCAGGACAGAGAATATCTTCAAGAAGTATCTTCTAGTGGACCATTGGTTACATCAGGAACTGTGCAATTCTTAAATCCATGTACCCATCTTATTTTATTATTGGCATTTTGATTTCACCATTCTTATGTTTCTCTGTACAGTGGCACTGCCAGCGATGCCAGCGACCCAGATGGGCAGGAAAAAACTGAAATGGTTTAGGTTCACATACCCATTCAGTCTCCGGATATGTGGGAGTCCCTAAGGTCTGACACCCCCACCAATCCTGAAGTGATGGCATATCTTACCAATATGCCATCACTTTATACATTTTTCTCCTGCACAGTTATTGAAAATTTTTTGCCAAGGTTCAACCTTCACAGTTTATAAGTGATTGCTGTTATCCAGACTGTGGGGCACCGTGTGATCAGATCAGCATCAGGGACACGTCAACCATCCATATTCTATTTCTGTTACAAGCCTATAGTGACCATACACAGAGCACATATTCTCTCACATCAGTTCCTTCCTCTCCTTCTCGCAGTTGCACAGAAAGTTTCCATACTGACAGGAGTATATATGGTGTTGTATGTGGACCAAGAATCTCTCATTAAATTCAAACGCACAGGGAAACTGCTCCATGAGCTGCCAGACACATTCCAGGAACTGGTCTATCACTGGGGACACCTCCTTGGGATCCCCATCTAAATTTCCGTACCTTAAAAAAAAAATAAAATAAAAATATGCTGAAGCAATGCAATTGGGGTATATGCATGCAACATCTTTTTCAGGTGGACTGCACTCCCAAAACCGCCTGAGACTGGGAATGGCACAGAAAAACTACAGTAAGTATATTATATTAGAATGTATGGTGTTTTTTTTTTGTCTCTTTTGCTGAGAGGAGGAGAGCTGATGGAAGATTTGGAAAGTGACACAGCTAAACTCAGCTGTGCTGACCCTAGCCCCACACTGACTGCTGGGCCCATATCTGAAATGTGTTGATTGATGGGATTTGAATACAGTTGATATTCTAATCATGCAGGAGGTTAGACCAGGAGATCCGGGCTTTCATTATAACCCACACACTGAGAAACCTGCTGTAAGATATGGTGTGGAGGTGTTCTTTTTCTAGCATCTTGCTGCCTGTTTATAATTGGACAACATCGTACAAGGAGAAGTACATGCCCCACAGTGAAAGCTCTCTGATAACACCCACTTGGATGTAACGAAAATTAACTCATTAGGTGACAAATACTTTGATTGTTAATATCCCTGCAACAGAGATGCAAAATAAAAAAAGAACTAACAATTATTTTTTTTTCTGCTCTGAAGCTACAACGTGTTTTCAGTTCAACATGAAAAATTTGGTGAAAGGCCCTCTGTAAATAAGTGACTCTGTTTGACTTTTCCAACATATGTGCAGTGACCAGGGTTACCTGTGATTAAATTTGTGTCCAAATGAAATCCAGTCTTTTTCAATTAACACCTAATAGTAATTGGGAAAAATAAAAGTTACACTATGCAAAAAATATCAACTCCGTAAATCTCCACCAGTACATAGAGTATATGAAATGAAACCTCTTACCATAAATACTCTGATGGTTCGGTAATAGGGGTCAAGTAACAGACTGGATACAGAGCAGACCTGAGCGGTGCGGTCCCATCCATCAGAACAATGAACGAGCACGCTGGCGCCCTCTTCTGACACGGCCTAAATGTGCAAATTAAATGTAAAATATTACACATTTATATAATTACAAATCTCGTTTATTCTCAGCACTAAAAGGATCATTTTTGTACAGTCCGTGCCTAGAATAGTACAAATCAGACAAGCAGCACTAGAATATGAACAGATACAACACATCTTACCTTTACAATGAAGATACCAGCATCTAGGATTGTTTTCACGTGTTTTAACCAGCCAGAGGATTCAAGACCCCAAAGAAATTCACCCATAGAAGGAGATCGGAGCTCACAAACTGCAATCATGAACAGAACAATAAGCTCACTATAGCAACAGATTCTGTATGTGAAGTATTTCTGCTCCAAGACTTGAGATAGAGAATATATATATATATATATATATATATATATATATATATATATATATATATATATATATATATATATATATATATACAGTCATGGCCAAAAGTATTGAGAATGACACCAAAATTATATTTTCACATGATCTGCTGGCCTCTGGTTTTTATTAGTGTTTGTCTGATGTTTATATCACATACAGAAATATAATTGCAATCATATTATGAGTACCAATAGGTTATATTGACAGTTAGAATGAGTTAATGCAGCAAGTCAATATTTGCAGTGTTGCCCCTTCTTCTTCAAGACCTCTGTAATTCTCCCTGGCATGCTCTCAATCAACTTTTGGACCAAATCCTGACTGATAGCAGTCCATTCTTGCATAATCAATGCTTGCATTTTGCCAGAATTTGTTGGTTTTTGTTTGTCCACCCGTCTCTTGATGATTGACCACAAGTTCTCAATGGGATTAAGATCTGGAGAGTTTCCAGGCCATGGACCCAAAATCTCTATGTTTTGTTCCATGAGCCATTTAGTTATCACCTTTGCTTTAGGGCAAGGTGCTCCATCATGCTGGAAAAGGCATTGTTGGGCGCCAAACCGCTCTTGGACGGTTGGGAGAAGTTGCTCTTGGAGGACATTCTGGTACCATTCTTTATTCATGGCTGTGTTTTAGGCAAGACTGTGAGTGAGCCGATTCCCTTGGCTGAGAAGCAACCCCACACATGAATGGTTTCAGGATGCTTTACAGTTGGCATGAGACAAGACTGGTGGTAGCGCTCACCTCTTCTCCGAATAAGCTGTTTTCCAGATGTCCCAAACAATCGAAAAAGGGATTCATCAGAGAAAATGATTTTGCCCCAGTCCTCAGCAGTCCACTCCCTGTACCTTTTGCAGAAAATCAGTCGGTCACTGATGTTTTTTCTGGAGAGAAGTGGCTTCTTTGCTGCCCTCCTTGAATCCAGCCCTTGCTCAAAGAGTCTCCGCCTCACAGTGCGTGCAGAAGCACTCACACCAGCCTGCTGCCATTCCTGAGCAAGCTCGGCACTGCTGGTAGTCCGATCCCACAGCTGAAACAGTTTTAAGATACGGTCCTGGCGCTTGCTGGTCTTTCTTGGGCGCCCTGGAGCCTTTTTGACAACAATGGAAGCTCTCTCCTTGAAGTTCTTGATGATGTGATAGATTGTTGACTGAGGTGCAATTTTTGTAGCTGCGATACTCTTCCCTGTTAGGCCATTTTTGTGCAGTGCAATGATGGCTGCACGTGTTTCTTTAGAGATAACCATGGTTAACTGAAGAGAAACAATGATACCAAGAACCAGCCTCCTTTTAAAGTGTCCAGTGATGTCATTCTTACTTAATCATGACTGATTGATCGCCAGCCCTGTCCTCATCAACACCCACACCTGTGTTAATGGATCAATCACTAAAACGATGTTAGCTGCTCCTTTTAAGGCAGGACTGCAATGATGTTGAAATGTGTTTTGGGGGTTAAAGTTCATTTTCTGGGCAAATATTGACTTTGCAAGTACAGTAATTGCTGTTAAGCTGATCACTCTTTGACATTCAGGAGTATATGCAAATTGCCATTACAAAAAATGAAGCAGTAAACTTTGGAAAAATTACTATTTGTCTCATTCTCAATACTTTTGGCCATGACTGTATATATATATATATATATATATATATATATATATATATATATATATATAGGGTTGTGTAGGATACTCCAAGTGCGGATATGACTTAAAAATTGTACAATGAAATTGTAAAATTCTGTATTATTTATTATATTGGGGTTGGTCACTTTATATAAAAAAATTCCAAAAGGGTGATAAAATGTAATGTTTGGCACATACAACTATAGATTACTTCCCCGGAGTTTGCCTTCTTCCTAAGGTGCGCCTGGAGGCCATGTTTCTCCCCAGGTAAGTTGTACACCTCTACCCATCTACGTGATGTACAAGAAAACATGATTCATCAGACCAGAACCCTTTCTTCTATTACTCTATGGTTCAGTTCTGATGCCCATATACCCTTGTAGGTGCTTTTGGCTGTAACCGGGTCAGCATGACAATGACCAGTGTGCATCTCCATATGTAATAAGCTGCAATACTTTATCCTGACATCTTTTCTTCATAGCCAAAACTTAATTTTTCAGCAATATGTGCCACAGTATTTCTTCTGCAGCACCGGACCAGCTGGGGCTACTGTACCTTTCGTTCCACACAAGTATCAATGAGCCTTGGGCGCCCATGACTCCGCCACCTGCTCACCGGATGTTCTACCCTGGTAGGCACTAACTATTGTATGCCAGGCACACCCCACAACACCTGCTGTTTTTGAGATCTTCTGACAACCCTCATGGGGGCACCTCTGACAAGGAGAATATTGAGATCTCTAGACATCATGATTTGTCCATTGAAAATGGAGCTGTTTAGGGAATAGAGCGCACAGAACATAGGGAAAAAAAACAGTGGAGGGAGAAAGAAATAATTTGAGGTGCTCACCTGGAGGGATTGTGAGAGTCACAGCTCCTAAACCAGGAGTAATATAACGCTAGCTGCCATCTATAAGAAATATCTTTTATGTATTCTTTTACCCTATGCACAAAATAAACGTTCATGGAAAACTATGAATTGGCAGCAGCGTGTGCAATGTCCTCAAGGGCCAACATACATACGCTGAAAGTAGATTTGCAAATAACATTTTTCGCTGTTGCCCGTTCCTGTGGCACCATTAATGTACTAGGCCTTAATGAGTTTGGTGACATAACGTCTTGTGATCGCTATTTTAACTCTCTAAGAACCAGGGAGTTTTTTATTTAAGCGCTTTTTGTGTTTTTGGAGCTGACGTTTTTATTGATACCAATTTGGAGCACATATAACGTTTTGCTAGCTTTGTATTGGATTTTTTTTGTTAAGTGAGGTGACAAAGAACCCACAATTTTGGCATTTTGATTTTTTTTTTCTGCAATGTTTACCGTAAAGGTTAATTACCATAATTCCATACTTTGATACATCTGACTTTTACGGATGTGGCGATACCAAATGTTTTTTTTTCCGTTTCTTTGTTTTTAATAGGGAAAACGTGGGATAGTTAAAAATTATCTATTTTTTATATTTTGACTTTTTATTTTTTTTTTCATTTTTTTTGTACCCATTAGTGGACTTAAACATGTGATCCTTGGATTGCTTATATATACTGTAATACCACAGTATTGCGGTATTTACTAGAAATCATGGTTGCCTATGGCACTCAGTCTGCTGTAAAAAGTACTAAGATGGGCCTTAAAGGTAAAGGCATTTTGCCCATAGCGGTAGACCACGTGGCCACTATGGCGCTCATTAGCTGGGAAAGCCTGATGCTACAGGGCTTTCTTCTTCCGCATATCATTCTTTGAAAGATGGCCTTTGTTCCTCATCATTCAGCCTGTACGTCTGTGCTCGAAGTCTCAGCACTGCAGGTGCAATGACGTCACTAGATCGGGCCCTCTGTGCGGAGTTTTTTTTTATTTTGGCAACAAGAAAAGCGTATACTGTGGGATCCATCATACATGATGTGGGGCGGCCATCATACTGTGTGAGCGAACTGTTGGGGGCCATCATACTGTGTGAGCGAACTGTTGGGGGCCATCATACTGTGTGAGCGAACTGTGGAAGACATCATACTGTGTGTGTATATGTGTGGGGGGCTGTAAGAGCATCATACTGTGTGTGTGTGTGGGGGGGGGGAGTAGTGTAGGTGCATTATACTGGTGGGGTTTGCCATGGGGTCATCATGTTGTCCATGTAAGGACTACTGTGGGAGAAAATTATGACAGGAGATTCACTCCGAGGTATCCCACCGTGTGTGGAGGGCAGCATACTCTATGGGGTTTATTAAAATGGTATCAGTGTGTGCAAACAAGAGGAATCAGTAGCAGGGGCATTATTTCTGTGTCCAAGCCACAAAACATGTCCTCTCCCTGTATTTAAAAGTTGGAAAGTAGGCCCTTGTGTGACTGCATCAATATGTTTTAACCCTGCCTAGTCCATCAATATAGACTCTTGGTATGGGGCCCCATGATTTCTATGAACGCCTCTGCTTAAGCTGGCCCCCGGCTGCTGTGGTAACCCATCGATTAACAGCGCACATTCAAAATAGTTAACAGACACCATCAGCTTCTTGTGGAGTTCCTGAGCCACCTCCACACACGCAGGCTCCTTCTCAGGATGTTCATTCACATCCTAATGCGGTGAGAGGTTACATATAAAAATAAAATCCTAAAATCTTGGAATTTTTGCTTTGCCCACTAATACTCCATTTACACAGACAGATTAGTGGCAGTAAACCACCACTAACTGGTAAATATTTACTGATTGTCGGAGGTTTAGAAGCCTGTTTACACAGGAAAACCATGCTAAATGATGTGCGTTGAACGTTCAGAAGGCGTAAGCTTTGCAGCTCCTCAGAAGAATTTTTTATTTTTACCAGGAGACCTGGACCCCCGTGGTCTAGAGGTCTCAGGGGGTCTCAGCGCTGCTGGGACCCCTGGCCCTCCCCTGGCGGATCTGCGTACCCCCTAAGGAGGTCCCCGCATAAGCCTGCCGGCCCAGGGGGATACAGGGTGCTCCCTGGCGGAGACGCACACTGCATCTAGGGGTCCCTGCGAGCTCCGCCGTGGGGGGGAGCGAAGGGCCATGGCGTCACACATCCCTGGGGGTCCCTGTGGCGCTCAGCTGGGTAAGTGCCCTGTGTGTGTGTGTGTGTTACTGTCTTATGGTGACTGCACCTTTTGTCTTTTCAGGCAGAGGTGTAATACTGGAGAATGCACATCACCGCTGCTGTTAGCAGGGGAGCGGGTCAGAGGAGCGCGGGCTCCGTTAGTGTAACGGGGGGCGTGGCTTATGTTCTTGGCTGCCTGCCATCGTCTGTGCAGACAGGAAGCGCCTGGAAAGCGCGCGCTGGGCAGTCCCCGCCCCCCTCCTGCCTTCCTTCTCTTCGGCTCTGCAAACGGCCATTGCCTCACGTAGCTCAGCGCTGTCCTCTCCCTCCCCCCTGCTCTCCGCTCTCACACACAGGCTCCAGGAAGCTGGTGAGTCATCTGTTTGTCTCATCTCTACAGCACAGAGCGCTGCTGTCTTCTCTGCTGCATGCACACCTTAGTCCTTTTAAGGCAAGGTGCATTGCGTGTTCAGCAGCATTAACCCCTTCTGGCCATCATCAGAAAACCTTTTTTCTGCAATGCTGGGGTAGCTTTTCTCCCTCTAAGGAGAATCTTTAACCCTTCAGTGCTTGGTAAATTGTTTTGTGGGAACAGGCTGTGATAGCAGGATCTCACTTCCCCGGTTACTGTGCTCTTGTAAGGGGTTATTACTGCTCTTTCCGCGACGCTCGCTACTGAGTAGGGGGCATGTCGGATCAGGGTCCAGGCGGCGCGGACCTCTCTCCCGGCCCGCTTCAGGATCGGTCACGCGTATCTGATATGCCGGGGTTGACGGCGTCAGGTTCGTCTCTGGTCAGGGGCCTCAGTGATGTTAAAGCGCTCACTCGCTCCATTGACAGTCTGTCTGACCTCCTGGGTCACTGGGTATCAGCTAAGTCCCTACCGGCGCGGGGCAAGAAGCGCCACAGGCCTGTGGTGGCGCTGTCTCCTCCGCGCAGCGCATCAAAGGCTTCGGATTCACCGACAAGCTCTGCTGGTGAGATCTCCGATTCTGATGAAGAGGATCGGCAGGGTCGCTCGGCTTCGCTTTCAGGCCACGTGGATGCTCTTATTGGAGCCATGCGGGAAGTGTTATAGCTGTCTGAAGAGGTGACGAGGCCGGGCAAGTCGGCCCGGCTGTATCAGGAGTCGCGTCGGGCTCGTTCGACACTGCCAGCGCACGATGAACTTAACGAGGCGGTGGAGAGAGAATGCCTGTGTCCGGATAAGCGCTTCCAAGGGATGCGGTTTTTTGATGCCCTGTATCCCTGCTCCACAGAGACGATCGCTAATTGGGTCCCCTCTCCTGAAGTGGACGTGCCATTGTCTCAGCTGAGCAAATCTTCTTTGCTTCCGGTTAAAGGGAAGGCGAGTCTACAGGATCCGCTGGACAGAAGGACGGAGTTAGCGGCGAAGTCCATCTACGAGGCCGTGGGTCATGGATTCCAAGCGGCCTTGGGGGCCATGTGGGGACAGCCTGTACATCTAGTGCACTAGTTAGGCGTTGGGCCAGATGGTGATGCTGAGCAGTGTCTGCCCTGGCTGGACCAGAATGGGAGACCACAGAATCCACAGATGATTCTGACCCAATTTCATGCCCAGCACATGCCTGACACCTAACATTATACTGGTGAGGCTTCCCTGAGATGGTTGGATCAGCTGCGGTCAGCATGGCAAGATGGGACTCCGCTGTCTGACGTGGAAAGGCTCTTCCAGCTGTTGGAAGAGGTGGCCCGATATAGCAGAGACGCAGTGCTGGATACTACTTTGTTTCTGTCCAGGGCTCAAGCCTCGGCCGTCACAGTCAGTAGAGCACTGTGGCTCAAACAGTGGACTGGAGACGCAGTATCCAAACAAGGTTTGCTTACTCTGGCGTACAAGGGCGGTCTGCTTTTTGGTTCGGACCTCACGGAGCTGATTGCTAAGGCCAAGGATGTGGCTTTGCCACAGCGGAAAGCAGCGGCCTCTACGTCTGACAGGTCAAGTGCCGGTAGTGGTCGTCGGTCCTTTCGACCCAGGGGACGATTCGATCAGCCCTCTTGGAGATTGGGTCGTCCCTCGTCTTCCGGTAAGAAGTCCACCCAGAAATCCCGTACTCCCTGGAAACAGCATTTCCGTCGGGACAAAAGGGAGGCTGACAAAAAGCCCGCTAAGGCGGACTGACGCCAGGATCCCTCTCGAGGGCTCTCGGGTGGGAGGTCGGCTGCTACAATTCGGGTCGGTTTGGGCGTCCCACGAATCGGACGCCTGGGTGACACGGGTTGTGTCAGCGGGCTATTTCATAGAGTTTCACTCTCTACCCCCGGACAGGTTTCGTCAGTCTCGCATCCCGTCCGTGCCCAAGCTGGCTGCTGCTCTGCTGCGGGAGGTCAACTCTCTTCTGCAGCAGGGTGTAGTGGTTCCGTTTCCGCCGGAGGACCGGGGAAGGGGGTTTTTACTCTAACCTTTTTGTGGTCCCCAAAAAAGGAGGACAAGTTTCATCCCATTCTGGACCTCAAGGATTTGAATCTTCATGTCCGAATCCGGAAATTCCGTATGGAGTCTCTTCGCTCCGTCGTGGTGGCCTTGTCGCAGTACGATTTTTTGTTGTCGATCGACATCCGCGACGCCTATTTGCATGTCCCTGTTGGCAGGGCTCACCAGTGCTTCCTGCGTTTCGCCGTAGGGCAGGCCCATTACCAATTTGTGGCCCTACCTTTCGGGTTGGTCTCGGCGCCCAGGGTTTTTACAAAGCTTCTGGCGCCGCTCATGGCGCTTCTTCGAAAGCAAGGAGTTCCGATTCTCCCCTACCTGGACGACCTGTTAATTGTGGCGCCCAGAGCGGAGGAGGCAGTGACAGCTCGCGATCTCTCCCTTCAGCACCTGGAAGACTTCGGGTGGCTGGTCAATTGGAAGAAGTCGTCATTGGAGCCGTCGCAGTCAATCCTGTTCTTGGGGATGCATTTCGACACCGTACGGGCAGTGGTGTCCCTCCCTCCGGACAAACAAGCGAACCTTCGTCACCACGTCCAGGCTATGAGGTCGGTGAGGGCGATGTCCCTTCGGAAGTGCATGCGCCTTCTGGGTCTGATGGTGGCAGCAATGGAAGCGGTGCCGTTTGCACAATTTCATTCCCGGGATCTCCAAGATCTTATTCTGACCCGTTGGGACTGATCGCCGACTTCGCTGGATCGCTGTGTCGTCATCTCCCGCAGGGTGCGAGAGTCTCTTGGATGGTGGTTACGTCTGGAGGCTCTATCCCTGGGGAAATCCCTTCTTCTCCCACGGTGGTCGGTGATTACCACCGATGCCAGCCTGACTGGCTGGGGGGGGGGTTTGGAACGACCTCTGGGTTCAGGGGGTCTGGTCGTCAGAGGAGTCGTCTCTGCCAATCAACATTCTGGAGTTGAGAGCAATATTTCTCTGCCTCCGACATTGGACGGTCCCTTTGAGCGGTCTGCCGGTCCGGATTCAGACGGACAATGCGACAGCTGTCGCGTATATCAACCATCAGGGCGGGACGAGGAGTTCCAGACTCATGATGGAGGTCTCTCGGATCCTGCTTTGGGCCGAGTTCAGGGTTCCAGTCATCTCCGCGTTTCACATCCCGGGTGTGCTGAATATCTCGGCGGACTTCCTCAGTCGCGAGCGGGTAGATCCCGGAGAATAGAGTCTTCATCCGGAGGTTTTTACTCTGCTGTGCTCCCGTTGGGGGACTCCCCAAGTGGACTTGATGGCATCCAGGCTGAATGCCAAGATTCCGACAATCATGTCCAGGTACAGGGACCCGGAGGCTGTGGCGGTAGATGCTCTAGTGGCCCCGTGGGACCAGTTCGAGCTGATCTATGTGTTTCCGCCGGTATCCTTACTTCCTCTGGTGATCAGGCGGATCAATCTCGAACGAGTATCGGCGATTTTGGTGGCGCCGGATTGGCCGCGGAGGGTGTGGTATTCAACGCTGGTGTCTCTTCTGGCAGCGCCTCCGTTTCCACTGCCTCTTCGCCCGGACCTGTTAACTCAAGGGCCCATTCGTCATCCGGACCTGAAGTCACTTCGTTTGACGGCGTGGCTCTTGAGACCGAAATCTTGACCCGTCCGAGGTCATTGCCACCTTGCGGGCGGCCAGAGGTCCAGCTACGACTAGTATTTATCACAGAACTTGGGAGGCCTTCTATTCATGGTGTTCTGGATCGTCAAGGAACCCGAGGGTTTTTTCCATTCCCAACTTCTTGGCCTTTCTGCAATGTGGTCTGGTCAAGGGTCTAGCAGTTAGTACCTTGCGGGGTCAGGTCTCTGCACTATCCGGGCTTTTTCGGAAGGCTATTGCCTCACGCAGGGATGTGCGTTCATTTTTTCGCGGGGTTGCACATCAGTTTCCGCCTCGGAGGGCGGTTGTGGCTCCTTGGCGGCTCAATTTAGTTTTGGAGGCTCTTCAGCATGGGCCGTTTGAGCCTATGGATTCAGCTACGCTTTACTTGCTTTCTTGGAAGGTGGCCTTCCTGGTGGCGGTCACCTCTTTAAGAAGGGTTTCGGAGTTGGCGGCACTGTCTTGCTCGCCCCCTTTTTTGGAATTCCACCCGGATCGTGTGGCGCTTCGTACCCGTGGAGATTTTTACCTAAAGTGGTGTCGCGTTTTCCACCTCAATCAGGACATCCTGTTGCCTTCCCTCTGTCCGAAACCAAAGAGTCTGAAGGAGCGGGCCTTGCACTCGTTTGATTTGGTGCGGGCATTGAAGTTCTATCTTTCAATCACGCAAGGGTTTCGAAAATCGGATTCTCTGTTTGTGATTCCTGCTGGTCGTCGCCGTGGTCAGCGGGCTTCCAAGGACACTATAGCTCGGTGGATATGTTCGGCTATCCTGGAAGCGTACCGGCTCAAGGGCGAGCCTTGTCCGGTTAAGGTTCAAGCTCATTCCACGAGAGCTGTTGGTTCGTCGTGGGCTTTTCGTCAGGGGGCTTCGGCCGGGCGGCTACCTGGTGCTCCGTTCACACTTTTACTAAATTTTATAAAGTGAACGTGAGTGCTTCCGCCAATGCGGCCTTGGGACGCAGGGTCCTGCAGGCGGCAGTGGTTTAGGTTATCTCTTTATTTTTTGTTCGGCGCTTGTTGCGCACTTGCCTAAGTTGTTGGGGTGTTGGCGATCCTGCCACTGTTTCCCACCCTTGAGTTTTGGACTGCTTTGGGACTTCCCACTAGTAATGGATCTGTGTCTCCCTTCCTTCCCTTCTGCTGCTGAAAGACGGATTTTGGTAAGACCTTACCTGTAAAATCCTTTTCAGCGAAGGAAGGAAGGGAGACACAGCACCCTCCCATGGCAGAAGTGTATTATGGTTTTTCTAGATGCGGCGTGACTCCCTCCTGATGGCGGTCATCTGGTCTGGGGTTGGCGCACTAGGGCTCTGTTCCAGCATTGCCAGCTCATCGCAGTTGTCAGGTCCAGTAAGTAGTGCCTGGGACTGTGTGTTTTCATGCTGTTATATACATAACCTGTTCTCTCACATTTATGAATTTTCAGAAGGGGTTGTGTTGTTCCCCTGGTGTTGTCTGCTCTTCCTTAGCTTGTGTACGGACTGGAGAACATGGGAGTAGGAGGAGCCTAAGCTGGAGGGGCCGGTTGTCACTTTTTCTAAATCTGAGGTGAACTATCCTGTGGGGCTCCGCCTACCCCCACTAGTAATGGATCTGTGTCTCCCTTCCTTCCTTCGCTGAAAAGGATTTTACAGGTAAGGTCTTACCAAAATCCGTCTTTTTCTCGTTTTACCCTATAGCCTATTTACACTCCACTTCTCAGCAGCTCTCGTTTATAATCTTTCAGTGTAAATGCATATTAAGTCTCAGCATTGGCTTACCCTGCCTGTTCTGTAGAGATTCTCAGCAGCCATCTTATTATCATCACAGACAGGATTAAAATAAAAGGTAACATCTTGTCATATAGATAATACAGGATCCACCATTCACAAAAGGCGATGGTCTCAGCTGACCTTCTCCCCCCTCTCTGCACAATGACCTCTGCACAGGTCAGAGAGCATGCCTATAACCCAGTGAACATCCACAGTCTAAAGTGGTCCATATATCCACTGTAAGGCTTATCAGCTCAGGTAATATTGCCGCCTGATCATTTAGAGAGAATACAATTAGAAAAATCTTGACAATCAGAAATTAAAAACCTATTGATAAAAAAGAATATAAATGTCTGGTTTTAATAATTACAGAAATTTCTAGCTGATATATTCCTTAACATGATCAACACTCGTATAAGACGTAGATAGTACTCGGACCTCACAAGTGACCGTGGTCAGATAGTATTTAATCTAAATCACAATTAGTCAGGAAGCAGGAAACCACTAGAATAAAATTCCGCAAGTACAACAAACGTGATTGTATATTATCATGTCGTCACTGAATTTTGGGTCTTCTATCCTTTGGATTACGAGCTCGGAGAGAATGAAGACACAGGACAGGATGTTTGTGTCTAAACATACTCTAAAAACTTTATTACAAAACACAGGGCTAATATACACCCTAAAGGCAGGAAACGGATTTGCCATATATGGTTCGATTATACAGTTTAGCTGAACAAGCGAAAAAAACTAGTTTCTGTATGCTTTAAAATATTTAATTAGACTTATCTAGTTAGCAAGGTCATTTCATCTTTCTGCAAGAACACATTATTGCTACAAGAAGAAACATCTGGCCAGGGAGAATCACGTTATCTTTTTAGCAAGGACACGCTATTGATACAAGAAGGAACATTTCAGCTTGCTGTTTTTTTACCTAAAATAACTGTCAGACTTATATAGCATAGATGGGGCCTTTAAACTTGAGGGACTCCATCTTCTGCTATAACATTCCATCCTTTTGTTCCTTCATTTATCAATACGAATTTCTATGTTTTCTTTTAGTACAACGCTGAATACACATTAAAAAAAGCTTAAAAACCAAATAAACCGCAAGACACATTAGCAAAACCTGTAAAATAGCTTGTACTATACCAGCCAACCACCCACCAATACCTTTAAACCAATTTGCGGGATTTAGAAAGGAAAATCTCTGTGTGGAATTATTGGCCAAAGTATCTGAACAGTTCACTCAAAAGTTTATCTCTTCCCATGAGACTGGGACAGCGAGAAAGGGTATGCTAGTGGACGTCACAGGGGCATGTGTACATATCCAACAATTAGCAATGGTCTGGTTTTGCTCCTTTAGTCCATCGATTAGAGCAAGATGGTGTCTAATGAATCTATTGTCGTCTCCATCCATGGTGCCTAACCTAGTCCATGCACCTGTGGTCGCAAGGATGCAGGTAAGTATAAACAATGTCATCAGTCTTTGTCCGCTGGTTCTCCTAGTATCTTTTTGCAATGGGACGCGTGGATCCAGGTCTCTTTTCCCTCTAACTTAACGGCTGTGCTTGTGGTCAGCAGAACTTGAAAGGGTCCATCAAACCGTGGATCTAGGCTTTTCCTCACGTGTCTTTTTATAACCACCCAGTCTCCAGGTTGCAGCGTATGGCTGCTAGAGTCTTGATCTGGATCTGGAAGAGAACTGAAGACATTATCATGTACTTGCTTAATCTTTTTGTGTAAAGTCCTCACATAGGAACTTAGCACATGGTTGTTCATTTCTAATGCTTGCGGATAGAAACACCCTAGGCTGGGTACGTTGCCAAACAATATCTCATATGGAGAGAGTCCAGTCTTTCTATTAGGCGTGTATCTTACTGAAAACAGAGCAAGTGGTAAACAGTCCGGCCATGGTTTTCCTGTCTCAGCCATGGCTTTCTGAATTTTTAATTTCAATGTCCCATTCAGTCTTTCCACTTTACCACTACTTTGTGGGTGATATGGGGTATGGAATGCTTGTTGAATTCCTAGAGCTGACATGACTTCATTCATTATTTCACCTGTGAAGTGTGTACCTCTGTCACTCTCAATTACCTCTGGTACCCCATACCTGCAGACCACCTCCGCAAGCAGTTTCTTTGCGGTTGCCGTAGCCGTGGCTTTGGCAATCGGGAAAGCCTCTGGCCATCCTGAGAACAAATCAATACAAACCAACACATATTCCCATGATCCTGACTTTGGCAGCTGAATATAATCAATTTGCAGTCTCTCGAATGGATAGAGGGGCCGGGGGGTGTGTTTGGGTGGTGTTTTAACTACTCTACCCTGATTATGTGTAGCACATATCATGCACCCTTGTACCAGGTTTTCAATACAGGTGGAGAATCCTGGTGCCACCCAATGTTTCTGCATCACACTCATCACACCCGTTTTAGATTGGTGTGTCGGCCCATGTAGTATCTGGGCAGCTGCTGGGTACAGTGCCCTTGGAAGTCATCGTCGTGTCCCTTTCCCCCATACCCCATTTGCTTCATTCAGGCATGCACCTTCCTTTAACCACTTATCAACCTCCTCCTTTTGAGCCTGAGCCTGCATTTGGGATAAGATGTCCTCCGACACAAAGGGGTTTTTAGGGGCACTTAACTGACGTACTGTTGACCCTTGTTGCGGCTTACAGGCTGCTGTTTTTGCCGCTGCATCTGCCATCGCATTTCCTCTGCTTACCTGGTCGGTGCGTCTGGTATGTGCTCTTACCTTTATGACAGCTACTTGTTTAGGTAGTTGTAGCGCATCAATTAACTGCTGGACCGCATCAGCATTCTTAATGGGGTGTCCTGCTGCCGTCAGGAAACCTCTTGACTTCCATATTGGACCAAAATCATGCGATATACCGAATGCGTACCTAGAATCTGTGTAAATGTTAACAATACTACCTTCCGCTAGTTTACAGGCCTCGGTTAGGGCCCTAAGTTCAGCTTCTTGAGCCGACTGGTGTGGGAGCATTGGTTCTGCCTTGATTACTGCATTGAGGGAGACAACTGCATATCCAGTATGGAAGGTACCTGAATCGTCCTGATGACGGGATCCATCTACAAAAAATTCAAAATCTGCATTTGTAATTCATGTTCAAATCCAGTAGGTAAACCTGCCGTTTCTTGTGCCATCATTTGTACACAGTCATGAGGAACTTCCTCTCTTGGATCTTCCTTAAAAAGCACAGTACCTGACTCCTCCTTTAGATCCGAGAGAGGTAACAAAGTTGCTGGATTCAGGGTAGTACACCTCTGTAAAGAAACATTGGGAGGCATTAACAGTGCACATTGTAACCTGAGATGACGTGCTGCTGAGAGGTGAGCGGGTTGCACTTGATTCAATATAGTGTAGACATCATGAGGTGTTAGAACGGTGAGCGGGTGGTCAAGAACAATGTCTGCGGATTTATGGAGTAATAGTCCAACAGCATGCAGAGCACGTACACAGGATGGTGCACCTCTGGCTACCGCATCCAATCTGCCACGAAAGTAGGCAACAGGTCTCTGATTATCACCGTGTGTTTGAGTTAAAACTCCTGCTGCATGTCCAGCTTGTTCATGAAGGTACAGAGTAAATGGGAGCTCATAATTAGGGGTACCCAAAGCTGGAGCGGCCAAAATACGGTTCTTGAGAGAATAAAAACAGTCTATTGCCTCTGATGTTAGTACAAAAGGTGTTGGGGTAAGACAATCATAGAGGGGCTGCATTAAAACAGAGATGGCATGAATCCACTGTCTGCAATAGGAAACAAGTCCAAGAAAAGTTCTGAGGGCTGCAACATTAATGGGGACGGTGAATGCCTGTACTGCTTGTTTGCGTGCATTTGTTAAATGACGAGCTCCTGGTGTAATGCAATGTCCCAAAAAGGTGACTGAAGATTTACAAAACTAAAGCTTATTTTTCGATGCCTTGCAGCCAGCGTGATAGAGAAACAACATAAGCGATATAGTTGCACTATGACATTGTTTCCTGGAGGGGGCACAAATGAGCAGGTCATCGACATATTGCAGAACAACGATATGTGGTTCAGACCATCCCTCCAGTATTTCCTGCAGGCTTGCAGTGTACATTGTGGGTGAATTCTGGGCACCCTGTGGCAACACTGTCCATGTATATTGACTACCCTGGAATGTGAAAGCAAACAGGTACTGGCAGTCAGGATGTAATGGTACACTGAAAAATGCATTTGCCAAATCAACCACTGAAAAGCAAAGAGAATTAGAAGGTATCTGTGACAGAAGAGTATGCGGGTTGGGCACAACTGGTGTTAGAAGTTCTGTGGCTTTGTTAACCAACCGGAGGTCATGGACCATTCTATATGCGGCTGGTTGTCCTGGCACGCTCTTTTTCTTTACTGGGAACAGGGGAGTGTTGCAAGGGGACTGGGTTTTGACTAGGACTCCTCTCTGTAGTAATTTTTGGACCTGCTGGGCTATGGCATTCTCCTGAGCTGAGCTAAGGGGATACTGCTTCTGTTGAGGCAAGATGGCTCCTGGTTTTAATTTCACCATTACTGGTTGAACTCTTAACCTACCAACATCTGTTTTGCCTGAGGCCCAAAAATCATGTGGTACAGCCTGCTCCAATATCGGGGGAAACTCATTTGTCTCTTCTATGCTGGCAATATCTAGTGACATAATTTTGCAAAGGGTACTTGGTTTTAAACCTGGGGTCATGGTGACAGTGCCATCGGGATGATACTCAATATGTGCTTGTAATTGGGACAACACATCATTTCCCAAAAGGTTACATTGGCCTCGGGGCGATACCATGAGCTGGCTATGTACAGTAGCTCCTTGAATTTGCAGGGGAATTCTTTTAGTGACAGGAAGCAGGACAGACGGGGAATTGAAGGGGGTGGCAATGACATGATGTGAAAAATCAGTGTCAGTATATGGCCAATCACCTTGCGTAATTACTGAATTGTCGGCCCCCGTATCTACTTGGAAATCGATTTCATGTCCCCCTGGTAGGTTCACCTGCACTATACAACTGGGAGTTGGGGGTAAGGAGATGAGGGGGTTCATGTGCAAGCTTCCCTCATCCTATGGGGGCGTTGTTTGGTCGGCTGGAGGACCCGTACTCTGAGCATTTGGATACGGGTTGGTCCTACAGTTCTTTCTAAAATTTCCTGGCTTTTTACATCCGTAACATAGTCTCTGTCCTTCTCCTTCAGTCTGTCCTCTGCCTCTGTTGTTTCTGGGGGTCGTCTCTACTATATGTATTCTGGCAGCTCTTTTTGCCTGCGCTATGTCATGCTGTGCCCCCTGAGCTATTCTAGCTAAATCTTCTGCCTTCACTGATCTCCAGTCCGGTCTACTTGCTTTTACCTTCTCTGCAATCTCTTTCTTTAGTCCATTCATGAAAGCACTTGCTAATACCCTCTCACTAGTCTTATTCCCGGGGTTGAACCCCATTTCTGACCAGGTTTTCTTTAGTGCATAGAAATAATCCTTAGGATCTTCCTCCTTTCCCTGCACTCTATCTTCTAGTGTAACTTGCTTTTCTGCTTGCCTGTCTTGACATGCTTTTACCAACGCTGCTGCGAATAGGACTCCAGCTGCTGCATCATTAGATTCTGCATCTACGGGTCCGGTCCTATTGGCATACTGTTTTTTTGTCTCATCTATCAACCTATCATAGCGGGCTTCATCTGCCAATTTTCCCTTAATTACCCCCTGCAGATCTATTCTAGTGGCATGATACGTATCCTGTATGGTGGTGATCATTCTAGCAAAACCCATAGGGGACTGGGACGGATCTGGCAGCTGGGAGATCAGTGCCAACTGCTCTGAAGGACTCCATGGTCTATACATTAACATTGTACGAGCTTCCTGACCTGGAACCACTGCATCCCCCCCTGCTGCTGCTGGTGCTCCTGGCACAACTACCGTCCTCATTGGGAATAGACTAGCTGGGTGGGGTCTCGGTCCTCCACATGCCACACAGATGTCTACTGTCAAGGGGTTCTGTTGTCCACATCTGGGGCAAACCCAACATTTAGGTTCCTGGGAATTCTGGTACTGGGGTGGGGGTGACGTCGGGAGCGGACAGGGAGGAAAATCTGTCATTCCAGTTTTTGTCAGTCTGTAACGTCCGTCTCCTAATTCTTCAATCTTTCCTTCAAAATAAGCGCATGCATTCATCCATACATCTACTGTCTTCAACAGACCCTTATCTTTCAACCATCCATGATAGGAGTTAAAGAAGGATTTCCATTTCTCTCCATTCATCTCTCCATTCTCATTCATTCCCGCTTTACACAATATTTTGTCAATTCCAATCAGTGCCTGTTTCCCTTCTCTGCGTACCACTAAGTCTTTGGCTATAATGCCTTCTTTGGCATTTTGGTTCCCCATTTTTTTCGGTTCTCCTCACCTAGAAGAGACTCCTCAGTCACTTAGACAATGGGCCACAAAGGTTTCTGAACCATTCCACTACTAGCCTCTCTAGGACTTATACGCCAACCAGAAAAACAGACCAAAAACATCAATCCCGGGACACATCCACAACACAATCATCGGATCCATACTTTCATTAAATTCTCCAAAGGATAGAAGGCAGGACTGTCAATTTATCTGAGGGATTCTACTGGTTCAAAGGGACCTGAGCCAGACAACAATCTGTTGAATTACCTGGGGAGCCGACCGCTCGGGGGTGAGGGAGTCTCTTCTATGCAGTGATATAATTAGGTAGAATATAACAGTTATTCTTACCTCAGCGCTGTATATATCACCAACAGAGAGCTTCACTCGTCCCACGTCTCGGACCGGTCGAGCACCCTTGGGTAGATTAACTCAAGGTCCCTGTTCGAGGCGCCAGCTGTCGTCACTGAATTTTGGGTCTTCTATCCTTTGGATTACGAGCTCGGAGAGAATGAAGACACAGGACAGGATGTTTGTGTCTAAACATACTCTAAAAACTTTATTACAAAACACAGGGCTAATATACACCCTAAAGGCAGGAAACGGATTTGCCATATATGGTTCGATTATACAGTTTAGCTGAACAAGTGAAAAAAACTAGTTTCTGTATGCTTTAAAATATTTAATTAGACTTATCTAGTTAGCAAGGTCATTTCATCTTTCTGCAAGAACACATTATTACTACAAGAAGAAACATCTGGCCAGGGAGAATCACGTTATCTTTTTAGCAAGGACACGCTATTGATACAAGAAGGAACATTTCAGCTTGCTGTTTTTTTACCTAAAATAACTGTCAGACTTATATAGCATAGATGGGGCCTTTAAACTTGAGGGACTCCATCTTCTGCTATAACAATCATTAGGCTATATTTAGTAGCTTTACCGAGAATTCTATAATAAAGGCTCAGTGGTCAATGTTCTCGTGTATAAAACATTCACATAACATAAAAATAAGTAACAATGCATAACACTGACGTGGTAAATATAAAGCTTCCTCCTAAAAGGAAAACCCCACGCGGGGAGAGGACCACATCTGAAGACTCGACAATGACACATTATGATGGAATGATCATCTCGGAGCTTCTCCTGCTGAGCCTTCACCTCTTTCCAGGACATCGAGGAAAAAAAGAAAATACCTGACTATTCAAGGAACCATTCCTGAATAATTCTTAGTATTCTGGGATATTTGGCTGCATCCGTTCTTTATGGAAATAAGGATCTACAAAAGCCAAACTGTTGTAAAATGCAGCAAATGTTCTATTGTGTGGTATACTGGGATCTACGGGGGCTTCAAACTCTGGGGTGACCATTATAAAGCAGCACAGAGCCCATTGTATAAACTCTACTGGTATATTTAGCTGTATTAGAACCAAAATATCTAACTGAAGGCCCACCATACATATTAGACTAATGTTGACCTATCCCACCGATATTGACAGATTCAGCTGAAACTCAAATGTGTATGGGGGCCCAGACAACTGATTGTTGGGGAAGTTAAAGGGGTATTCCTATCTCCAAGATCCTATCCCAATATGTAGTAGGTGTAATAATAATATTAGCAAATACCTCCAATTAGAAATGTAGTATAGTCCTTCTGATTAGCAATGTTGCTTACCCCATGTGCAAGGCATTGCAGTAGCTTAGGCATCCATGGTTACGACCACACATAGTTACGCTTAGTGGTCGTAACAATGAATACCTAAGCTACTGCAATGCCCTGCACATGGGGTAAGTGACATAGCTAGTCAGAAGAACTATCCTACATTTATAATTGTAGGTATTTGCTAATATTATTACACCTACTACATATTGGGATAGGATTTTGGAGATGAGAATACCTCTAAAGTGTCCGACATGTCCGATTTTGAACTATTGATCCTTCTGTTTCCCTGGAGATAGCTTATCACCAAAGATGTAGGACTGCGGTTCTCTTATAGAAAACACAGAGACACTCGGCTGAAGTACTCTTGTGTATGGGACAACGCTTTACTGTTGGAATTGCTGTGGCATATGAGAGGAGACTGACTATGAGCATCACTATCACGGTGAAAATATTTAGGATTTTTAAAGTCCTAATTTTAGGAGGTCCAAGTCCTAAAAAAATATTATTAACCAGGAACAATGTATTATTTAGAAAAAGACTCATCCATCGCCTGATTGGATTGTTTATAGTCATCTCATCTGCCCATGTAAACAGGACGTGCTGCCGACAATAAGCAACCATCTTGGTACACTTTGTATCGGCCCTTTTGAAAAGGCTTTATATGAGCACCGGTGGACTTGTTAGTGGGGCTGTGGCCTGACGCTGATGATTGGCCACACTATCTATCAGTATTCGGTCAGTATTTTTTCTCAGGAGTGGGAGCCAAAACCAGGTGAGGAACAATCAGAGAAACGGTCTAATAGAAACAAGTCACCAATTCTGCATTTATCACCCACTCCTGGTTTTGGCTCCCACTCCTGAGAAAAAATACTGACTGATTACTGATAGTGGGGCCGTGGCCTCAGGCCACAAGTCCACAGTGCATGACCGTGCTCATTCATGTGTATTTGTACATGTGAGATCTGAAATGAACGTGAACGACTGTGACCTGTTTGGTGAGATAAAGGTTACTGACGCACTTGATCTAAACTTAGTCCCGCAGTCCGGCTTCACCCATTTTTTTCCTACAGATCATATTACCTGAACTTATCATGTGTCTTCCCAGGCTGTAAACAGAGAGGAGGCAGTACATTGTAAAGACGAGGCCTACAGCGTCCAAAGCCCAAACCCGAGAAGCCAACAACTAATCTGTCATGTGTACAAATACATTCCACCCCTCTGTTATCCTGATCAGACAAGAAGCTCACATGGCTCATTACAGGACGGGACGGAAATTCTCTTAAAGTGATCTACACCTCCGACATTAAATGTGACGATACGTTTCTAATGTCTAGACGGAGTGAGCCGTCTTTCTTTTTGACGAAGAAGAAGCCTGCTCCCGCTGGGGAGGTAGATTTCCGGATAAATCCCCGGGCCAGATTCTCCTCAATATATTCAGACATGGACCGGGTCTCAGCAGCGGACAAAGGGTAAAAACGCCCACGGGGAGGAGTAGCGCCAGGTATCAGGTCGATTGGGCAATCGTATGGTCTATGAGGGGGTAATGTCTCTGCTTCTCTTTTATTAAAGACATCCGCATAAGACCAATAGGGAACCTGTAGGCCGGGTAGATTGGCTGGGGTAGGAGAAGGACAGGCAGGAAGAACGGGAACTAAATAAGTCTTATGGCAGTCCTCTCCCCAGCGAAGGACTTCTCCGGTCTGCCAATCAAGCACGGGTGCATGTTTCTGGAGCCAAGGTAGGCCTAGCAAGAGGGCGTGAGAGAGTCCAGGCAGAACATGGAAGAAGATGCTTTCAGAGTGCAGCATTCCCACCTGCAGAGTTATGGATTCGGTGATGAGTTGAATGGGATGCGGTAAGAGACCCCCATCCACGGAGGCGACAGATAAGGGTACAGCCAGGGGTTTGGTGGGAATGTGGTATTTCTCTACCAGGGATAGAGAAATGAGATTTCCGGCAGCTCCAGAGTCAAGTTGAGCTAGTTCACAGAAACTGTTCTCCCCGCAGATGATAGAGACCGACAGCATCAGAGATGGAGAGGGTTTACTCGTGTCTAGGACGACCTCTCTGAGCGATCCTAGACACAGGCGTTTCCCGACCTCTCCGGGCAGGAACGGATCCGGTGCTCCTTACTGCCACGGTAGAAGCAGCTCCCCTCGGCACGGCGTAATTCTTGACGGGTTTTGACCATCTTGGTCTGGTCGACCTGCATAGGCTTGGGTGAGTGCGCCTGAGGAGGAACGGAGGAAGTGACGGGTTTCTGAAAGGTAGGGGCAAGGCGTGGAAACCTCCTCTCACGGGTGACCTCTTTGGTGCGCTCCTGGAACCGGATGTCAATCCGGGTGGCGAGTGTTATTAAGTCGTCGAGAGTGGTAGGAATGTCCCGACCGGCGAGTTCATCTTTAATACGGCCGGACAGACTCTCCCAGAAGACGGACACCAGGGCGTCGTTATCCCAGGCAAGCTCCGAAGCAAGGGTACGGAACCGTATGGCATATTGGCCCACGGTGAGACTTCCTTGACGGAGGCGTAGCAGAGATGAGGCGGATGAGGTCTTCCGTCCTGGTTCGTCGAAGACTTTCCGGAAAGCCGTGAGAAAGGCTGGCAGGTTGGACACCAGGGAATCTCCTCTCTCCCATAGAGGATTTAGCCAAGCCAGCGCCTCCCCCGTGAGATGGGACATGATGAAGGCTACTTTGGCTCAGTCGGTGGAAAACTGATGTGCCAAAAGTTCGAAGTGCAGAGTGCACTGGTTAGTGAAGCCCCGTGCCTGACCGGGATCTCCGCCAAAACGAGGCGGGGCGGAGAGACGGGGACCGGGAAGGGATGCTATGGTATTGCTGTGCAGCGGCGGCGCCGGGGTAGTAAGTGTGCGAGTGGAAGCAGCTCCCGATGAGACAGTCAGTGTGTCCAGGCGAGAGTTAACACTACGCAGGTGACTCAGGATGGACTCCTGTTGGGACCTCTGACGGGAAAGTTCATGACATAGGTCCGAGAGCGAGGGAGCTTGGGTGCCACCGGGTTCCATGGCCTGAGCAAACTGTAACGGGTGTGGGAGGTGGAACCTCTGAGCTACTATACAAAGGGTAGTCCTTGTAAGGAAGCGGGTGGCTCCCAGGGAAGGCGGGTAGGTAGACACTGCAAGTGACAAGGACAGTCTCAGGGTAGAAGGGCAGGGCGGTCACAGCAAGTGACGGGGACAGTCTCTTGACAGGCGGGTGGTCACGGCAAGTGACGGGGACAGTCTCTTGACAGGCGGGTGGTCACGGCAAGTAACGGCTAAGCCTCCAGGTAGGCTAGCAGGCAGGTAGCAGGTGAGTGCTCCCAGGTGAGCGAGTAAGAGTCTCTGGACAGGCAGGTGGTCACAGCAAGTGACTGCTAAGCCTCCAGGTAAGCTAGCAGGCAGGTAGCAGGAGAGCGCTCCCAGGTGAGCGGGTGAGAGTCTCTGGACAGGCAGGTGGTCACAGCAAGTGACGGCTAAGCCTCCAGGTAGGCTAGCAGGCGGGTAGCAGGTAAGCACTCCCAGGTGAGCGCTCCCAGGTGAGCGGGTAAGAGTCTCTGGACAGGCAGGCAGGTATCTGGCAGGTAGTTCCTGGTCCGCAGGCGGACTGATCCATAGACAGACTGGCAGGTGCTGGTAGGCAGACTGTCGGACCACAGGATTGCAAGCAGGTAGACAGAAATCAGGCAGATATCAGGCAGGTATCAGGCAACGGGACCTGAGGGCTGAAGCAGAGTTGAAAGGCTTTGCAACAACAGAGCTCGGGCACCTCCATTTTGGAGGAGGTGCCTTATATATGGTGAGGTCCTCCGGCCATTGGCCGGGGACTCCTTAGGACGGCGCGCGCGGCCCCTTTAAGAGAGAGGGAGCGCGCGCGCGCCCTAAGCACCTTGACCGGGAAGCAGCGTGCGCTGCCAGCAGAGCGGGAGGAAGACGCCGGGCACGGAGCGGAGAGGTGAGGGGAACGGCGTCCCAGCCTAGCAGGAGGCAGGGACGCCGACGCTACAGTCGTCACGTGATTGTAGCAGCCGTCACGTGATTGTGGCAGCCGTCATGTGATTGTGGCAGCCGTCACGTGATTGTGGCAGCCGTCACGTGCTGGTATAACACGCTGCAATTAGAAATGGGAATCGGCACAGGAGTCACAATATAAAGTCAGTGCTGGTAGTAACACAAGAATCCAACAAGCCGAGCGTCCACACGTCGTCCAACAGCCCAACATGGATGATGAGAAGCTGCAGGACGTCACATAATCCGCGATATTCAGGCAGAGAACACAAACCGCAATGTGCTGCCACCGACATCTTCATCAGCTCAAGAGGAGGCGACTGTGTAAGAACATCACCGTTTTGTTTTCCCCCCTGAATATCGTGGATTATTAGATGACTGATGTTCTGCTACTTTTTCTTTTTGAAGTTGTCTACACACATAATGGCTGCAGAGGACTGAGAGAAAGTCCACAGGGAACAAAACAGAAGTCGGGAACAGAAGGGGAGACGAGGGCTGAGCCACTTACACAGACAGAAAGCTGAGGAGGACATGTTATTACTCCAGGATCTGCTCCATTCATTCCTTATGTGGCATCCAAGTGCTGAGCTCGGCTTTTTCCAGAGCCCCATAGAGAATGAATGGAGCTGCAGTTGTTCCCTGACTTTCCGTTCCTTCCCGATCAGACGATGGTTCGCAGTGGTCAGACCCCACGATCAGTAAGTGATCACTGAGCCTGTGGATAAGTGATAACTAAAGTTGACAAATCCCCAGGCCCGGATGGGATACACCCGCGAGTACTGCAGGAATTAAGTAATGTCATAGATAGACCATTATTTTTAATCTTTAAAGATTCCATAATAACAGGGTCTGTACCACAGGACTGGCGTATAGCAAATGTGGTGCCAATATTCAAAAAGGGGACAGAAACCGAACTTGGAAATTATAGGCCGGTAAGCTTAACCTCTACTGTGGGAAAAATCCTGGAGGGTTTCCTAAGAGATTCTATAATAGAGTATCTGAAGAAGAATAGCCTCATGACCCAATATCAACATGGGTTTACAAGGGACCGTTCCTGTCAGACTAATCTGATCAGTTTTTATGAGGAGGCAAGTTCTGGACTGGACCAAGGAAATGCAGTGGATGTTGTGTATATGGACTTTTCAAAAGCTTTTGATACGGTTCCACACAAAAGGTTGATACATAAAATGAGAACAATGGGGATAGGGGAAAATATATGTATGTGGGTTAAGAATTGGTTCAGTGATAGGAAACAAAGGGTGGTTATTAATGGAAAACACTCAGACTAGGTCTCTTTTAACAGTGGGGTACCACAGGGGTCAGTATTGGGCCCCCTTCTTTTTAACATATTTATTAATGACCTTGTAGGGGGCATACAGAGTACTATTTCAATATTTGCAGATGACACTAAACTCTGCAGGGTAATCAATACAGAGGAGGACAATTTTATATTACAGGAGGATCTATGTAAACTAGAAGCTTGGGCTGATAAATGGCAAATGAGCTTTAATGGGGATAAATGTAAGGTAATGCACTTGGGCAGAGGAAATAAAATGTATAATTATATGCTTAATTGTAAAACACTGGATAAATCTGTCACTGAAAAAGACCTGGGTGTATTGGTGGACAACAAGCTCATGTTTAGTGGCCAGTGTCAGGCAGCTGCTGCAAAGGCAAATAAAATAATGGGATGCGTTAAAAGAGGCATAGATGCTCATGAGGAGAAGATAATTTTACCTCTATACAAGTCATTAGTGCGACCACACTTAGAATACTGTGTACAGTTCTGGTCTCCGGTGTATAAGAAAGACATAGCTGAACTAGAGCGGGTGCAGAGAAGAGCGACCAAGGTTATTAGAGTACTGGGGGGTCTGCAATACCAAGACAGGTTATTACACTTGGGGTTATTTACTGTGGAAAAACGAAGGCTTAGGGGTGATCTTATTACTATGTACAAGTATATGAGGGGACAGTACAAAGACCTTTCTACTGATCTTTTTACTCTGAGGCCAGAGACGGGGACAAGGGGGCATCTTCTACGTCTGGAGGAAAGAAGGTTTAATCATAATCACAGATGGGGATTCTTTACTGTAAGAGCAGTGAGACTATGGAACTCTCTGCCTCATGATGTTGTAATGAGTGATTCACTAATAAAATTTAAGAAGGGCATGGATTCCTTTCTTGAAAAGTATAATATTACAGGTTGCAAAAACTAGATTCCATGATAGGGCGTTGATCCAGGGAACTAGTCTGATTGTCGTATGGAGTCGGGAAGGAATTTTTTTCCCCAATGTGGAGCTTAGTGTTTGCCACAGGGTTTTTTTTTGCCTTCCTCTGGATCAACATGTTAGGCTATGGGTTGAACTAGATGGACTTAGTCTTCCTTCAACCTTAAAAACTATGTTACTATGTATGTAACTTGTTATCTTCAGACATCCCCTCTAAGCAATGGCGCACGCCAGCAGTGAAGGCGGGAGGAGACGCTGGGTACAGGGAAGACTTTACCTCTGGGGGCCACATATAGGGCATGTGAGGGGTGGACACTTCCCGTATTCACCATTACTGAGCCCCCGCTCTGTACCGCTCTTATCTGAGTGCAGGAGACACAGCAGTCACTAATCAGCCACTCTCCGGCACTTGCAGCTGTCCGAGCTCTGCTGTGCCTGTTAGGGGTGAAGTTCGGGTCCTAGGAGGCAGCGACTATGCAGCCTGCAAAGCAGATGACAGCCCGGGTACCACGTCTCCGGATAAATCTCCACCTTGTGAGCTGCTTCTTGTGCAACAGCCCCATGCAAGTCGCTCCGCTCTCCTCAGCCAGCTCCTGCTGAAGACTGAGCTCCTCTGCCCAATCTAGGAGCCCAATAGCCCTGATCACACCAGTGGTAGCCCAGTGCTGCTGGGGGGGGCAGGGCTAGATCCGATTTACAGATAGCAAACTAATCAGCCCTAGATATTTCTAATAGCTGCAGAGAAGGCGACATAACTCTGACCGGTGTCCTCATAGACCTCTCCTCAGCCGGGACTAATAAGAGCAGTAAGATGGCCGTCATGGGGTCCATTGTTAGATCTCGGCTGCCATAGAAACTCATCGGCACCATGATCGCGCCTCCCTCTCCGGTCTTAAGTGCCTAAATGCTGTGAAAGCCACTGACTGTGTCATATAAGGGGTTAAGCTGCCAGGATCAGGGTTGGCTCCACTGCTGGCGCCTGAGGCAGGAGCGGGACTGTGTTATACCGCCACACGACTGCCGCAGATCTTGTAAGAGTCCTGACTGCACCTGCCTGATGATAATGTGTCCTATAACGCGGGTCCTGGTACCAGACTGCCCTTTACATATTAATCACTAGCAGGGAACCAGTTACTTACAGGTTCTAGTTTCTGATGTGTTTCCAGGACCTGTAGTTATCAACATTTTACCCTTAAGGCCCAGTTATAATATTACTGCAACACTCTCACTACATATGAGCATCCTGTACCTGTATACCTGCCCTGTGTGCGGTGCAAAAGTATATAACAAAATGTGTGTACACAAATACCTATCTACTGAATGGTATTACTGCTAGATCTCCTGTACATAGAAATATGAGGTTCTTAGCGCACACTTTGAGCAAATTGTGCGAGCCCATCTGCCACCGTCAAGGCGACCTCTTCAGATGGGTCCCTACACTAACACTACACTAACTTACTAACTGGGACCACCATTTTTAATGTTTATTATTACTGTACTAATGCAATCAATTGTACCTGTTATAATTCATTTTTTAATTAGTTTTATAATTTTTTATTACTCTTGTGTTTATGATAATGGTATTACTAAAATCCCTATACTTAGTGTTGATCCAGAAGAAGGCAAAAACCCCAGGACACCTTCAGCCAATTTGTGTCACAGGGGAAAAATTCCTTCTTGACCCCGAGAAAAGGCGATCAGTCCTAGGACCCTGGATCAAATCTAATAATGTTATTACTAGTTATTAATAATTCTTATTAATATTACACAACTAATTGTACTGCTACTGCAGTTATTAGTATTTTAATTTAGGTTTTTGTACTTTTTATAGATTATATATTATTTATGTCCTGCTATCTTATTACTTTGCTATTCTAACTTTTCTATAACTACTTAAAATAATCAAAACAACACTATAATTATTTTTATATTCTTACTATTATTAACATCCTGCTATCTTATTACAGTATTATTCTACTTTCCTATCACTACTAATACTACCCTATACCTAGAGTGTTGATCCAGAAGAAGGCAAAAACCCCAGGACACCTTCAGCCAATTTGTGTCACTGAGGAAAAATTCCTTCTTGACCCCGAGAAAAGGCGATCAGTCCTAGGACCCTGGATCAAACCTAATAATGTTATTATTAGTTGTATAATTAATATATTACTTATTGTACTACTGGAGTTATTTTAATTTATGTTTTTATTTTTATAAATATAGCTATTTAATATTCTTCTTATTATTAATAACCTGCTATATTTTTACATTATTATTATTCTTTCCTATCACTATTAATACTACCCTATAACTACAGTGTTGATCCAGAAGAAGGCAAAAACCCCTGGACACCTTCAGCTAATTTGTGTCACAGGGGAAAAATTCCTTCTTTACCCCGAGAAAAGGCGATCAGTCCTTGGACCCTGGATCACACTGCTATTCTACCTACTACTATTACTACTGTTATTTTATTACTATTTTATTTATTTCTTACTATTATCACTAGTATTATTACTCTTATTACACTAATACTGATACACTACCACTATATTACACTATCCTGCTGTTATTTGGTGGTCTGATACTTACCAGCCGGTATTGCCGTATGTGATTGTAGCACCCTGAGGATTCGGCTGCTACAGGGGTATTGCACCTCAGCCAGAGGTGTGGTATTCCACTCCCGGGTAAGGATGGAGTGTGGAACTGAGCTCAGTAGGCTGCATGCACTACATACATCCCATTTCCAGGGGACAGATCAATGGTACTCCCACTAGAGAAATGTGCAGGTACGACAGTGTCTGTCCCTGGCTGGAGTGGGAGGGGGGTGGAACATCCCAGTAGTGTAGGAGCAGATAGGGGGAGCAGTCTGGGTAATGCTAGGAGCTCATTGGGTGCTGGTCACCTGAGCTCACACATAGAGGGAGTATATAAGGTGGGAACCATCTTAGATCAGGGTCAGACAGGCAGACAGTCACCAGTCAGTCTTTTGCAGAGGCAGAGGAAGAAAGCAGAGGAGAAGAGCAGCCCCAGGCCAAGAGAGAGAGAGGAGAAAGAAGGACCCAGAGGGGGAGAAGAGGGAACCCCAAGAGCCCAAATACAACCAGAAGGGTGAAGGGTTGGCACAAGGGTACCGGATCCCAAGCTGGTGGAGGGCACTAATCCTCAGCCAGAGACCGGAGGTCGTGGGCAGGATCTGCCACGACCCCCCACTAAATCCACCCGGAAGGCAAGCCGAGCATAGGGTCAGGGAACCCAGAGACAAGGGTTTTACCAACAAGAGGCCCGAGGGAGCCGGACATAGGTGGATCCCTGGTGGGGAAGGCCAGAGAGAAGAAACGTCAGAAAGGGAGCTCAGGACCACGCTCCAGAATTACTTGGGGGTTGGCCGAGTCCAGGACCTGGTGGACGCAGCACGGCTCGGGCGGTCACTCAAGGCCGGAGTGACCAGCACAGTAGCAGTAAGTAAAAACCCTGAACTGCACAGCCCGACTCTGAGTCTCATTACCATCCTCACTGCACCTCCACAACCACCATCCTCTACAACTGACCCCCTGAGGCTATACCCCTCCCGTTGGGGGTTATACTACCAGAGCTGCACACACACCACCAGCCTCAGCGGACCCTGCTGCAGCGGCGGCCGTATGGACCGCAAATCAACGGGTGGCGTAGTCGACATAAAAGAACATCTAGTAACATCTGTAATGACTGCCACACACTGAGCTTGACACCCTGGGCACGGACCGGGTCACCACCACTCGGAGACTACAACCCCCCATCTGATCCGGCTCCGGGTAATCCCCCAAACAACACTGGCCCAGGGGGAGCGTCAACTTTGGCGTAGTCAGCAGGATAACGTGCCCGCAACAACCGGGTACTGCGTGCCTGAAGAAAAGTACACCGTTACCTCAAAAAGAAGTCTCCCGCCGGTTCCGGAGGGTCCCCGCCATCGGACTCCATCGCAGGTCGATTCCCGCCGGTTGCCCGCCATTTGCAGTTTTTTCCCACCATCCATGGAGTTTCCCGCCACTGGGAGACGATTCCCGCCATTTCCGAAGATTTCCCGCCTTGGAAGAGCGGACGCCATTATGGGCGTGCCAGAGGGTGGCAAGAAGCCACCTCCCATCGTGGGCCAGGTCGAAGAATGGCGCCAAAAGCGGAAACCGCGCCCACCAACAGAGACTGTGATGCTAGAGGTGTCCATCAGCGTGAAAGAACTGCCCCTGGAACTGACAATCACTAAGTTGCACCGGGACCACCCTCAATGGGGGCGGAGACAGAACAAAAGAGCAAAGATGGGTGCCGCCTGGAGCAGTCTGGAGAGAGCGCACCCGGAGACAAGAAGTCTGGAGAGGAGTCCAGAGAAAGCATACCCGGAGATGGAGGGAGAGACAGGCAGCACCGACCCAGTGGTCAGGAGCCTGCTACAAGCCACAACCCCACTAGGCCTAGTGGAGGTCCTGGCACAGCTCCCCCGAGACCGGGAGTGTGCACAGACTGCGCTGGAGGGCCTCGCACGGAGGATGGCCCAGGTGCAGCGAGAGACGTTGGCGGAGTGGAGCCGAGAGATGGCCCAGCAGACCGAAACCCGTCAGCGGAGCACGCCACCCGAGACGAGGAGACAGACCGCCTCTGAGGATGGTGCAGGAGGACTCAAGGCCGGAGACGGCGCCGAGAAGGGAGCTGAACGAACGGAGGCAGGTAAAGGGGACGTCTCTACCCCGAGTCGGGAAACCGCGTGCCTGCCCCAGCTCCCCGTCGCAGAGCCCGAAGTTCCCCCTGCCGTGCCCGTCGCTGCATCGTCACCGCCGCAGACTAGGCCTCAACCGGAAACCGCGGCCGCGACCCCTGTGACGTCACGCGCTTCGACCCTGAGCGCGGCAAAGCAGGAAATACCATCGGCCTGGTCGCAAGGCCTAGTACACCCGGGCGCCGCAATTCCAACAGCGCCCCCTACCTCCGCGGAGCCACCGGCCTGGTCGCAGGGCCGAGTAACCACGGGCGCCGCCGTTCTTACGGTGCCCTTTTCCTTTAGGGTGCCCCAAGCCTGTTCGCAAGGCCTGGTCAATCCGGGAGCCGCTACCACCACAGCGCCCATAACATCTAAAGTACCGCACCTGGGTGAAGACCTGTTCGCCCAGCATACGTGCCCGGATGGGCAGCCCTTCATATGGCCCCAGGAGTACTACGAACTGGAACTCCAAAGAGCAAGGCCCCTGTGTGAGCCCCTGATTCCGGCTCCGAAGCCCGCTAGGAGGACCCAGCCCCCGCTAGAGGAGGCACAGTTTGAGTGGGACCCCACCGGAGAAGACCTCATGGGGTTCACTCAGGAGACTCGGGCAGCCGCAGCGGAGCGTGCAGAGTGCTGCCGGCAGCAGCTCGAGGTCTTCGAGAGGGAGCGGAGAGAGAGGCGGGTCCGGGAACAGCAAACGCAGATAAGGAGCGCGGAGCAGAAGAGCCGGACCAGGAGAGATCCCCGTGCAGCGCATGGTCCCCGTACCACCGGGACTGTGATAAAATTCAATATGCAGCACGGATGGGGCTTTATTAGAGACCATCATACCCCCGGCGACGTCTTTGTCACCCGCAGAGACGTAGAAAGCCATCTGCCGGAGGGACACAGAGGTCGTGACCTTTATGTAGGGGACGAGGTCACCTTCACCCGGCACAAGTGTGCCAAAGGACCCTACGCCCTCCATGTACATCGCCTGACGGAGGAGGAGCTGCGGTGTGAGGAGGAGCAAGAGGACCCGGACGGGTCTGAAGAATCCAAAGAAGGAGCAGGAGGACGCCGTCGTTGAAGTACGGTAGAGAGAGACTGTAAATAGTTACCCGTCGGGGTACCAGAACTGTTGCTGAGTTAAATATGTTCCCCGTTGGGACAAAGTGTGAACTGTTACCCGTGTGTCCCTATTTCCATTACCTGGCCGAGGACTGAGAGCGGCCACCTTCCTCCTTGTATATAGTTGCGCTTTCTAAGGCGCCCTCTACTGGTTTTATAGGAAAGCTGTGTTTTTTCTACAAGAGACTGTCGCACTTTACCCGGTCACAAGTTGCACCGTGGCCGGAAGAACAAGAAAAGTTTGCAAGAATATTTATAAAAAAGTTTTATTGCTGCTAAAAGTGATGATATATATATATGATGTTTTATATGTTATGTTGTTATGAAAAAAAATTTGTATGTTTATGGATGTTTTATTTTCTTACAGCCCGAGGACGTGCTGTGATTTACCAGGGGGGAATGTAGCACCCTGAGGATTCGGCTGCTACAGGGGTATTGCACCTCAGCCAGAGGTGTGGTATTCCACTCCCGGGTAAGGATGGAGTGTGGAACTGAGCTCAGTAGGCTGCATGCACTACATACATCCCATTTCCGGGGGACAGATCAATGGTACTCCCACTAGAGAAATGTGCAGGTACGACAGTGTCTGTCCCTGGCTGGAGTGGGAGGGGGGTGGAACATCCCAGTAGTGTAGGAGCAGATAGGGGGAGCAGTCTGGGTAATGCTAGGAGCTCATTGGGTGCTGGTCACCTGAGCTCACACATAGAGGGAGTATATAAGGTGGGAACCATCTTAGATCAGGGTCAGACAGGCAGACAGTCACCAGTCAGTCTTTTGCAGAGGCAGAGGACGAAAGCAGAGGAGAAGAGCAGCCCCAGGCCAAGAGAGAGAGAGGAGAAAGAAGGACCCAGAGGGGGAGAAGAGGGAACCCCAAGAGCCCAAATACAACCAGAAGGGTGAAGGGTTGGCACAAGGGTACCGGATCCCAAGCTGGTGGAGGGCACTAATCCTCAGCCAGAGACCGGAGGTCGTGGGCAGGATCTGCCACGACCCCCCACTAAATCCACCCGGAAGGCAAACCGAGCATAGGGTCAGGGAACCCAAAGACAAGGGTTTTACCAACAAGAGGCCCGAGGGAGCCGGACATAGGTGGATCCCTGGTGGGGAAGGCCAGAGAGAAGGAACGTCAGAAAGGGATCTCAGGACCATGCTCCAGAATTACTTGGGGGTTGGCCGAGTCCAGGACCTGGTGGACGCAGCACGGCTCGGGCGGTCACTCAAGGCCGGAGTGACCAGCACAACAGCAGTAAGTAAAAACCCTGAACTGCACAGCCTGACTCTGAGTCTCATTACCATCCTCACTGCACCTCCACAACCACCATCCTCTACAACTGACCCCCTGAGGCTATACCCCTCCCGTTGGGGGTTATACTACCAGAGCTGCACACACACCACCAGCCTCAGCGGACCCTGCTGCAGCGGCGGCCGTATGGACCGCAAATCAACGGGTGGCGTAGTCGACATAAAAGAACATCTAGTAACATCTGTAAGGACTGCCACACACTGAGCTTGACACCCTGGGCACGGACCGGGTCACCACCACTCGGAGACTACAACCCCCCATCTGATCCGGCTCCGGGTAATCCCCCAAACAACACTGGCCCAGGGGGCGCGTCATGATGTTATCGGCAGAGAGGTTCCAGCAGGATGGTCCACATGATGTTCCTCTTTCCTCTCAAATACCGGTTGATGTACTGGCGGAAGTTGGTCTGGTTCTCCTTCTTCCTTCTTGTTGTTGGGATCGGTTGTCTTCTTTTCTGGCCTTTGGCCGTCACTTCCCCCCTAGGGATCTTGATGTGGAGTTTCATCTTCTTTGCTTTCTCTTCTTTCTCTTCTTCCTCTTCTTCCTCTTCATCCAGGTAGGCGCACAGTTCTTTTAGTGTCTTCTGTCTTAAATCCATGATGTCCAGCTTTATCTTCTTTGCTGCTTTCTCCTCTTCTTCCTTCTCTTCTTCCTCGTCTTCCTCTTCATCCAGGTACTTGCGCCGTTCTTTTAGTTCCTTGCGCCTTTCTTCCCTCTTCCTTTTCTCCCTGGCTTTATACTCTTCGATGCATCTTCTTTGGGCAATGGGGTTGGTCGGCATAAGGCGCTGGAAGAGAAGAGATGAAGTTAGGAGGCTACAAGGAAGATCCGAATACACAGCTACCTTATAGAAGAGGCCGTAGCGTTGCCCTGAGTCGTCTCACTGACCTCCTTCTTGTAGAGGGGAGAAGGGAGAAACTTCACACAATATGCCAGTCTCCTCAGCTGTTCCTCAGGACTGATGTAATCTGCAGAAAACACAACCAGATATTAGGAGCAATCCTCACCGTACAAAGAGGACGTATGTATGTTAAGACTGTCAGAAGGTGCTCACTGATGGATTCTCAGTTAACTAGTTCTGCAGCCAGCAATAGACAGTACAGCACAGAGGGTACAGGAGGCAAACTGTGCACAATTTTCAATAAAACTCAGAAAAATATTTACCACCAAGTATATGCATTAAAGGAAAGAAAATGTCCCCACAGATGAGTCTGTTTAATGAAAACCCCAGAGACCCATGTAACAAGAGTATAGAGAACGGTGAGTGAGTGATGGATACTACCTGCTCCAACGCTGGCAGAATACTCCATCCCCATGGTGTCCGCTGATATCTTCTCTTGTAGAAATGTATCCAAAATCTATAAAACCTCAGGAGGCGTCAGCAGAGGGTTTGGTGATTGGCTGATATTTCTTTGGTCTTAGAAACATTGGCTATAAATAATTCGGGGGCTCTGCTGGGGAAAGGGCAAATTGGGAAATGTGTAGGATATTTACTGTTCTGTATCTGAGCTTCATTAAAGGGGAATTATCAGATGGAACAAGTCATCCCCTTATCCCTGGGCTCGGTGACGACTGATAG
>NW_027362871.1:3630000-3667500 GCF_046119375.1 Phyllobates terribilis | reverse complement strand
GCTGAGTATAGATGGCGCTGTGCGGCCACCTGCTGTCTCTGGGGGGGGCGCCGTGCGGCCTCCCGCTGTGTATAGATGGCTACTTGCGGCCTCCCGCTGAGTATAGATGGCGCTGTGCGGCCTCCTGCTGTCTCTGGGGGGGGCGCCGCGAGGCCTCCCGCTGTGTATAGATGGCTACGTGCGGCCTCCCGCTGAGTATAGATGGCGCTGTGCGGCCTCCTGCAGTCTCTGGGGGGGGGGCGCCGTGCGGCCTCCTGCTGTGTATAGATGGCTACATGCGGTCTCCCGCTGAGTATAGATGTCGCCGTGCGGCCTCCTGCTGTGTATAGATGGCTACGTGCGGTCTCCCGCTGAGTATAGATGGAGCTGTGCGGCCTCCTGCTGTCTCTGGGGGGAGCGCCGTGCGGCATCTATACTCAGCAGGAGGCCGCACGTAGCCATCTATACACGTATACTCAGCAGGAGGCCGCACGTAGCCATCTATACGGCGCCATCTATACACAGCGGGAGGCCGCACGGCGCCATCTATACACAGCGGGAGGCCGCACGGCGCCATCTATACACAGCGGGAGGCCGCACGGCGCCATCTATACACAGCGGGAGTCTCAGTGCTTTGCAAGAGCAGTCAATAAATTCTGCTTGACTAATTCTGAGCACCATAAAGTCTGGTTCGCTTCTAACCTGCTGTCTTCATTTTCAGCTTGCTGAATTCTAACTCATTTACTGTCATTCGAGACGATGCCTTTGCTGGTCTCTTTCACCTTGAATACCTGTAAGTGCTCCACTTAATGTCATATTTTTGATTCTGCTCTTCTTCATTTGGCATGTGCAATTGTATGAGCAAGTATTCATATGAATTTATGACCTACTTAAACCTTCGAGGACCTTACATTTTATTCAATCAAATTTTTTTCCAGTTTAAAACTATGGGACATATATGTGCCTTGGTCCTCAAAGGGTTTTTAAAGGGGCTGCAAACATAAATATGAAAAAAATAATTCAATTAGTGCTTTTTGTGTTCATTTAATTTTTATTTGAAGTCCATTTTTTTTTATTTACATTGGAATTAAGCCCTACTCCATGGAATGAAGCCCTACCTACATGACATCTGAGAGCTACATGGATCCCGCTTGTGAGGTTCCTGTCCATCACTACTATTCAGTTTTAGGGTCCACTCACTAAGCCATATATTCTCTCATGCAAGAGAATAGGGCCAATTATGCTAATGACACTGGGCTCAAACTCTGTCAGAGCTTCAACTGAGTGTGATCCGATTCTCTCGCAGCACAGATATGGAGAAGATGGAGAACTTAATTTCTCCATCTTCTCCATAGTCTCTGTGAGTGTTCATCGGACTGCACTTGGATGACATCCGAGTGCAGTCTAATGTTTTACGTGCACCCATAGACTTGTATGGGTGCACATGGTCCGAATATCGAATGAGATTATTTTCTCATGCCAATAATCGCACTGTCCCATAGTATAACATAGGGCCGAGTCCTATCCGATAAAACATCACATAGCATTCGGCCGTGTTATACGACAGTGTGAGCGAGCCCTTAGAGTCAAGGAATATTTACATGCAGATGATGATATTACTCTCCAAGTGTATATTTTTTTAGGCGAGTTCATAGTAAATGCTTTGCCTTTTTGACATGTGATCAACTAAAGAACAAGAAAGATTTAGGACCTCCCCTATACAGAAACGGAAAATAGTTTGGAGGACTTGCATGTCCTTTTTTATTTATTATGAGAAAATCATAAAAGATCCCGTTTTTTAACCATGCTGTGACTTTCTGCTGAGGGAGAGGGAGAGAGCTGCCCTATTCAGAGTCTGTAATAAGACCTGCTGACAAAAGTGTTGAAGATACAGTCTAATGTGAATTAACAATGAAAAAAAGTAAATTTCACAAATGGCTTGTATTTTTTTTAATACAAACTTTTTTGTCTTTACAGCTCCTTTAAAGGGAATCTGTCATCAGGTTTTTGCCACCTAATCTGAGAGCAGCATAATGTAGGGTTAGAGGCACTGATTCCAGTAATGTGTCACTTACTGGGCTGCTTAGTGTTGTTTTGATAAAATCATTGATTTGTCAGAAGGTAATTATCACTAGATGACTAGTAAGTTCTGTAGGACCCCACCCCCATCACTGATCAGTAGATTTCTGTGTACACTGAGCATGGGCAGAAAGCTGCCAATCAGTGGTGTGGGCGGGGCTATACAGAGCGCAGCATTCAGAGAGCTGCTAGATCTGCAGCAGATAAAACGGTGATTTTCTCAAAATGACAACAAGCAGCTGAAAAAGTGACACATCGCTGGAATCAGGGTATCTGCCCAAATATTGTGCTGCTCTCAGATGAGGCAGCACAATTAATATTATGCCAAATTAATTTCCCGTGAACTATCACATGATCTATCACAGGGGATCATGTGACATGTCACGTGATAAATCAGGTGTGGGGGGGGGGCGCGCCTTCTAAACTGCCCGGGGCCCTTACTACTCTTAATCCACCCCTGCCCCCACTGATTCCATATTAATGACCTATCCAATGGGTAAGTGATCAATATCAAGGTAGTGGGCAACCCCTTAAAGAAAGCAGACCATATTAGGTACTTCTAGAATATCTTTGTCCCATGCTGTTGATAGACCCCACCGCGTGTAATCGGTACCCTACAATGACTTGTCATCCATAGTCATGTCTTGTAGCACTGGAGCCATTAAATGATGTTGCTTGGCGGCTCATGACGTCACTATAGATGATGTGTATTAATGCAAGTTGTTTAATTGCTACTAATAAGAAATCACTTTAAATCAATATGGAGGCTTATAGGGTCCTCTCAGCTTCCTTTTACATATGGAAGTAGTCGTAGAACAGTATCGTCGATTGTCCCTCCCCAGAAAAATTATCCTTTTTTTTTTTGCAGAGCTCCGATGTGCCAGTCAAAAGGAAATGGAGTGTCTGCAGATTGGTGTGGGAGTGCAGAGGGGCGTGTCCGTGCACTTGAAAGGAGCTGTCTAAGTGCAGTGATACGCCCCAGTGCACTTCCAGACGGATTTGCATATGTTTTCCACACTAGATTTGTCATGATGGACTCATCAGATCTCTTATAACACCATTACGATCATATGTCAAGGTGCTGACGTCCCTTTATGCCTTACGCTACGTGCCACCTAAATGGATTTTCCATTGAGATGAGATGAGGCTGTTGGGTATTTTCCCCGGACCTGTCACGTTTCTGTAGGCTGCAGTCATGTATCCCGCGTCTTGCTCTAATACTTTGTTTTTATTGCAGTTTACTTCCGCCACAATTTCCTCAAGACAAACCTCTCATCACAGTCTTTCCACCGATAAGACATCACCTGGTGGACAAGCAAGGCCCCAATGTCACCTGTCCTTTACTACATAATGTAAGGAGACTTGGGAGATTTTGAGCGCTGGACTTAGGAATGTTGTAATTTAACCTTTCAATGACTGAGGTGTTTTTGTTTTTATAAAGTGGATCTGTGTGGTCTCCTGACACGTCTGTTTTAGTAATCTTATAAACCCTATAAAATCACAAATGTGCAGAATTTGTGTTTCAGACCACTGTGCAGTGCCTATGTTCACACATCGCGTTTTTTTCAGCGTTTTTTTAATGCAAATTTTCAGCTGTGTTTTACAGTACAAGCAAAGTCTATGAGATTTCAGAAATCTCATGCTCACACCCTGGTTTTTGTATGATCAGTATTTTGTGATTTGCATTGTTTTTTGCTGAATAGAGCACGTCACTTCTTTCAGTGTATTTCACCCATTGAAAGTAATGTGTAGTGAAAAAACGCCTAGTGTGAACATAGCCTTACATCTAATTGACAATGGGGTGTTACCTTACTCCTTGTCCATGTCTAATCAGTTTGGACAGTAGGCATAATCACTACGACCAGGGGCCTGGCAGTGGCCAGTTGTCAATGTATCCACACATTTCCAGAAGATTGACACAACGCAGAGGACCTGGGAAGAAGAGATGCCACGGTATTGTTACTTCATAGGGAATACACCTCTTTATTTTGGTAGATGAGGTCTTTGTCAAACACATCTTCAGCAAAGGAGAACGAAATGAAAGGATTAATGTATGTGTTAATGACCCAGTTCTGCGTGTGCTCTACGTAAAATGTGGCTGCAGATGGCTGTGCTGCATCGACACGTGAGGTTTGGGAGCCACCTTACATCTAATGGGTGGGGGTCTTACATTGAGGTCCCCACTTCAGACATTTCTGATATTTCCAGTGAATTTTCCAAGGAAGTTTCAGATAAAAATACCATAAGAAAATGTGGTCAACCTTGTTTTAGTTTTTTTTTTTTTTAATATATAAGATTTTTAGTTATAGTCTTTGTTATGTTCACATAGAAGACCGGTGGGTTTTTTCTTTTTTAGGAACAAAGTATATACAGTGGGGAAAATAAGTATTGGATACACTGACGATTTTGCAAGTTTTCCCACCTACAAAGAATGGAGAGGGCTGTAATTTTTATCGTAGGTACACTTCACCTGTGAGAGACAGAATCTAAAAATAAAAAACAGAAAATAACATTTTATAATTTTTACATACTTATTTCATGCAATTATGCAAATTAATTATTTGATACAATAGAAAAACAGATCTTAATATTTGGTACGGAAACCTTTGTTTGCAATTACAGAGGTCAGACGTTTCCTGTAGTTCTTGACCAAGTTTGCAGACACTGCAGCAGGAATTTTGGACCACTCCTCCATACAGATCTTCTCCAGATCTTTCAAGTTTCGGGACTGTTGCTGGGTGCAGTTGTCCTGTCCCCTTTGCAGAAAAGCACCCCCAAAGTATAAGGTTTCCCCAGCATGCTTCTCAGTTGGGACGGTGTTCTTGGGGTTGTACTCATCCTTCTTCTTTCTCCAAACACGTCAAGTGGAGTTGATACCAAAAAGTCCTATTTTGGTCTCATCTGACCACATGACCCTCTCCCATGCCTCCTCTGGATCACCCAGATGGTCAATGGCGAACTTCAAACGGGCCTGGACATGTGCTGGCGTGAGCAGGGGACCTTGCGTGCCCTGCAGGAGTTTAATCCATGACGGCATAGTGTGTTACTAATGGTAATGTTTGAGACTGTAGTCTCGGCTCTCTTCAGGTCATTGACCAGGTCCTCCTGTGTAGTTCTGGGCTGATTCCTGACCTTTCTCAGAATCATCCTTATCCCACGGGTCGAGATCTTGCATGGAGCCCCAGACCGAGGAAGATTGACAGTCATCTTGTGTTTCTTCCGTTTTCTAATAATTGTGCCAACAGTTGTTGCTTTCTCACCAAGCTGCTTGCATATTGTCCTGTAGCCAATCCCAGCCTGGAGCAGGTCTACAATTTTGTCCCTGGTGTCCTTAGATAGCTCTTTGGTCTTAACCATGGTGGATAGGTTGGAGTGTGATTGATTGAGTGTGTGGACAGGTGTCTTTTATACAGGTAACGAGTTCAAACAGGTACAATAAATACAGGTGAGGAGTGCAGAGTAGGAGGGCTTCTGAAAGAAAAACTAACAGGTCTGTGAGAGCGAGATTTCTTGCTGGTTGGTAGGTGATCAAATACTTATTTCATGCAATGAAATGCGATTTAATTATTTAAAAATCATACAATGTGATTTTTTTTTTGGATTTTATTTTTAGATTCTGTCTCTCACAGTTGAAGTGTACCTATGATAAAAATGACAGACCTCTCCATTCTTTGTAGGTGGGAAAGCTTGCAAAATCGGCAGTGTATCAAATACTTATTTTCCCTACTGCGGGCGTGTATGTATATATATATGTGTGTGTGTGTGTGTGTGTGTGTGTGTGTGTGTGTGTGTGTGTGTGTGTGTGTATGTACAGTACAGACCAAAAGTTTGGACACACCTCATTTAAAGATTTTTTATGTATTTTCATGACTATGAAAATTGTACATTCACACTGAAGGCATCAAAACTATGAATTAACACATGTGGAAATATATACTTAACAAAAAAGTGTGAAACAACTGAAAATATGTCTTATATTCTAGGTTCTTCAAAGTAGCCACCTTTTGCTTTGATGACTGCTTTGCACACTCTTGGCATTCTCTTGATGCGCTTCAAGTGGTAGTCACTGGAAATGGTCTTCCAACAATCTTGAAGGAGTTCCCGGAGATGCTTAGCACTTGTAGGCCCTTTTGCCTTCACTCGGCGGTCCAGCTCACCCCAAACCATCTCGATTGGGTTCAGGTCTGGTGACTGTGGAGGCCAGGTCATCTGGCGTAGCACCCCATCACTCGCCTTCTTGGTCAAATAGCCCTTACACAGCCTGGAGGTGTGTTTGGGGTCATTGTTCTTTTGAAAAATAAATGATGGTCCAACTAAACGCAAACCGGATGGAATAGCATGCCGCTGCCAGATGCTGTGGTAGCCATGCTGGTTCAGTATGCCTTCAATTTTGAATAAATCTCCAACAGTGTCACCAGCAAAGCACCCCCACACCATCACTCCTCCTCCTCCATGCTTCACTGTGTGAACCAGGCATGTAGAGTCCATCCGTTCACCTTTTATGCATCGCACAAAGACACGGTGGTTGGAACCAAAGATCTCAAATTTGGACTCATCAGACCAAAGCACAGATTTCCACTGGTCTAATGTCCATTCCTTGTGTTCTTTAGCCCAAACAAGTCTCTTCTGCTTGTTGCCTGTCCTTAGCAGTGGTTTCCTAGCAGCTATTTTACCATGAAGGCCTGCTGCACAAAGTCTCCTCTTAACAGTTGTTGAAGAGATGTTTCTGCTGCTAGAACTCTGTGTGGCATTGACCTGGTCTCTAATCTGAGCTGCTGTTAACCTGCGATTTCTGAGGCTGGTGACTTGGATAAACTTATCCTCAGAAGCAGAGGTGACTCTTGGTCTTCCTTTCCTGGGGCAGTCCTCATGTGAGACAGTTTCTTTGTAGCGCTTGATGGTTTTTGCAACTGCACTTGGGGACGCTTTCAAAGTTTTCACAATTTTTCGGACTGACTGACCTTCATTTCTTAAAGTAATGATGGCCACTCGTTTTTCTTTACTTAGAATTTGTATGATGGCAAGAAAAAAGCATCTAACAGTCTATTCAGTAGGACTATCAGCTGTGTATCCACCAGACTTCTGCACAACACAAGTGATGGTCCCAACCCCATTTATAAGGCAAGAAATCCCACTTATTAAACCTGACTGGGCACACCTGTGAAGTGAAAACCATTTCCGGTGACTACCTCTTGAAGCTCATCAAGAGAATGCCAAGAGTGTGCAAAGCAGCCATCAAAGCAAAAGGTGGCTACTTTGAAGAACCTAGAATATAAGACATATTTTCAGTTGTTTCACACGTTTTTGTTAAGTATATAATTCCACATGTGTTAATTCATAGTTTTGATGCCTTCAGTGTGAATGTACAATTTTCTTAGTCATGAAAATACAGATAAATCTTTAAATGAGAAGGTGTGTCCACCTTTTGGTCTGTACTGTATATATACACTGCTCAAAAAAATAAAGGGAACACTTAAACAACAGAATATAACTCCAAGTGCATCAAACTGTCCACTTAGGAAATGACACTGATTGACAATCAATTTCACATGCTGTTGTGCAAATGGAATAGACAATAGATGGAAATTATTGGCAATTATCAAGACACCCTCAAAGGATTGATTCTGCAGGTGGGGACCACAGACCACATCTCAGTACCAATGCTTTCTGGCAGATGTTTTGGTCACTTTTGAATGTTGGTTATGCTTTCACACTCGTGGTAGCATGAGACGGACTCTACAACCCACAGAAGTTGCTCAGGTAGTGCAGCTCATCCAGGATGGCACATCAGTGCGAGCTGTGGCAAGAAGGTTTGCTGTGTCTGTCAGCGTAGTGTCCAGAGGCTGGAGGTGCTACCAGGAGACAGGCCAGTACACCAGGAGACAAGGAGGGGGCCGTAGGAGGGCAACAACCCAGCAGCAGTACCGCTACCTCCGCCTTTGTGCAAGGAGGAACAGGGGGAGCACTGACAGAGCCCTGCAAAATGACCTCCAGCAGGCCACAAATGTTCATGTGTCTGCACAAACGGTTAGAAACCGACTCCATGAGGGTGGTATGAAGGCCCGACGTCCACAGATGGGGGTTGTGATCACATCCCAACATTGTGCAGGACGCTTGGCATTTGCCACAGAACACCAGGATTGGCAAAGTCGCCACTGGCGCCCTGTGCTCTTCACAGATGAAAGCAGGTTCACACTGAGCACATGTGACAGACATGACAGAGTCTGGAGACGCCGCGGAGAGCGATCTGCTGCCTGCAACATCCTTCAGCATGACCGGTTTGGCAGTGGGTCAGTAATGGTGTGGAGTGGCATTTCTTTGGAGGGCCGCACAGCCCTCCATGTGCTCGCCAGACGTAGCCTGACTGCCATTAGGTACCGAGATGAGATCCTCAGACCCCTTGTGAGACCATATGCTGGTGCGGTTGGCCCTGGGTTCCTCCTAATGCAGGACAATGCCAGACCTCATGTGGCTGGAGTGTGTCAGCAGTTCCTGCAAGATGAAGGCATTGAAGCTATGGACTGTCCCACCCGTTCCCCAGACCTGAATCCGATTGAGCACATCTGGGACATCATGTCTCGCTCCATCCACCAACGTCACGTTGCACCATAGACTTTCCAGAAGTTGGCGGATGATTTAGTCCAGGTCTGGGAGGAGATCCCACAGGAGACCACCTCATCAGGAGCATGCCCAGGCATTGTAGGGAGGTCATACAGGCACGTGGAGGCCGCACACAATACTGAACCTCATTTTGACTTGTTTTAAGGACATTACATCAAAGTTGGATCAGCCTGTAGTGTGTTTTTCCACTTTAATTTTGGGGGTGGCTCCAAATCCAGGCCTCCATTAGTTAATAAATTTGATTTCCATTGATGATTTTTATGTGATTTTGTTGTCAGCACATTCAGCTTTGTACAGAACAAAGTATTCAATGAGAATATTTCATTCATTCAGATCTAGGATGTGTTATTTGAGTGTTCCCTTTATTTTTTTGAGCAGTGTATGTATATGTGTGTGTATATATATAATTTTTTTTAATTTTTTTCAATACATATTTCACTTTGGAGCTGACATAAGTCATGGACATGGGCTCTGTATCATGATATGTCTCCAATTTAGCAAATCTAGATCATGAAAGTAACTCTGTGACCTGCCATGTTGTCACCCTGAGTAATATGCTATAGGTATCATTACTGAGTCATATAGTGATGAAGTGATTGACAGTTGCTCCTGCTTTCTATCGAGCGTCTCTCCTGCTCTCTCTCTCGAGCGTCTCTCCTGCTCTCTCTCTCGAGCATCTCTCCTGCTCTCTCTCGAGCGTCTCTCCTGCTCTCTCTCTCTAGCTTCTCTCCTGCTCTTTCTCTCGAGCGTCTCTCCTGCTCTCTCTCTCTCGAGCGTCTCTCCTGCTCTCTCTCTCGAGCGTCTCTCCTGCTCTCTCTCTCGAGCGTCTCTCCTGCTCTCTCTCTCGAGCGTCTCTCCTGCTCTCTCTCTCTCGAGCGTCTCTCCTGCTCTCTCTCGAGTGTCTCTCCTGCTCTCTCTCTCGAGCGTCTCTCCTGCTCTCTCTCTCGAGCGTCTCTCCTGCTCTCTCTCGAGCGTCTCTCCTGCTCTCTCTCTCGAGCTTCTCTCCTGCTCTCTCTCTCGAGCTTCTCTCCTGCTCTTTCTCTCAAGCGTCTCTCTCTCTCTTGCATCTCTCCTGCTCTCTCTCTCTCGAGCGTCTCTCCTGCTCTCTCTCTCGAGCGTCTCTCCTGCTCTCTCTCGAGCGTCTCTCCTGCTCTCTCTCGAGCGTCTCTCCTGCTCTCTCTCTCGAGCTTCTCTCCTGCTCAATCTCTCGAGCGTCTCTCTCTCTCTCGAGCGTCTCTCCTGCTCTCTCTCTCTTGAGCGTCTCTCCTGCTCTCTCTCTCTCGAGCGTCTCTCTCTCTCTAGCGTCTCTCCTGCTCTCTCTCTCTCGAGCATCTCTCCTGCTCTCTCTCTCTCGAGCGTCTCTCCTGCTCTCTCTCTCGAGCGTCTCTCCTGCTCTCTCTCTCTCTCGAGCGTCTCTCCTGCTCTCTCTCTCGAGCGTCTCTCCTGCTCTCTCTCTCTCTCGAGCGCCTCTCCTGCTCTCTCTCTCGAGCGTCTCTCCTGCTCTCTCTCTCGAGCGTCTCTCCTGCTCTCTCTCTCGAACGTTTCTCCTGCTCTCTCTCTCGAGCGTCTCTCCTGCTCTGTCTCTCTCTCTCGAGCGTCTCTCCTGCTCTCTCTCTCTCGAGCGTCTCTCCTGCTCTCTCTCTCGAGCGTCTCTCCTGCGCTCTCTCTCTCAAGCGTCTCTCCTGCTCTCTCTCTCTCGAGCGTCTCTCCTGCTCTCTCTCTCGAGCGTCTCTCCTGCTCTCTCTCTCGAGCGTCTCTCCTGCTCTCTCTCGAGCGTCTCTCCTGCTCTCTCTCTCGAGCGTCTCTCCTGCTCTCTCTCTCTCGAGCGTCTTTCTAGCGTCTCTCCTGCTCTCTCTCTCTCGAGCGTCTCTCCTGCTCTCTCTCGAGCGTCTCTCCTGCTCTCTCTCTCTCGAGCGTCTCTCCTGCTCTCTCTCTCTCGAGCGTCTCTCCTGCTCTCTCTCTCTAGCGTCCCTCCTGCTCTCTCTCGAGCGTCTCTCCTGCTCTCTCTCTCGAGCGTCTCTCCTGATCTTGAGCGTCTCTCCTGCTCTCTCTCTCTCTCTCTCGAGCGTCTCTCCTGCTCTCTCTCTCTCGAGCGTCTTTCTAGCGTCTCTCCTGCTCTCTCTCTCGAGCGTCTCTCCTGCTCTCTCTCTCTCGAGCGTCTCTCCTGCTCTCTCTCTCGAGCGTCTCTCCTGCTCTCTCTCTTGAGCGTCTCTCCTGCTCTCTCTCTCGAGCGTCTCTCCTGATCTCGAGCATCTCTCCTGCTCTCTCTCTCGAGCGTCTTTCTAGCGTCTCTCCTGCTCTCTCTCTCTCGAGCGTCTTTCTAGCGTCTCTCCTGCTCTCTCCAGCCCTTGTCTGCTTGATCGCTGATACTGCCATACTTTGTGGTCTGTATACACTGTGTTCCAAATTATTATGCAAATATTATTTTCTCAGATTTTCCCAAATTACCTATATGAATTGCAGTCATTGTAATTTTCCAGTCAAATAACTATTAGAGTACAATTGAAAGGTTTTTGTACAAACTGCCTATGATAACAGTATATTTAAAAAAATAAAACACTCAAACTGCACTCAAAATGCATGTTCCAAATTATTATGCACAGCAGAGTTTTCAACCTTTTAATTTTAATAAAGAACAAAAAAATGGTCTTTTTTGAAATTCTAAGCATTAGCAGGTTATTACACACTGAAATCAAACAGTTTTCAACTCAAAACTTTATTCTAGGTGATGTTACATTTGCACATAGGACCGCTTGTTCGAAAGGAGCTTCTGAACTCTCTCGTCCATTGAATTTGTCAGGTTTTGGATGGTTTCTGCTTCAATTGTTTTGCATGAGGACAGAATACCCTCCCAGAGCTGTTGCTTAGATGTGAACTGCCTCCCGCCATCATAGACACTCCTTTTGATGATGCTCCAGAGGTTCTCAATGGGGTTGAGGTCAGGGGAGCATGGGGGCCACACCATAAGTTTGTCCCCTTTTATGCCCATAGCAGCCAGAGATGCAGATGTGTTATGTGCAGCATGAGACGGGGCATTATCATGCATGAAAATGATCTTGCTGCGGAATGCACGGTTCTTCTTCTTGAACCATGGAAGCAAGTGCTGTTTGAGAAACTCAACATACATTATGGAGTTCATCTTTACCCCTTCAGGGATCCTAAAAGGGCCGACAATCTCTCTCCCCATGATTCCAGCCCAAAACATTACTCCACCTCCTCCTTGTTGGCGCTGTAGCCGTGTTTGCATGGGGTGTCCATCAACCAGCCATCCTCCACTCCATCCATCTGGACCATCAAGATCATTTCATGCATGATAATGCACCATCTCATGATGCACATAACACATCTGCATCTCTGGCTGCTATGGGCATAAAAGGGGACAAACTTATGGTGTGGCCCCCATGCTCCCCTGACCTCAACCCCATTCAGAACCTCTGGAGCATCATCAAAAGGAGTGTCTATGATGGCGGGAGGCAGTTCACATCTAAGCAACAGCTCTGGGAGGGTATTCTGTCCTCATGCACAACAATTAAAGCAGAAACCATCCAAAACCTGACAAATTCAATGGACGAGAGAGTTCAGAAGCTCCTTTCGAACAAGGGGTCCTATGTGCAAATGTAACATCACCTAGAATAAAGTTTTGAGTTGAAAACTGTTTGATTTCAGTTTGTAATAACCTGCTAATGCTTAGAATTTCAAAAATGACCATTTTTTTGTTCTTTATTAAAATGAAAAGGTTGAAAACTCTGCTGTGCATAATAATTTGGAACATGCATTTTGAGTGCAGTTTGAGTTTTTTATTTTTTAAAAAATATACTGTTATCATAGGCAGTTTGTACAAAAACCGTTCAATTGTACTCTAATAGTTATTGACTGGAAAATTACAATGACTGCAATTCATATAGGTAATTTGGGAAAATCTGAGAAAATATTATTTGCATAATAATTTGGAACACAGTGTATATGTACAATTTTAATATGATCAATAGAAATATGTAAATATATTATATATATACACACACTGCTCAAAAAATAAAGGGAACACTTAAACATCACAACTCCAAGTCAATAACACTTCTGTGAAATCTACCTGTCCAGTTATGAAGCAACACGGATTGTGAATCAATTTCTCCTGCTGTTGTGCAAATGGAGCAGACAACTGGTAGAAATGATAGGCAATTAGCCAGATACCCCCTATAAAGGAGTGGTTCTGCAGGTGGTGACCACAGACCATTTCTCTGTTCTCATTCTTTTTGGCTGATGTTTTGGTCACTTTTTCATTTTGCCATTGCTCTCACCCCTAGAGGTACATTAGCATTAGGCAGTGTCTACACTACAACCCATAGAAGTTGCTCAGGTAGTGCCGTTCATCCAGGATGGCACATCAGTGCGAGCTGTGGCAAGAAGTGTAGCTGTGTCTGTCAGCACAGTGTCCAGAGCATGGAGCAGATACCAGGAGATGTGCAGGGAGCCATAGGAGGGCAACAACCCAGCAACAGGACCGTTACCTCCTCCTTTGTGCAAGGAGGAACAGGAGGAGCACTGCCAGAGCCCTGCAAAATGACCTCCAGCTGGCCACAAATGTGCATGTGTCTGCACAAACGGTTAGAAACCGACTCCATGAGGGTGGTATGAGGGCCCGATGTCCACAGATGGGGGTTGTGCTCACAGCCCAACACCGAGCAGGACGCTTGACATTTGCCACAGAACACCAGGATTGGCAAAGTCGCCACTGGTGCCCTCTGCTCTTCACAGATGAAAGCTCAGTATTGTGTGTGGCCTCCACGTGCCTGTATGACCTCCCTACAACGCCTGGGCATGCTCCTGATGAGGTTGCGGATGGTCTCCTGTGGGATCTCCTCCCAGACCTAGACTAAAGCATCAGCCAACTTCTGAACAGTCAGTGGTGCAACGCGACGTTGGTGGATGTGACTCGCCCCCTGGGCCGTGGGGTACTCGGATCCGGGCAGTAGGGGAACGATGGGAGTAGTAGTGGCAACCCGGTTTCGTGGCTCAGGGTGGTCAGGCCAGTGGTAGTCCGTTATGTGCTGATGTTTATGTCCGACTACGCCACCCGTGGATTTGCGGTTATTAGGAACCGCCGCTGCATGCCGACCGCTGGGGCTGATGAGGTGTGCAGCTAGGGTAGTGTGACTCCCCACGGGAAGAGTGCGGCCCCAGGGCAGTATAGTGGATGGTGGGAGTGATGGTGGTGAGAGTCCCAGTGCTGATAGTGCTGGAGAAGCAAGGAGCACACAGACAACAGGTTGCAGTCCAGGGTCTTTACTAGAACAGGTAAATTGACCCATAAACAGTCCCGGCTAGGAGGGGGACCTGGATGTCTGAGAGCAACGGGGAAATTGGCCCTGGTCAGGGTGAGGGTGTAGGCCTACCGTGCTTTCTGCGCTCCTTCTGGCTATCTCCTCCTGATAGGGTAACAGCCCACGTTTCCAAGCTTTCCATGTATTCTCGCCTGTATGGCCTGCGACGTGGGTTCCTTTCTGCTCCCAGCCTTGTACGGCTTTACTGGTACCTTCTGTTGTGGCAGGGCCTCCAGGCTTCTTAGGCCAAGGAATATACAGTCCCCTGCGGACTGGTTCTCTGCTGGGGGATGTGGAATCCTCTCAGCCTCAGACACCAAAGTCTGGTAAATTAAGTCCTCTTTCTGCCAAGACAGGCTCTCTTCGCCTCTTGTCTCTGGCTTGTGGCTCTCCTCCTGCCACACTTCCTCTTAGGTGCAGTGCAACTGTCTGTCCCTGTTCTGCTCTGGGACAAGTCTCAATGCTGAGACAGGCCATCAAGTTCTCTCTAACCCTGCCCCCAGCACCAGCTTTTATAGGGGCAGCCTGCTCCCCCTACTGGCCTGAGACAGGAGGCATTGCATGCTAATGTTCCCCTGACTAGAGAACCTCCCCCTTGCTCTCAGACACAGCTTTAATACATTTTGTGGCATCCAGGCCAGGGTGACACATTCCCCCCTAGTGAAATTTAGTACTCCGGGACTAAACAATAAACAAAGACAATAAAACATTAATAGACATTAATAGACAGACGACGCACAAATTGAGTTCTTAAGGTCACAGTGTGGCCTGTGACCGGGTGTCCATATCACCAATACAACGGGGAGCCTTAACCAGGTGGGGGTCTGTCCTACCCCAAGTCCTTCACAGTCTTAGTTCATTCCTTGGTTAGGCTCCGAACGCAGTCCATACCAGGTCCCGGTTATAAAAAGTCCATAACCTGTGAGTCCTTACAGTAACTGCAAGAAACTGAAACACGGAATTACCAAACATGCATGTAACTTTGCAAACAATTCAACATTTGGCAACAAGGTTATTTACAATTTTAGTGCGCTCTATATTCTCCAGCGAGCGGGTATCAGCCCCTTTGTGCTCCTGGTTGACCTACGTAGCCCACTGTCTGGTGGTGGACCAACCTGGCTTTCCCCACTAGCGTTAGGGTTACAGCTATCAGCTGGGTGTACAGGTAGGGAAGGCAGCTGTCTGTGGGTCCTTTGGCTTACCGCAGGCATGGCAGGCTCACTGTCAGCAGAGGGTTGACTCTCCTGGGCTGCTGGTACAGGCTCTTCTGCCTCTGGAACCGCTTGCTCCTCTTCACCTTCCGGCTCTGGTGTTGGTTGTTGCTGTGCCGGTTGCAGGAAATGCAGGACGGGTACCACTATGGCATCATTTATGCGAGTCCAGGACTGAGGGAACTCTCCGAGAACGGTGCTGATCATTTCTTCCTTGTCCTCTGCGGGTTCAAGGTCACTCTGATCCTCTTCTGCACTACGGAGTTGCTCGGGGCATCTTTTGAGATGGTCTCTGGAGACGGTACTAGTGGTTTCTCCTCCGTCCTTGGTGATCACGCACACCTTCGGGTTGTCGTGATCAGACTGCAGTACGGTGTAGGGTTCCCTTTCCCACTGGTCGTCCAACTTGTGAAGCCTTCTTTTTCGCTTTAGGACTTGCTCACCAGGTTCTAGGGGACCAGCAGGGGCGTGTTGGTTGAAGAGTTTTTCTTGCCTCTCTCTCACCTGGGCCAGGCTCTTCTCCACAGTCTACTGCACCTTCTTGTACTGCAGTTGCCTTTCCGTATCCCAGTCCGCATCCGGGGAGGTGTCCTCAGGCGTTAGGACTCCCATCTCCAGGTCTATAGGCAGCTTACCCGGTCTGGGTCGCATCAGGTAAGCCGGGGTGCAGTTGGTAGCATTCACCGGGATATGATTGTATAAGTCTATCAGGTCCGGCAGTTTTTCTGGCCACAGGCTGCGCTCCTCCAGGGGCAACGTCTTCAGGAGATCAATGACTATATTGTTCATCTTCTCACACATCCCGTTGGTTTGTGGGTGGTAAGGCGTTGTCCGAATCTTCTTACAGCCATAGAGGTTGCCGAACTCCTGGAAGATTTCAGCCTCGAACGCTGGACCCTGGTCTGTCAGGACCTGTTCCGGATACCCGTGTGGACGGCAGAAATATTGCTGGAAGGCTCTGGCCGCTGTTTGGGCTGTCAAGTCTTTTACTGGGACCACCACTAGAAAACGGGAATAGTGGTCCACGATTGTCAGGGCATAGATGTATCCTGACCGGCTGGGAGCCAATTTGACATGGTCCAGAGCTACCAGCTCAAGAGGCTGCGTGGTGACGATGGGCCTCAAGGGTGTCTTCTGGCTGGTGCGGTCCTTCCTCCTTAGGTGACAAGGGCCACAGTCTCTGCACCATTTTTCTACAGCTCCTCTCATGCCGACCCAAAAGAACCTTCCTCTTAGTAGGAACTCCAGTTTCTTCCAACCGAACCGATGTGTCCCGCTCTGTCATGGTAAGCCCCCAGGACCATAGCTGCATCCCGCCTTGGGACCACGACTTGCCAGGTCAGCTCGTGCGTCCGGTGGTTGACAATCCTTCTGCACAACTTGCCTTCGTAGAGGAACAGCTTGCTCTTCTCTTTCCATAGCTGCTTGGCTTCCTCTGGAGCATCCGGATCTATGCGGGCATCTTCCTGGGTCAGCAGATCTTTCACCAGGCGGATGGCAGGGTCACTATCTTGGGTCTCGGCCCAGCTGTGTTGAGGTAGGGGATTTATCATCACGGTTGTTAGATCCTCCTCCTTCACGCGGTGGGAGTATTGAGCAGCTCCATACCGGTGAAACGCGGGGAGTTCTACCTCCTCCAGCTCTTCTGGGTCTTCGTCACCTTCAGATAAGTGAGGCATCCTCGATAGGGCGTCAGCGTTGGCATTGGTTTTGCCGGCCCGGTACTTGATCAGTCATAGTTGGAGAGACGGGCCATCCACCGCTGTTCTAGGGCACCCAGTCTTGCATTGTCCAGGTGTGTCAACGGGTTGTTGTCCGTGTACACGGTGAACTTTGCGGAGGCCAGGTAATGCTTGAAGCGTTCCGTCACGGCCCACACCACCGCCAAGAATTCTAGCTTGAAGGAGCTGTAATTCTCCGGGTTCCTCTTGGTGGGTCTCAGCTTCCGGCTGGCGTACGCGATCACCCTTTCTCTGCCCTGTTGGTTTTGGAACAGTACGGCTCCCAGTCCCACATTACTGGCATCTGTGTGGAGAATGAAAGGCTGGCCATAATCAGGGTAGGCCAGGATCTCGTCCCCTGTGAGGGCCATCTTTAGCTGGCGGAAGGACTCCTCTTCCGGTTTATCCCACTTGAAGGGCGGCTTTTGGCTCCTGGACTTAGACTGTCCGATCAGGAGGTCCTGCATAGGAGCTGCCATCTTAGTGAACCCGGGGATGAACCTTCGGTAGTAGCCTACCAACCCGAGAAACTGTCTCACCTCTTTGATGTTCGAGGGGCTTGGCCAGCTCTTGATTGCCGTGACCTTGTCAGGGTCGGGGGCCACTCCTTCCGCGCTTACCACGTGCCCTAGGTACTGGTCCTTTGGTTTCAGCAGGTGACACTTCGATGGTTTCACCTTCAGGCCATAGCCTGCCAGGGCTTCGAACACCTCGGCCAGGTGCTTTAGGTGGTCCTCGTAGGTCTTCGAATAGACGATCACGTCGTCCAGGTAAAGGAGGACCGTCTCGAAGTTTCGGTGCCCTAGACATCATTCCATCAGCCTCTGGAAGGTCCCTGGTGCGTTGCAGAGCCCGAAGGGCATACAGTTGAACTCACTCAGTCCCATCGGGGTGGTGAAGGCAGTCTTCTCCTTGTCAGCCTCTGCCACAGGAACCTGCCAGTACCCGCTAGTAAGGTCCAAAGTAGAAAAGAAGTTAGCAGATTTTAGTGCGGCTAAAGACTCCTCTATTCTAGGCAGCGGATATGCGTCTTTGTGGGTGATACGGTTGATTTGTCTATAGTCCACGCACATTCTCATGGTGCCGTCTTTCTTTTTGACCAGAACCAAGGGGGCTGCCCAGGGGCTACAGCTGTCTCTAATAACCCCAGCTTCTTTCATCTCTCTTAGCATGCCCTTTGCGTTCTGATAATGTGCAGGGGGTACAGGTCTGTGCCTCTCTTTTATTGGTGGGTGGCTCCCTGTGGGGATGTGGTGTTCTATCCCTTTTACTCTGCCGAAGTCTAGCGGGTGCTTACTAAAGACTCTCTCGTACTCCTGTACCACCCGGTAGACTCCTTGTTTTTGGTGCAGGGGAGTGGAGTCAGCACCCACATGGAGTTTCTGGCACCAGTCCTCCTTTTGTTTCTGGGAGCCATTACCCTCCGCCTGAGGAGATGGAGGCAAGGGTTCCACGGCCCTGATAGCTTTGTGTTCGACAACAAACAGTTTGGCGAGTGTAGCGTACCTGGGTAAGTGTACTTCCCTCTCCCCAATGTTGAGGATGCGGACGGGCACCCTCCCATGACGGACATCAACCACCCCCCGGGCTGTCAAAATGGTGGGCCTGCTGTCTGAGTACACGGGTTCTACCATGGCTTGGTAGTCTCTACCTCTCAACCCGATTGCAGTCCGACACCAGATCATCATTTCACTTTTGGGAGGCATGGAAATGGGGAATGGGTCACTCAGTCTTACGCTACCGATCTCACCACCAGACAGTTCTACCTGCTGCCGTCTCATCAGGGCTTTTATCTCCTTGTTGAGGACTCTCTGTTGGCTGGAACTAGCATTCACCGCCACCTGTTGTAGAATTACAATTACCTCTGAAAGACAATTTTCAATTACGTTAGTACCCACAGTTATTTTAGGGTGACTTTCACGACGGTCAATGTCCACAATAATCACCCCCTGTGCCGGCAGTTCAACTTTACCAATTTTAATGGTCATCTCCTTGAACCCCATCTGCGGCACGGGTAAGCCATTACTGGCGATGATGCTCAAGTTATTGTCTGGATACCGTGTGATATCAGCATCAGTCCAATACTGCTTAAAAAGTACATAAGGGATAGTGGTTACTTGTGACCTATTATCCAGCAAGGCGCTCATGGGGATACCGTGCAGCACCATGGGTAAAACCGGGCGCCCCCCAACGTACTTATTACGCCAATTGTAAGGGCCTGGTGATCTTATGCCTGGGGGTTGGCCCTTTGCCCCAGGTTGGACCCTTTTAAATTACAGTACCTGGAAATGTGTCCGGGCTGGTTGCATCGACGGCAAATGGGCTGTCCATCCTCTGCGTAGCGGTCTGTGGGCCTCCCTCGGAACGACGGGATCCTCCTCTGTCGACGCCACGGGACATCCTCCGGACTTGAAGCCAGCTCGATGGGTCTTGACGGGTCCACTTGCAACGCCTGGACGGTCCTGGTCAACGCCGCGACGCTCCTGGTCAGCTCCTGGACTTGGTGGTGCAGGTCTTTCGACGGGGCTTGGTTCAGGGCCTGTGCATCAGTCCCCACGGGATCCATAGAGGAGGGCGCCGCCTCCTGGTGGTTGGTGAGAGCAGGGCGCCGGGGGTTTATAGCGCCACTGGTTGCAGATTCACGGAGCACCCTTATGGCCCTGTCCTTAAATTGGGCAAAGGTTAGGTCGGGGTTCTGAAAGAACATGAGACGCAGTTGGGCCCTGTGGGCGCTAGACAGCAGACCTTCTATGAATTGTTCTGTTAGCAGCTTATCCGTTTCCTGCACACTGCCAGGGTCAGTTTGTTGAATAGCCCTCAAGGCTTCCTGCAGATTTAGGGCATAGTCTCTGATGCTGTCCTGTGCCCGCTGCTTACATCCATAGAACCTCATTTTAATCTCAGCGGAGGTACGTGTGTCAAAGGTACCCCGCAGCCGGGCCAGAATACCCTTCACAGTCCTTTTATCCTCAGTGGGCCATGATTTTACCTCCCTTTGGGCTGCGCCAGTTAACTGCCCTGTCAATATGCTGACCTTCTGTTCCTCTGTCAGGGGGTAAACGTGGAACAAACTGTATAGCCTTTCCTTGAAGTCAGTTAGGGCATGGGGCTCCCCTGAGTATTTGGGCAGCCAGGCCGCTCCAGGGATGTAGGGCAGGGAAAAGGGCATCACCGCTGCTGCAGCTGCGTTGGTGGTAGTGGGCGCCTCTGTGTCCGACATCTTCCTCCTGCCTAGTTAAGCGTGGCCTACCTTCCGACGATCCTCTTCTGTAGGCCGCGGCTCCGCTGCTGCTGCTCTGGACGAGGACCTTGCGTCGCGTCCTGATGACGTCAGCGTCGCTCTCTCTCCCTTCCAGGACCTTGCGCAGCGTCGGTGCGTGGGGCGGAGCTTCGGATCTCGCGCGGTTTTGAAGTCCACGCCCCTCTTCTTCCCGCGCGGCGTCCTGAAGATGGCGTCCGATGGCGAGAAACAGCTGCGGATGGCGGGAAGACGGCAGAAGACGGCGGGAAACAGTCCAAGATGGCGTCTGATGGCGGGAATCGGCTCCGGATGGCGGGAAACGACTCCGGACGGCGGGAAACTTCGCCACAGGTAAGTTACAAAAGTCTTTTTCAGGCACCCAGTACCCGGTGGTTGCGGGCATGAAATCCTGCCGACTACGCCAAAGCTGACTCGCCCCTTGGGCCGTGGGGCACTCGGATCCGGGCAGTCTGGGAACGATGGGAGTAGTAGTGGCAACCCGGTTCCGTGGCTCAGGGTGGTCAGGCCAGTGGTAGTCCGTTATGTGCTATTGATTATGTCCGACTACGCCACCCGTGGATTGCGGTTATTAGGAACCGCCGCTGCATGCCGACCGCTGGGGCTGATGAGGTGTGCAGCTAGGGTAGTGTGACTCCCCACGGGAAGAGTGCGGCCCCAGGGCAGTATAGTGGATGGTGGGAGTGATGGTGGTGAGAGTCCCAGTGCTGATAGTGCTGGAGAAGCAAGGAGCACACAGACAACAGGTTGCAGTCCAGGGTCTTTACTAGAACAGGTAAATTGACCCATAAACAGTCCCGGCTAGGAGGGGGACCTGGATGTCTGAGAGCAACGGGGAAATTGGCCCTGGTCAGGGTAAGGGTGTAGGCCTACCGTGCTTTCTGCGCTCCTTCTGGCTATCTCCTCCTGATAGGGTAACAGCCCACGTTTCCAAGCTTTCTGTGTATTCTCGCCTGTATGGCCTGCGACGTGGGTTCCTTTCTGCTCCCAGCCTTGTACGGCTTTACTGGTCCCTTCTGTTGTGGCAGGGCCTCCAGGCTTCTTAGGCCAAGGAATATACAGTCCCCTGCGGACTGGTTCTCTGCTGGGGGATGTGGAATCCTCTCAGCCTCAGACACCAAAGTCTGGTAAATTAAGTCCTCTTTCTGCCAAGACAGGCTCTCTTCGCCTCTTGTCTCTGGCTTGTGGCTCTCCTCCTGCCACACTTCCTCTTAGGTGCAGTGCAACTGTCTGTCCCTGTTCTGCTCTGGGACAAGTCTCAATGCTGAGACAGGCCATCCAGTTCTCTCTAACCCTGCCCCCAGCACCAGTTTTTATAGGGGCAGCCTGCTCCCCCTACTGGCCTGAGACAGGAGGCATTGCATGCTAATGTTCCCCTGACTAGAGAACCTCCCCCTTGCTCTCAGACACAGCTTTAATACATTTTGTGGCATCCAGGCCAGGGTGACACAGATGGAGCGAGACATGATGTCCCAGATGTGCTCAATCGGATTCAGGTCTGGGGAACAGGCGGGCCAGTCCATAGCTTCAATGCCTTCACCTTGCAGAAACTGCTGACACACTCCAGCCACATGAGGTCTGGCAATGTCCTGCATACTGCATAAGGGGCATAATGGGGGCATTACACTGTGTGGGGGCATAATACATACTACATAAGGGGCATAATGGGGGCATTAAACTTTTTGGGGCATCATACATACTGCATAAGGGGCATAATGGGGGCAATACACTGTGTGGGGGCATCATACATACTGCATAAGGGGCATAATGGGGGCATTACATTGTGTGGTAGCATCATACATCTTGTATAAGGGGCATTTTGGGGGCATTACACTGTGTGGGAGCATCATACATACTGCATGAGGGGCATAATGGTGGCATACACTGTGTGGTGCATCATACATACTGTATAAGGGGCATAATGGGGGCATTACACTGTGTGGGGCATCATATATACTGTATAAGGGGCATAATGGGGCATTACACTGTGTGGGGGCATCATACATACTGCATAAGGGGCATAATGGGGGCATTACACTGTGTGGGGGCATCATACATACTGCATAAGGAGCATAATGGGGGCATTACACTGTGTGGGGGCATCATGTATACTGCATAAGGGGCATAATGGGGGCATTACACTGTGTGGGGGCATCATACATCCTGCATAAGGGGCATAATGGGGGCATTACACTGTGTGGGGGGCATCATACATCCTGCATAAGGGGCATAACACTGTGTGGGGGCATCATACATCCTGCATAAGGGGCATAATGGGGGCATTACACTGTGTGGGGGGCATCATACATACTGCATAAGGGGCATAATGGGGGCATTACACTGTGTGGGGGCATCATACATCCTGCATAAGGGGCATAATGGGGGCATTACACTATGTGGGGGCATCATACATCCTGCATAAGGGGCATAATGGGGGCATTACACTGTGTGGGGGCATCATACATACTGCATAAGGGGTATAATGGGGGCATTACACTGTGGGGGGCATCATGCATCCTACATAAGGGGCATAATGGGGGCATTACACTGTGTGGGGGCATCATACATACTGCATAAGGGGTATAATGGGGGCATTACACTGTGGGGGGCATCATGCATCCTACATAAGGGGCATAATGGGGGCATTACACTGTGTGGGGGGCATCATACATTCTGTATAAGGGGCATAATGGGGGCATTACACTGTGGGGCCAGTAAAGGGGCCCTTTACTATGAGAACAATACGTTTCCTCCCTTCCTGTCTCCATAGTTGGGTCGTATGTATCTATTACAGGAAACAGAACAAAAACCTTATGATTCTTATAAAGGGGCAACACAAGACCCCAAAAGAGTCTCTGTGCTCAAGGGGTTAATGCCCCCTGCGCCCAGTAATGGGGGATCCCCACATACCTCCACCTGCAGAGCCGCCACCACATATATGGCTGCTCTGTGCGCACAGGAGCTGTGATGAGGTCACAGGAGGGGAAGAGTCAGGGGTCACATGATCAGGGGCCTCAGTGGATGTGTGACACCCCAGGGGTCTGGTTGCCACAGTGATAGAGATATTATGTCTGAGAGCAGGTGGGAGGTCCTTTGGTCAGGGATCCTGTGCATGCCACACCTCCTGCCCAGTCTTGGGAGGGGAAGGACTTCCCCTATATAAACCTGGGGCTGAGGTAGGGTAGGGAGTTCTGAGAGGAGAAGACAGGGAGCAGAGCTGCTCTATGGGCTCTGCTCCACAGGCAGGCCCTGTCCAGGGGCCTGAGCCTGGAGTCAAGGAGAGTAGAGACAAGAAACAGTCATATGAAGAAACAGCAGAAGCTCAGTGGGAGCAATACTAATACGAGTCAGGGGCTGGCAGCTGCAGAGCTCGCCCTGACTGAGAAGCTTTCTTACCGGACCCGGCGTCCGAGGCTGTGGGGACTAACTCTTACCCAGCAGCAGAAGCCGACCGGCAGGGGATTTCAGGTCCTCAGGCCCAGAAACCCGAAGGCACGGTCACACGCGTGGGACCAGCACCGCCATCGTGGAGCGGAAGCCATTAGAAGGCCCCGAGTCACCGGCCATACGGGTGAGCACCACACGGTACACTCAGGGACGTGGGCTACTTATATCCGCTTCTAGCAAGGTAGCCAGAAGAGTACAGTCAGTTTGGGAGGCCTACAACTCCGCCTGGCCAGGGGAGATCCCATCTGCTCAAGGACTGACCAGGCCCCGTTCGCTAGCAAGTACTCCGGGAGGGTCTATCGTTGTTACCAGTAAAGACCCTGAATTACACCGCACCGTCTCTGAGTGGTTCCTGCTACCCCCATTTTCCAAGTCGGCTGCCCTGAGGCCATACCCCTCCCGTTGGGGGTTATACTATCACGCTGCACAATTCTACACCGGCCTCAGCGGTCTGCCCTGCAGCGGCAGCTCCATAGCTGCAAATCAACGGGTGGCGTAGTCGACACTCAAATAACATCTATCAAGACTGCCACACACTGAGTTGACTCCCTGGGCACGGACCGGGTCCCCGCCACTCGGAGACTACAACCCTCATCTGATCCGGTTCCGGGTAAGCCCCGTGCGCGAGACGCTGCGCGACACAGCAGGCCCAGGGGCGCGTCAGATGCAGGACTCTGCTGTGCTGGTTGTCATGGTGCTGGATGAGCTGAAGTTTATGTGTGGGGTCAGGAGTAGTGTTGAGCGATACCTTCCGATATCGGGAAATATCGTATCAGATTGGATAGGACCGATACCCAAAAGTATCGGATATCGCCGATTCCGATACCGGAAACCAATGCAAGTCAATGGGACACTAATATCGGAAAGCCATCCCAGCGTGAGAGAATTCTCCTGATTGTTTAAAAGCCGGCGGGCGGTAAAAAGCCGCCGGCTTTTAAACAATCACACAGCCCCATACTGCTTCCCCGCAGCCTCCCACCCCGATCCTGCGCTCCCCCCGCCACCTCCCATCCCGATCGTAAGTTAGGACCGGGCGGGGAGCGCAGCACCAAGGAGCAGGGAGCGAAGGACCCGGGCGGGGAAGCCGGCAGTGAAAAGACTACACCGCCGGCTTTCCCGTTCTGTGCTGCGCTCTCCCGCCGGTTATTTCAAATGAACAGCTGAGGTATCAGGTGATGCTGATCAGCTGTTCATTTGAAGTAGCCGCGGTGCCCTCAGAGGGTTCATGTGAGTTCATGCTTCACTGCATGAACTCACATGAACTTTCCCACGGCCGCACAGGTCAGCCTCACCTCCCAGACCATCAGACCCATCATGATTGGTGTGTGCGCAGGTGTCTGTGCGATGTGTGCCGGTGTGTGCGCGATGTCTGCGGGTGTCTGCGTGCAGGCAGACATAGGCTAATGTGACACTACTACTCCCATCGGCCTATGTCTGTCCCCCGTCCACTTGTGCCAGCAGGATCAGCTCGATGGGAGCAGTAGCTATTTTAGCTGCCCCATATGTTATTTTTGCCCCTATACATCTTTTATGTTTTTAGGCCCCCCATATATTTTTTTTGTTTTTGGTCCCCAATAAATTTTAAATACATTTTTCATTGGTGGCCAGTGGTTACCTAAAATAAATTAGTTCATACATTACCTGTCCCCGCCGATCGCCACCTAAAATAAAGTAAAAAATAAAAAACTACACCTATACTCACCTAGACACCTAATTCCCCGAAGCCATCGATCTCCTGTAATAAAATATAAAATAATAAACCACAACCTTATCCTTACCCCTCCGTAGTAGTCCACGAGTGTCCCACGAAGATCTCCAGTTTAGAGCAGCCACATAAAATGTGACCGCTCTAAACCACTGCCGCCGCTAGAATGACGGGGCCGTAAAGCAGCCCCATCATTGCATAAACCGGTGTCTAGGTGAGTATAGGTGTAGTTTTTTATTTTTTACTTTATTTTAGGTGGCGATCAGGTAATGTATGAACTAATTTATTTTAGGTAACCACTGGCCACCAATGAAAAATGTATTTAAAATTTATTGGGGACCAAAAACAAAAAAAATATATGGGGGGCCTAAAAACATAAAAGATGTATAGGGGCAAAAATAACATATGGGGCAGTTTAAATAGCAGGATCAGGCTGATGGGAACTACTGCTCCCATCGAGCTGATCCTGCTGGCACGAGTGGACGGGGGACAGACAAAGGCCGATGTGAGTAGTAGTGTCACATCGGCCTATGTCTGCCTGCACGCAGACACCCGCAGACATCGCGCACACACCCGCACACATCGCACAGACACCCGCGCACACTCCAATCATGATGGGTCTGATGGTCTGGGAGGTGAGGCTAACCTGTGCGGCCGTGGGAAAGTTCATGTGAGTTCATGCAGTGAAGCATGAACTCACATGAACCCTCTGAGGGCACCGCAGCTACTTCAAATGAACAGCTGATCAGCATCACCTGATACCTCAGCTGTTCATTTGAAATAACCGGCGGGAGAGCGCAGCACAAAACGGGAAAGCCGGCGGTGAAGTCTTTTCCCTGCCGGCTTCCCCGCCTGGGTCCTTCGCTCCCTGCTCCTTGGTGCTGCGCTCCCCGCCCGGTCCTAACTTACGATCGGGATGTGAGGTGGCGGGGGGAGCGCAGGATCGGGGTGGGAGGCTGCGGGGAAGCAGTATGGGGCTGTGTGATTGTTTAAAAGCCGGCGGCTTTTTACCGCCTGCCGGCTTTTAAACAATCAGGAGAATTCTCTCACGCTGGGATGGCATTCCGATATTAGCGTCCCATTGACTTGCATTGGTTTCCGGTATCGGAATCGGCGATATCCGATACTTTTTGGGTATCGGTCCGATCCAATCCGATCCGATATTTCCCGATATCGGAAGGTATCGCTCAACATTAAGTAATACATAAGAATAATATGTACTATGTCTGACCACTACAAACACTCATCTGAACTGGTCCAAGTGCTGTCAGGTTTTTTCACGGGCAGCACTTAGACAATACGGTCGTGTGAATATAGGCTTATGATGCATCTGGTAATAAACATGTTAAGGATGGGCCGCTACTCATGGGCCACTGCTGTGTGCTTGCCCCCCAGGCTAAAATGTGCCAGCCAGCCCCTGCTGCACCGGGTGCCAGAAAACCTAGATACACCTTTGGAATAGGTATCCTGCAAAGTAAGGATGGGGTTTGGTGTTTTTAAATGATTTTATTGACTCTGTGCATTTATATTTTGTATCAATAATATGATATGGTTATATATATCTTCTGGATATCAGGAGGGCTTATCCCTGTGCCTTGACTCTCTCCTTCTCCTTCGATGTCCTGTATAGGCCAAAAAAAACTACGCGTTTCGAGGACTCACAGTTCCTCTTCGTCAGCTTCTCGCTGGTAGTCAAACTGGTAACCTAATAAAGTCCAAACGCCCCCCACAAAGATAATACAACCAAAGAAATGGAGGAAGATCCAATACTAACAAGACGGTGCAAAAGGACATATGGAGGTGCAATAGAACTAAGATAGAATTCCAATAAGAATAGACTGTGTGTGAAAAAAATAATAATAAAAAAGACTTTGTTCAAACTTTCACAATTAGTTAAAAATGAATAAAAATTATATACTTATATTTCTGATGGCTATAAAAAAACAGTCTGTTAATCAGTGTATATTACCAGGATAGTATAAATTCGGCACTTAGTACCATCCAGAGATAAAAAGGAAAAAATGAAGGAGAAAAATAAAAACATTATATAGTATCTCCAATAGGGGTATCAATGTATAGAAACAAATGCATATATAAAATAGGTGGATTCAAAGGAATATATCCAAAAGACATATTATATTGATAAAATATAAGGAGGTTCATAAAAGTGCAATGTAAATGTTCAATTGGTACTGGGATAAAAAATACATACAGTATATACCGCTGCGAGTTGAAGGCATACAGCTGACTCTCGTGATTAAGGCCCTTCAGAGCCAAGCTATTTAATGTGAAGATCCATTTGGATTCCATCCGCGACATTAATCTCAGGTAATCACCTCCCCTCCATTTTCTGGGGACTAATCGGATCCCACAAAACTTAGTGTCCTTATAAGATTGGTTGTGGAACTTCCGGTAGTGCCGGGACAGTGGATGCCCTTCAAAACCTTCATTCATGTTGATAAAGTGTTCCTTCAGCCTTTTGATAACTTGCGCTTTGTACAGACATCTCCTCCTGCCAAGGCATAAAAAGGGCGTGGCTTGGGGTGTGGATAGGGGCGTGGCCAGACTACGCGTGCCGCATGGTTTCGCCCTCTTTCTAGTCCTCATAGGTTGGCGGTATGCTTGTACTGAGCAGATCTGGGATATCAGTGATTAGGTCCCATATTGTGCACTGTAAGGTCTGGAAAAGCTCCTTCTATCCGTCTCTGTAGCACCAGAGGAAGAACAGAGGGGAAAAGACAGGATTTTCTACATGTCGCGTTATGTAGATGTTCTGCAGATTTATCACAACCGTCCACAAGAAGAAACTGCCATCACAGAGCCGCCTTTAGCTGTTGGAAAAGTTTAAACTTAGTTTTGAATAGTTGCTATAGCCAACAAGGACTTTCTATTTATGCTGGGTCACATGATGCTGGTGCTGGGTGATGTCATGTGACGGAATGTTGTGGGTGATGATGTCACAGAGGGCGTTGTGATGTCACCCTTGGGGTATATAAGGGGGCTCCATCCACCTGGAGCTCATATCTCATTGGCCATATCTTGGTGCTGAGATACCCCCTGGAGACAATGAGGATCGCCATATTGTTTCTGTGCTGTACCCTGTCTCTACCCTGTGAATTACCATAGGCTGCCGGTGAGTACCTGTCTATTATTACATATGGAGGACGTTTAGAATCAGCTGCGGCAGGGGAAGGGGATGGGGAGGGGGGTCCTGTAAGAATTTACCTGCGGGAATAAGAGGTTATGGCAGGGAAAGGAGCTTAGGAAGTGACAGTCAGAGGGGATATAAGTGTGGGGTGACCCCTCTGACTCCCACATCCTGCCTTGTCCTTGTAGTGATTAATGACTTTGGTGTTGTCCCTTATATATCACTTTGCAGTCACCAGTGATCGCTCCGCACTGTGATCCTAAACTACAGTCTCATTTACCTTTTTGCAAACGCCCAGAAGGGGAGGAGTGACATCACACCCATGTGAGCAGATCCCGCCCACTTTTACTGCAGTCGTAATGCGAGCTAGCTGTATTCTGTTTTCATGGAAATATCAGCAGCTGCTCCCCCTAGTGTTTACAAGATGAAAACATCAAAAGAGTTAAAATATTTTTTTCAGATTTTATACCATTAAAACCTTTTTAAATATATATGTGTATTTATATATAAATATAAATACTTTACAAATTTTACAATTGTAAAAAAAATTGCTGACACTTTCCCTTTAAAAGATCTAAAGACGTTCTGCTTCATGTGCCATTGTGACCAATCACAGCACAGATTATATTTTTAAACTTTTCTTGAAAAACTGAAGCTGCTCCGTGATTGGAAATCATGTGGAAGGGTTCTCTTTTAGACATTTAGTTATGTCAAAGTATCAGTGACATGATGGATAGAACTGTGCAATGATGTCACAGAGGGCTTTGTGATGTCACCCCTGGGTATATTAGAAGCCTCGGCCCTCTGCAGCTTGTATCTCATTGACCATACCTTGGTGCTGAGAGACCTCTGGAGATGATGAGTATCATCCTATCATTTCTGTGCTTTACGTTGCTCTACCCCCCACATTACAGTACACTGAGGGCGAGTATGTTCTCATCAATATGGAGGTCACAAGGATCAGCTAATGAGAATATCGCCTCTTGCAGGACTTCTCATACTGGACACGTGACCGTCCGTCATATGAAAGTCCAACTGTAAATAATATTCCATGGACCCTGGAGGTGAATCCCAAACTTCTTCCTGATCTTCTCAATGGGATATTTCTGAAAGTTGCTTGATAATGTATCCATCACTGTATAATAACAAGGGCTCTCTGTTTGACTGGATTGGGTATAAATATACAGGACTTTATTATGTTTTTTTTCTTTATTATAGGATGACCCACTACCCGTGGATCTCAGAAGAAGCACCTATCAAGCTTCCATCAATCTTCCTCTTTGGCTCTTCCGTGACGCAGTTTTTGTTGCGGTGATGACACTACTGACAATACTAGAGTATTTGGCCTTAAGTCTTGTCCTGAGCAAGTGGGCAATGTCTGAACCTGGTGAAACAGTCAGAAAACTCCTGAGAACAAAACCATTCTGAAGGAACAAAGTGCTTGTAAGGAGCCGATTTGCATCCCTCAGATTCAGAAGCAAGACTCCAGGAGAACACCTGTCCTGCCCAATGGCAAATGTTCTACTCCATCCATGGCTCCTGCACCGCAGGATGCGAAAAAGGTTCCTAGTTGCAACTATAAAGTGGCGTTCAGTGATATTGTCTGGGTCAGAATGATCCCTCACAACAATATAGGAAGAAGAGCTCGAAGTTCAACGGAGCTTAAAGAGAGGTTACTGATTTTTCAGAGAAGCCAACAACCCAGAATTCCAGAGCCAAGAGCACCAGAACCTAGAACACCAGAACCTACCATGTCAGAACCTAGTATGTCAGAACCTAGAATGCCAGAGCCTGAAATGCCTACAACACCTCAACCCAAAATCAAGAGGAGAAGATGTTTCCTTAGATGTCTTAGAGGCGAGGAAGATTGAGAAGGCAACTGCTTGAACTTTCCCATTGCTCGTGTTTTCATCACAGGTTAGTCCTATACATGCTGTCTGATGGGCACCATCTTACTACATACAATGCAGCATTGCACCTGAAATCGCATGGATATTTTGTCACACACTTGCACTTTAGCACCTTATCATATGGCGCATATATCTATGAACGCTTTGCTAAGTATCACTGTCTAGTATGTGCTTCTGATGAACCTATTTTAGGAAAACGTGTCGAGGTTTGGCATACTATGTACTTGAGTTTGGCGTACTATGTGCTTGTTGGTAAATTCTATTGCCATCTATAATCTACTAGATATTATAATGTCTCTGGTGGGATGCCCCATGCCGAATTGTTGATAACTGACTATGAGCATTGTCCTCTATTTCTTATCTACTATGGTTACAGGTTGATGTGAAGAGAGCTGTGCCATTGGTAGCGATTTTTCTACTGATTTGTCAGTTATATTTATGTTAGTTTAGCAAATTTCTGCTTGTAGGGTCTAATGTTTTACCATAGTGTATGTTCTGTGAGCTAAATTGTCATACTTATGCACTAGATAGATTATAAATTGTGATGCTTATGTACAAGATAGATTATTAGTTTAATCGGTGATTTTTTAAATATTTTTTAGCATCAGGAGACTCAAGAATCGCATCTTACAGAAGACAAGAAGCCTAAATGCCGAAGGGTGATGACCTGTTGATGGCCCACAGCTGGAGGGTCATTACCTCTTGATGGCACAAAACTGGACAGAAGATAAAAACATTTGATGGCACACAGCCGGAGGGTGATGATCTATTGATGGCCATAGCCAGAGGGTCATTACCTGTTGATGGCACACAGCCGGAGGGTGATGACCTATTGATGACCATAGCCAGAGGGTCATTACCTGTTGATGGCACACAGCTGGAGGATGATGACCTATTGATGGCCATAGCCAGAGGGTCATTACCTGTTGATGGCACACAGCCGGACAGAGGATAATTACCTGTTGATGGCACACAGACGGATGGTCATTACCTGTTCATGGCGCACTGCCGGATGGTCATTACCTATTGATGGCACACAGCCGGAGGGTGATGACCAATTGATGGCCATAGCCAGAGGGTCATTACCTGTTGATGGTGCACTGCCGGATGGTCATTACCTGTTGATGGCACACAGCCGGATGGTCATTACCTGTTCATGGCACACTGCCGGATGGTCATTACCTGTTGATGGAACACAGCCGGAGGGTGATGACCTATTGATGGCCATAGCCAGAGGGTCATTACCTGTTGATGGCGCACTGCCGGATGGTCATTACCTGTTGATTGCACACAGCTGGAGGGTGATGACCAGTTGATGTCGGACTGCCGGATGGTCATTACCTGTTGATGGCACACAGCCGGACAGAGGATCATTACCTGTTGATGGCACAAAGCCGGTCAGAGGATAAGATCTTTTGATTGCATACACCGGGTCCCTCCCTGATAACAGGGAACCCTGGGGAATACTCGTCATCTTGATCCCCCACTGACTAAATACTTGCTCCACCTCAGCCTACACCATCATGGAGGTCACTTCCACCTGTGTCCACTGTAAGGTTCGACTTTCTTTTATCATTTCAGCAGATTAATAAACATCATAAAGCTGTAAAACTATCGAGTAATTTATTATAAATTATTATAAAGAAATATAAAGTATAATAGATAGCTATAGAGGGCACAGAAGACGACTAACTATAGTAAGCATGGTATCGCCTGATATATACTGTATATTCTAGATGGCGCTATTACACTAAATACATCACAACCTCCAGGGTGATATTACCGTACAATGTGAGATCACTAATAATGGCCACAGATTATGAGAAAATGACCAGCTCCATAGTCCTGGAGTTATTATAAATGTCTCTAGTGTGAGGCAGGGACTGGACGAGTGTTGGAGGGAGGTATATTCCCCCAGGACGTCCTTTATGTATCCATGCTGTAGAATCTGCCGTATACTTCTGTTCTAGCAGTCAGACATTTCACTCTGCAAATCACAGGCTCAACATTGTGTAAAACTACCACCGTATATAAGAGCACTCAGAATAAAAACTAGCGGCATGCCGTGCACTGCCCACGTCATGTGTACGGGATACAGGACCTGCAGGACCTGGTACGGCCATTATAGTTGATAGATTAATGATACCTGTGCAGATGAAGGGAAAAAAATATGTGCAAAAACAGGAGGAGAAAGTCTCAAAATGTAATTTGAAGAGTATAATAGAGAAATGGGAAACTTCTGGAGATGCAGATAAGTGGTACCAGGGCAAAACGTAAGTGCAGTCAGACAAGGGAAAAGTGCAAATGATCCAGCGTAAAGGTTTGTTTAGTAGAAAAAATATTAAAACTTAGCTTTTATTAGCCATATAAAACACTGCTCCACAAAGAATACAGCAAATGTGCAACTATCATAGCTTACAGACCTACACGTTTCAACAAATCATGTCTTAATTATGGCCCTACTACTAGAATGACAAAAAGGCATATATATATATATATATATATATATATATATATATATATATATATATCCACGTGCCTGTATGACCTCCCTACAACACCTGGGCATGCTCCTGATGAGGTTGCGGATGGTCTCCTGTGGGATCTCCTCCCAGACCTGAACTAAAGCATCCGCCAACTCCTGGACAGTCTGTGGTGCAACGTGACGTTGGCGGATGGAGCGAGACCTGATGTCCCAGATGTGCTCAATCGGATTCAGGTCTGGGGAACGGGCGGGCCAGTCCATAGCTTCAATGCCTCCATCTTGCAGGAACTGCTGACACACTCCAGCCACATGAGGTCTGCCATTGTCCAGCATTATGAGGAACCCAGGGCCAACCGCACCAGCATATGGTCTCACAAGGGGTCTGAGGATCTCATCTCGGTACCTAATGGAAGCCAGGCTACCTCTGGCGAGCACATGGAGGGCTGTGCGGCTCTCCAAAGAAATGCCACCCCACACCATTACTCACCCACTGCCAAACCGGTCATGCTGAAGGATGTCACTCTCCACGGCGTCTCCAGACTCTGTCACGTCTGTCACATGTGCTCAGTGTGAACCTGCTTTCATCTACGAAGAGCACAGGGCGCGAGTGGCAACTTTGCCAATCCTGGTGTTCTGTGGCAAATGCCAAGCGTCCTGCATGGTGTTGGGCTGTGAGCACAACCCCTATCTGTGGACGTCGGGCCCTCATACCACCCTCATGGAGTCGGTATCTAACCGTTTGTGCAGACACATGCACATTTGTGGCCAGCTGGAGGTCATTTTGCAGGGCTCTGGCAGTGCTCCTCCTGTTCCTCCTTTCACAAAGGCGGAGGTAGCGGTCCTGCTGCTGGGTTGTTGCCCTCCTACGGCCCCCTCCACATCTCCTGGTGTACTGGCCTGTCTCCTGGTAGCGCCTCCAGCCTCTGAACACAGCCAACCTTCTTGCCACAGCTCGCATTGATGTGCCATCCTGGATGAGCTGCACTATCTGAGCAACTTCTGTGGGTTGTAGAGTCTGTCTCATGCTACCACGAGTGTGAAAGCACAACCAACATTCAAAAGTGACCAAAACATCAGCCAGAAAGCATTGGTACTGAGATGTGGTCTGTGGTCCCCACCTGCAGAACCACTCCTTTATTGAGGGTGTCTTGATAATTGCCAATAATTTCCATCTATCCTCTATTCCATTTGCACATCAGCATGTGAAATTGATTGTCAATCAGTGTTGCTTCCTAAGTGGACAGTTTGATTTCACAGAAGTTTGATTTACTTGGAGTTATATTCTGTTGTTTTAAGTGTTCCCTTTATTTTTGGAGCAGTTTATATAGATACATACAGTGAGTACGGAAAGTATTCAGACTCCTTTAAATTTTTCACTCTTTGTTTCATTGCAGCCATTTGATAAATTCTAAAAAGTTCATTTTTTTCTCATTAAAGTACACTCAGCACCCCATCTTGACTGAAAAAAACAGCAATATAGAATTTTTTTGCAAATTTATTAAAAAAGAAAAACTGAAATATCACATGGTCATAAGTATTCAGATCCTTTGCTCAGACACTCATATTTAAGTCACATGCTGTCCATTTCCTTGTGATCCTCCTTGAGATGGTTCTACTCCTTCAATGGAGTCCAAATGTGTTTAATTAAACTGATAGGACTTGATTTGGAAAGGCACACACCTGTCTATATAAGACCCCACAGCTCACACTACATGTCAGACCAAATGAGAATCATGAGCTCAAACGAACTGCCCAAGGAGCTCAGAGACCGAATTGTGGCAAGGCACAGATCTAGCCAAGGTTATAAAAGAATTTCTGCATTACCCAAGGTTCATAAGAGCACAGTGGCCTCCATAATCCTTAAATGGAAGAAGTTTGGGACCACCAGAAGTCTTCCTAGACCTGGCCGTCCAGCCAAACTGAGCAATCGTGGGAGAAGAGCCTTGGTGAGAGAGGTAAAGAAGAACCCCAAGATCACTGTGGCTGAGCTCCAGAGATGCAGTAGGGAGATGGGAGAAAGTTCCACATAGTCAACTATCACTGCAGCCCTTCCCCAGTTGGGCCTTTATGGCAGAGTGGCCAGATGGAAGCCTCTCCTCATATGAAAGCCCGCATAGAGTTTGCTCAAAAACACATGAAGGACTCCCAGACTATGAGAAATAAGATTCTCTGGTCTGATGAGACGAAGATAGAACTTTTTGGTGATAATTCTAAGTGGTATGTGTGGAGAAAACCAGGCACTGCTCATCACCTGCCTAATACAATCCCAACAGTGAAACATGGTGGTGGCAGTTGTTAGAACCCTCCTGTTAGTTTTTTCTATTTTGTGGTCATGTGACCTTCTGCCTATTTATTCCAGCTCCGCCCTTCAGGCTTTGCTGGACTTCAGTGTTACTTTGACTCTTAATCTAGCCAGGTGCTTTGTACCTACTGTATCTCTCTAGTTTGTTTGGTCCTTGGACCACTAAGTACTTTTGTCTGTTTGTCTTCTTCTGCTACTACTTCTGCCAGGAGGTGTCCAGTTTTGTCCCAGTCCTTAGTTCTTTTAGGGACCCCTCCCTTTAATCTATAGGTCTGTGTTCAGATTAGCCGCGGACATAGGCGGGTCTGTTTGCAAGGAACAGGTTGCCCGCTGCATCGTAAGGAATCAGCTTAGTCCTATTGTATGGACAGATTTCCTCTCTTTCCTTAGTTCTTGTAGCAGATCATAACAGCAGTATCATGCTATGGGTGTGTTTTTCAGCTGCAGGGACAGGACGACTGGTTGCAATTGAAGGAAACATGAATGCGGCCAAGTACAGAGATATCCTGGATGAAAACCTCTTCCAGAGTGCTCTGCACCTCAGACTTGGCCAAAGGTTCACCTTCCAACAAGACAATGACCCTAAGCACACAGCTAAAATAACAAAGGAGTGGCTTCAGAACAACTATGTGACCATTCTTGACTGGCCCAGCCAGAGCCCTGACCTAAACCCAATTGAGCATCTTTGGAGAGACCTGAAAATGGCTGTCCACCAACGTTTCCCATTCATCCTGACGGAACTGGAGAGGATCTGCAAGGAAGAATGGCAGAGGATCCCAAAATGCTGGTGTGAAAAACTTGTTGCGTCATTTCCAAGAAGACTCATGGCTGTACTAGCCCAAAAGGGTGCTTCTACTCAATACTGAGCAAAGGGTCTGAATACTTATGCCCGTGTGATATTTCAGTTTTTCTTTTTTATTAAATTTTGCAAAAATTTCTTCATTTCTGTTTTCTTTCAGACAAGATGGGGTGCAGAGTGGACTTTAATGAGAAAAAAATGAACTTTTTAGAATTTACCAAATGGCTGCAATGAAACAAAGAGTGAAAAATGTAAAGGGGTCTGAATACTTTCCGTACCCAGTGTACATGCATGGAAATAAATGCAGAATTATATTTCTTAATACTGCAGTATCAGATCCTGTCTTGAATTTAACCCCTGTGGTATCCAATGTGAAAATCCACAGGGACTCCCCTGATGAATTACAATTGAGGAAATCATGAATTTTATATTCTCTATCATTACTTAAGGACATAAAACTATCTGTTTTAACCGCATGTAGACACGCTTTGCACCGATTGGCTCCACATCTGAAGAAACCTTTTGTGCTGAGCCAATTTGGTTGTACAGTATTAGTCTCACTCAGGGGTGGATTAAGAGTAGCAAGGGCCCCCTCCACACACCTGATTTATCACGTGACATGTCACATGATCCCCGTGATAGATCATGTGATAGTTCACGGGAAATTAATTTGGCATAATATTAATTGTGCTGCCCCATCTGAGAGCAGCACAATATTGGGGCAGATACCCTGATTCCAGCGATGTGTCACTTTTTCAGCTGCTTGTTGTCATTTTGAGAAAATCACCGTTTTATCTGCTGCAGATCTAGCAGCTCTCTGAATGCTGCGCTCTGTATAGCCCCGCCCACACCACTGATTGGCAGCTTTCTGCCCATGCTCAGTGTACACAGAAATCTACTGATCAGTGATGGGGGTGGGGTCCTACAGAACTTACTAGTCATCTAGTAATAATTACCTTCTGACAAATCAATGATTTTATCAAAACAACACTAAGCAGCCCAGTAAGTGACACATTACTGGAATCAGTGCCTCTAACCCTACATTATGCTGCTCTCAGATTAGGTGGCAAAAACCTGATGACAGATTCCCTTTAAAGGAGCTGTAAACACAAAAAAAGTTTGTATTAAAAAATACAAGCCATTTGTTAAATTAACTTTTTTTCATTGTTAATTCACATTAGACTGTATCTTCAACACTTTTGTCAGCAGGTCTTATTACAGACTCTAAATAGGGCAGCTCTCTCCCTCTCCCTCAGCAGAAAGTCACAGCATGGTTAAAAAACGGGATCTTTTATGATTTTCTCATAATAAATAAAAAAGGACATGCAAGTCCTCCAAACTATTTTCCGTTTCTGTATAGGGGAGGTCCTAAATCTTTCTTGTTCTTTAGTTGATCACATGTCAAAAAGGCAAAGCATTTACTATGAACTCGCCTAAAAAAATATACACTTGGAGAGTAATATCATCATTTGCATGTAAATATTCCTTGACTCTAAGGGCTCGCTCACACTGT
>NW_027362871.1:3555000-3625000 GCF_046119375.1 Phyllobates terribilis | reverse complement strand
GTGAAATAAGCGCGCCAAAAAAACTATAAAGTTTACGTTTTTTTCCGTAATTCATCAAATGAGCGTGATAACGGAAGCTGCGCTGAACGGCGGCGCGTAGGAACGGGCGGTGAAATAAGCGCGCCAAAAAAACTATAAAGTTTACGTTTTTTTTCCGTAATTCATCAGATGAGCGTGATAACGGAAGGTGCGCTGAACCGCGGCGCGTAGGAACGGGCGGTGAAATAAGCGCGCCAAAAAAACTATAAAGTTTACGTTTTTTTCCATAATTCATTAGATGAGCGTGATAACGGAAGCTGCGCTGAACGGCGGCGCGTAGGAAAAGGCAGTGAAATAAGCGCGCCAAAAAAACTATAAAGTTTACGTTTTTTTTCCGTAATTTATCAGATGAGAGTGATAACGAACGCAGCCCTTAACGGCGGCGTCAGAGCGACTTTTTTTTGTTGCAGATTGAATTTTAAGTGCTTTTGCTATCATCAAACCTGTAGCCAGCTCTAATCCTCATTGAGCTATTCCAAGGGTGAGGGCTGGCTAAGGGTCACCCTGGAGGCACCTGTAGCCAGCTCTCATCCTCATTGAGCTGCTCCAAGGGTGAGGGCTGGCTAGGGGTCGCCCTGGAGGCACCTGTAGCCAGCTCTCATCCTCATTGAGCTGCTCCAAGGGTGAGGGCTGGCTAGAGGTCGCCCTGGAGGCACCTGTAGCCAGCTCTCATCCTCATTGAGCTGCTCCAAGGGTGAGGGCTGGCTACGGGTCGCCCTGGAGGCACCTGTAGCCAGCTCTCATCCTCATTGAGCTGCTCCAAGGGTGAGGGCTGGCTAGGGGTCGCCCTGGAGGCACCTGTAGCCAGCTCTCATCCTCATTGAGCTGCTCCAAGGGTGAGGGCTGGCTACGGGTCGCCCTGGAGGCACCTGTAGCCAGCTCTCATCCTCATTGAGCTGCTCCAAGGGTGAGGGCTGGCTAGGGGTCGCCCTGGAGGCACCTGTAGCCAGCTCTCATCCTCATTGAGCTGCTCCAAGGGTGAGGGCTGGCTAGGGGTCGCCCTGGAGGCACCTGTAGCCAGCTCTCATCCTCATTGAGCTGCTCCAAGGGTGAGGGCTGGCTAGGGGTCGCCCTGGAGGCACCTGTAGCCAGCTCTCATCCTCATTGAGCTGCTCCAAGGGTGAGGGCTGGCTACGGGTCGCCCTGGAGGCACCTGTAGCCAGCTCTCATCCTCATTGAGCTGCTCCAAGGGTGAGGGCTGGCTAGGGGTCGCCCTGGAGGCACCTGTAGCCAGCTCTCATCCTCATTGAGCTGCTCCAAGGGTGAGGGCTGGCTAGGGGTCGCCCTGGAGGCACCTGTAGCCAGCTCTCATCCTCATTGAGCTGCTCCAAGGGTGAGGGCTGGCTAGGGGTCGCCCTGGAGGCACCTGTAGCCAGCTCTCATCCTCATTGAGCTGCTCCAAGGGTGAGGGCTGGCTAGGGGTCGCCCTGGAGGCACCTGTAGCCAGCTCTCATCCTCATTGAGCTGCTCCAAGGGTGAGGGCTGGCTAGGGGTCGCCCTGGAGGCACCTGTAGCCAGCTCTCATCCTCATTGAGCTGCTCCAAGGGTGAGGGCTGGCTAGGGGTCGCCCTGGAGGCACCTGTAGCCAGCTCTCATCCTCATTGAGCTGCTCCAAGGGTGAGGGCTGGCTAGGGGTCGCCCTGGAGGCACCTGTAGCCAGCTCTCATCCTCATTGAGCTGCTCCAAGGGTGAGGGCTGGCTAGAGGTCGCCCTGGAGGCACCTGTAGCCAGCTCTCATCCTCATTGAGCTATTCGAAGGGTGAGGGCTGGCTACGTGTCGCCCTGGAGGCACCTGTAGCCAACTCTCATCGTCATTGAGCGTGATAACGGACGCTGCGCTGAACGGCGGCGCATAGGAACGGGCGGTGAAATAAGCGCGCCAAAAAAACTATAAAGTTTACGTTTTTTTTCCGTAATTCATCAGATGAGGGTGATAACGGACGCTGTGCTGAACGGTGGCGCGTAGGAACGGGCGGTGAAATAAGCGCGCCAAAAAAACTATAAAATTTACGTTTTTTTTCCGTAATTCATCAGATGAGCGTGATAACGGAAGCTGCGCTGAACGGCGGCGCGTAGGAACGGGCGGTGAAATAAGCGCGCCAAAAAAGCTATAAAGTGTACGTTTTTTTTCCATAATTCATTAGATGAGCGTGATAACGGAAGCTGCGTTGAACGGCGGCGCGTAGGAACGGGCGGTGAAATAAGCGCGCCAAAAAAACTATAAAGTTTACGTTTTTTTTCCGTAATTCATCAGATGAGCGTGATAACGGACGCTGCGCTGAATGGCGGCGCGTAGGAACGGGCGGTGAAATAAGCGCGCCAAAAAAACTATAAAGTTTACGTTTTTTTCCGTAATTCATCAGATGAGCGTGATAACGGATGCTGTGCTGAACGGCGGCACGTAGGAACGGGCGGTGAAATAAGTGCGCCAAAAAAACGATAAAGTTTATGTTTTTTTTCTGTAATTTATCAGATGAGCGTGATAACGGACGCAGCCCTTAACGGCGGCGTCAGAGCGACTTTTTTTTGTTGCAGATTGAATTTTAAGTGCTTTTGGTATCATCAAACCTGTAGCCAGCTCTCATCCTCATTGAGCTATTCCAAGGGTGAGGGCTGGCTAGGGGTCGCCCTGGAGGCACCTGTAGCCAGCTCTCATCCTCATTGAGCTGCTCCAAGGGTGAGGGCTGGCTAGGGGTCGCCCTGGAGGCACCTTTAGCCAGCTCTCATACTCATTGAGGTGCTCCAAGGGTGAGGGCTGGCTAGGGGTCGCCCTGGAGGCACCTGTAGCCAGCTCTCATCCTCATTGAGCTGCTCCAAGGGTGAGGGCTGGCTAGGGGTCGCCCTGGAGGCACCTGTAGCCAGCTCTCATCCTCATTGAGCTGCTCCAAGGGTGAGGGCTGGCTACGGGTCGCCCTGGAGGCACCTGTAGCCAGCTCTCATCCTCATTGAGCTGCTCCAAGGGTGAGGGCTGGCTAGGGGTCGCCCTGGAGGCACCTGTAGCCAGCTCTCATCCTCATTGAGCTGCTCCAAGGGTGAGGGCTGGCTAGGGGTCGCCCTGGAGGCACCTGTAGCCAGCTCTCATCCTCATTGAGCTGCTCCAAGGGTGAGGGCTGGCTAGGGGTCGCCCTGGAGGCACCTGTAGCCAGCTCTCATCCTCATTGAGCTGCTCCAAGGGTGAGGGCTGGCTAGGGGTCGCCCTGGAGGCACCTGTAGCCAGCTCTCATCCTCATTGAGCTATTCCAAGGGTGAGGGCTGGCTACGTGTCGCCCTGGAGGCACTTGTAGCCAGCTCTCATCCTCATTGAGCGTGATAACGGACGCTGCGCTGAACGGCGGCGCATAGGAACGGGCGGTGAAATAAGCGCGCCAAAAAAACTATAAAGTTTACGTTTTTTTTCCGTAATTCATCAGATGAGGGTGATAACGGACGCTGCGCTGAACGGCGGCGCGTAGGAACGGGCGGTGAAATAAGCGCGCCAAAAAAACTATAAAGTTTACGTTTTTTTCCGTAATTCATCAAATGAGCGTGATAACGGACGCTGCGCTGAATGGCGGCGCGTAGGAACGGGCGGTGAAATAAGCGCGCCAAAAAAACTATAAAGTTTACGTTTTTTTTCCGTAATTCATCAGATGAGCGTGATAACTGATGCTGTGCTGAACTGCGGCACGTAGGAACGGGCGATGAAATAAGTGCGCCAAAAAAACTATAAAGTTTACGTTTTTTTTCCGTAATTCATCAGATGAGCGTGATAACGGATGCTGTGCTGAACGGCGGCACGTAGGAACGGGCGGTGAAATAAGCGCGCCAAAAAAACTATAAAGTTTACGTTTTTTTTCCGTAATTCATCAGATGAGCGTGATAACGGACGCTGCGCTGAATGGCGGCGCGTAGGAACGGGCGGTGAAATAAGCGCGCCAAAAAAACTATAAAGTTTACGTTTTTTTTCCGTAATTCATCAGATGAGCGTGATAACGGATGCTGTGCTGAACGGCGGCACGTAGGAACGGGCGATGAAATAAGTGCGCCAAAAAAACGATAAAGTTTACGTTTTTTTTCTGTAATTTATCAGATCAGCGTGATAACGGACGCAGCCCTTAACGGCGGCGTCAGAGCGACTCTATTTTGTTGCAGATTGAATTTTAAGTGCTTTTGCTATCATCAAACCTGTAGCCAGCTCTCATCCTCATTGAGCTATTCCAAGGGTGAGGGCTGGCTAGGGGTCGCCCTGGAGGCACCTGTAGCCAGCTCTCATCCTCATTGAGCTGCTCCAAGGGTGAGGGCTGGCTAGGGGTCGCCCTGGAGGCACCTGTAGCCAGCTCTCATCCTCATTGAGCTGCTCCAAGGGTGAGGGCTGGCTAGGGGTCGCCCTGGAGGCACCTGTAGCCAGCTCTCATCCTCATTGAGCTGCTCCAAGGGTGAGGGCTGGCTAGGGGTCGCCCTGGAGGCACCTATAGCCAGCTCTCATCCTCATTGAGCTGCTCCAAGGGTGAGGGCTGGCTAGGGGTCGCCCTGGAGGCACCTGTAGCCAGCTCTCATCCTCATTGAGCTGCTCCAAGGGTGAGGGCTGGCTAGGGGTCGCCCTGGAGGCACCTGTAGCCAGCTCTCATCCTCATTGAGCTATTCCAAGGGTGAGGGCTGGCTACGTGTCGCCCTGGAGGCACTTGTAGCCAGCTCTCATCCTCATTGAGCGTAATAACGGACGCTGCGCTGAACGGCGGCGCATAGGAACGGGCGGTGAAATAAGCGCGCCAAAAAAACTATAAAGTTTACGTTTTTTTTCCGTAATTCATCAGATGAGGGTGATAACGGACGCTGCGCTGAACGGCGGCGCGTAGGAACGGGCGGTGAAATAAGCGCGCCAAAAAAACTATAAAGTTTACGTTTTTTTCCGTAATTCATCAGATGAGCGTGATAACGGACGCTGCGCTGAATGGCGGCGCGTAGGAACCGGCGGTGAAATAAGCGCGCCAAAAAAACTATAAAGTTTACGTTTTTTTTCCGTAATTCATCAGATGAGCGTGATAACGGATGCTGTGCTGAACTGCGGCACGTAGGAACGGGCGATGAAATAAGTGCGCCAAAAAAACTATAAAGTTTACGTTTTTTTTCCGTAATTCATCAGATGAGCGTGATAACGGATGCTGTGCTGAACGGCGGCACGTAGGAACGGGCGATGAAACAAGTGCGCCAAAAAAACGATAAAGTTTACGTTTTTTTTCTGTAATTTATCAGATCAGCGTGATAACGGACGCAGCCCTTAACGGCGGCGTCAGAGCGACTTTATTTTGTTGCATTTGAATTTTAAGTGCTTTTGCTATCATCAAACCTGTAGCCAGCTCTCATCCTCATTGAGCTATTCCAAGGGTGAGGGCTGGCTAAGGGTCGCCCTGGAGGCACCTGTAGCCAGCTCTCATCCTCATTGAGCTGCTCCAAGGGTGAGGGCTGGCTAGGGGTCGCCCTGGAGGCACCTGTAGCCAGCTCTCATCCTCATTGAGCTGCTCCAAGGGTGAGGGCTGGCTACGGGTCGCCCTGGAGGCACCTGTAGCCAGCTCTCATCCTCATTGAGCTGCTCCAAGGGTGAGGGCTGGCTAGGGTTCGCCCTGGAGGCACCTGTAGCCAGCTCTCATCCTCATTGAGCTGCTCCAAGGGTGAGGGCTGGCTAGGGGTCGCCCTGGAGGCACCTGTAGCCAGCTCTCATCCTCATTGAGCTATTCCAAGGGTGAGGGCTGGCTACGTGTCGCCCTGGAGGCACTTGTAGCCAGCTCTCATCCTCATTGAGCGTGATAACGGACGCTGCGCTGAACGGCGGCGCATAGGAACGGGCGGTGAAATAAGCGCGCCAAAAAAACTATAAAGTTTACGTTTTTTTTCCGTAATTCATCAGATGAGGGTGATAACGGACGCTGCGCTGAATGGCGGCGCGTAGGAACGGGCGGTGAAATAAGCGCGCCAAAAAAACTATAAAGTTTACGTTTTTTTTCCGTAATTCATCAGATGAGCGTGATAACGGATGCTGTGCTGAACGGCGGCACGTAGGAACGGGCGATGAAATAAGTGCGCCAAAAAAACGATAAAGTTTACGTTTTTTTTCTGTAATTTATCAGATCACCGTGATAACGGACGCAGCCCTTAACGGCGGCGTCAGAGCGACTTTTTTTTGTTGCAGATTGAATTTTAAGTGCTTTTGCTATCATCAAACCTGTAGCCAGCTCTCATCCTCATTGAGCTATTCCAAGGGTGAGGGCTGGCTAAGGGTCGCCCTGGAGGCACCTGTAGCCAGCTCTCATCCTCATTGAGCTGCTCCAAGGGTGAGGGCTGGCTAGGGGTCGCCCTGGAGGCACCTGTGGCCAGCTCTCATCCTCATTGAGCTGCTCCAAGGGTGAGGGCTGGCTAGGGGTCGCCCTGGAGGCACCTGTAGCCAGCTCTCATCCTCATTGAGCTGCTCCAAGGGTGAGGGCTGGCTAGGGGTCGCCCTGGAGGCACCTGTAGCCAGCTCTCATCCTCATTGAGCTGCTCCAAGGGTGAGGGCTGGCTAGGGGTCGCCCTGGAGGCACCTGTAGCCAGCTCTCATCCTCATTGAGCTGCTCCAAGGGTGAGGGCTGGCTAGGGGTCGCCCTGGAGGCACCTGTAGCCAGCTCTCATCCTCATTGAGCTGCTCCAAGGGTGAGGGCTGGCTAGGGGTCGCCCTGGAGGCACCTGTAGCCAGCTCTCATCCTCATTGAGCTGCTCCAAGGGTGAGGGCTGGCTAGGGTTCGCCCTGGAGGCACCTGTAGCCAGCTCTCATCCTCATTGAGCTGCTCCAAGGGTGAGGGCTGGCTAGGGTTCGCCCTGGAGGCACCTGTAGCCAGCTCTCATCCTCATTGAGCTGCTCCAAGGGTGAGGGCTGGCTAGGGGTCGCCCTGGAGGCACCTGTAGCCAGCTCTCATCCTCATTGAGCTATTCCAAGGGTGAGGGCTGGCTACGGGTATGCCCTGGAGGCACCTGTAGCCAGCTCTCATCCTCATTGAACTATTCCAAGGGTGAGGGCTGGCTAGGGGTCGCCCTGGAGGCACCTGTAGCCAGCTCTCATCCTCATTGAGCTATTCCAAGGGTGAGGGCTGGCTACGTGTCGCCCTGGAGGCACCTGTAGCCAGCTCTCATCCTCATTGAGCGTGATAACGGACGCTGCGCTGAACGGCGGCGCATAGGAACGGGCGGTGAAATAAGCGCGCCAAAAAAACTATAAAGTTTACGTTTTTTTTTCCGTAATTCATCAGATGAGGGTGATAACGGAAGGTGCGTTGAACCGTGGCGCGTAGGAACGGGCGGTGAAATAAGCGCGCCAAAAAAACTATAAAGTTTACGTTTTTTTCCATAATTCATTAGATGAGCGTGATAACGGAAGCTGCGCTGAACGGCGGCGCGTAGGAAAAGGCAGTGAAATAAGCGCGCCAAAAAAGCTATAAAGTTTCCTTTTTTTTTCCGTAATTTATCAGATGAGCGTGATAACGGACGCAGCCCTTAACGGCGGCGTCAGAGCGACTTTTTTTTGTTGCAGATTGAATTTTAAGTGCTTTTGGTATCATCAAACCTGTAGCCAGCTCTCATCCTCATTGAGCTATTCCAAGGGTGAGGGCTGGCTAGGGGTCGCCCTGGAGGCACCTGTAGCCAGCTCTCATCCTCATTGAGCTATTCCAAGGGTGAGGGCTGGCTACGGGTCGCCCTGGAGGCACCTGTAGCCAGCTCTCATCCTCATTGAACTATTCCAAGGGTGAGGGCTGGCTAGGGGTCGCCCTGGAGGCACCTGTAGCCAGCTCTCATCCTCATTGAGCTATTCCAAGGGTGAGGGCTGGCTACGTGTCGCCCTGGAGGCACCTGTAGCCAGCTCTCATCCTCATTGAGCGTGATAACGGACGCTGCGCTGAACGGCGGCGCATAGGAACGGGCGGTGAAATAAGCGCGCCAAAAAAACTATAAAGTTTACGTTTTTTTTCCGTAATTCATCAGATGAGGGTGATAACGGACGCTGCGCTGAACGTCGGCGCGTAGGAACGGGCGGTGAAATAAGCGCGCCCAAAAAACTATAAAGTTTACGTTTTTTTTCCGTAATTCATCAGATGAGCGTGATAACGGACGCTGCGCTGAATGGCGGCGCGTAGGAACGGGCGGTGAAATAAGCGCGCCAAAAAAACTATAAAGTTTACGTTTTTTTTCCGTAATTCATCAGATGAGCGTGATAACGGATGCTGTGCTGAACGGCGGCACGTAGGAACGGGCGATGAAATAAGTGCGCCAAAAAAACAATAAAGTTTACATTTTTTTTCTGTAATTTATCAGATCACCGTGATAACGGACGCAGCCCTTAACGGCGGCGTCAGAGCGACTTTATTTTGTTGCAGATTGAATTTTAAGTGCTTTTGCTATCATCAAACCTGTAGCCAGCTCTCATCCTCATTGAGCTATTCCAAGGGTGAGGGCTGGCTAAGGGTCGCCCTGGAGGCACCTGTAGCCAGCTCTCATCCTCATTGAGCTGCTCCAAGGGTGAGGGCTGGCTAGGGGTCGCCCTGGAGGCACCTGTAGCCAGCTCTCATCCTCATTGAGCTGCTCCAAGGGTGAGGGCTGGCTAGGGGTCGCCCTGGAGGCACCTGTAGCCAGCTCTCATCCTCATTGAGCTATTCCAAGGGTGAGGGCTGGCTACGGGTATGCCCTGGAGGCACCTGTAGCCAGCTCTCATCCTCATTGAACTATTCCAAGGGTGAGGGCTGGCTAGGGGTCGCCCTGGAGGCACCTGTAGCCAGCTCTCATCCTCATTGAGCTATTCCAAGGGTGAGGGCTGGCTACGTGTCGCCCTGGAGGCACCTGTAGCCAGCTCTCATCCTCATTGAGCGTGATAACGGACGCTGCGCTGAACGGCGGCGCATAGGAACGGGCGGTGAAATAAGCGCGCCAAAAAAACTATAAAGTTTACGTTTTTTTTTCCGTAATTCATCAGATGAGGGTGATAACGGAAGGTGCGTTGAACCGTGGCGCGTAGGAACGGGCGGTGAAATAAGCGCGCCAAAAAAACTATAAAGTTTACGTTTTTTTCCATAATTCATTAGATGAGCGTGATAACGGAAGCTGCGCTGAACGGCGGCGCGTAGGAAAAGGCAGTGAAATAAGCGCGCCAAAAAAGCTATAAAGTTTCCTTTTTTTTCCGTAATTTATCAGATGAGCGTGATAACGGACGCAGCCCTTAACGGCGGCGTCAGAGCGACTTTTTTTTGTTGCAGATTGAATTTTAAGTGCTTTTGGTATCATCAAACCTGTAGCCAGCTCTCATCCTCATTGAGCTATTCCAAGGGTGAGGGCTGGCTAGGGGTCGCCCTGGAGGCACCTGTAGCCAGCTCTCATCCTCATTGAGCTATTCCAAGGGTGAGGGCTGGCTACGGGTCGCCCTGGAGGCACCTGTAGCCAGCTCTCATCCTCATTGAGCTGCTCCAAGGGTGAGGGCTGGCTTGGGGTCGCCCTGGAGGCACCTGTAGCCAGCTCTCATCCTCATTGAGCTATTCCAAGGGTGAGGGCTGGCTACGGGTCGTCCTGGAAGTACCTGTAGCCAGCTCTCATCAAGAAAAAGCTACGCCTACTAAGTTGCATTAACCAATCGGAGCAGATTCATGATTTACATTCAAATAAACCATCATTTTAGGAAAAGGAAAAGGAGTTTTGGAGGGAAGTTTAATTTGATCCAGTGCTCAGGAGCAACAAGGGTGATTAGTGCACAAGAGAAGCTGTGACCTTAGCCAATTACAACCATGCCGCCCAAAAGAAGGTAAGTACACCTGGTGGGATAGTGAGTGGGAGGGAAATATGAATCTGCAGAGGTATGTGTTGCTTCTAGAAATACTCTTTCTGGACACCATTGCAGCATGCATTCTGGGGTACACTGAGACCATGGGAGTATTTGCAGAAGAGGTTAACATACAGCATGTATTGGGATCAGGTGCCTAACTATACTGCAGCATCATCTGAGCTTGTACTGGAATCAGGTGTATAAGTATACTTGTACTCATATAGCTTGTACTGGAATCAGGTGTATAAGTATACTTGTACTCATATAGCTTGTACTGGAATCAGGTGTATAAGTATACTTGTACTCATATAGCTTGTACTGGAATCAGGTGTATAAGTATACTTGTACTCATATAGCTTGTACTGGAATCAGGTGTATAAGTATGCTTGTACTCATATAGTTTGTACTGGAATCAGGTGCCTAATCTGATGTCCTCTCTGTGACCTCTGCAAACTTTTTAGCTTGGTTGTATTACTGTGGTGGGGGGAGGGGGAAGGATTGCGGTGTGAAAGTGTATTATAACATCATGTTAAGGCTTGCAATTGTTCAGGCTCAGTCACAGAAAGGGTTTATGTTTTTGGCGCGGTCTTTCTGTATCTTTCAAAGTTTGCAGTGTGAAAAGGCTTTAAACTGTATATGTACTTGCTCGCTCACTCGTTTTTTCTCCTTTTTGACTGATAAATGAGTGCCGGTCATGTGCAAAACTGTATAAGCATTTGCATAGTCAATACCACATTAATTTTTTGCACGGTATCTTTGTCAATCTAAATAATTCTTGCAAAACCTCAGATTTGCGCAAGATCTAGGAACATGCATATGATAAAAAACCGCATGTGTTATGTGCACAATATTGCCACAATTTGTGTAGTATGCTATAAAAGTGCATTAACTTGTGCTAAACAATTGCTCCTTAAAAAATTGTGTACGTTTGTCCGTTTTTGTGACCAAAAATGAGGGCTGGCTATTGGTGGTCAAAATACACTCTAGAGCCAGCCCTCATCTTTTTAAAAAAATCTATGGCAATGATGAGACGTGCCTTTTCTCATGAGCTGTGTATTTGTTGTAAAAAAAAATCAGATTTTTGAAATCCAGTTATCCTGCTGAAACATAAAAAATGCTGGTTGATATTAGTGGGTGGAAAAGCTAGATTCTCACTGATATTGTTCCTGATCTTCCATTTTTCTTTTTTACAGCGGCTTCAGGATGCTGAAGACATGTCCACTATGTTACAAAGCATTTACTCAACTGCCACAGCACCTTACACGACAATGCCTTAGATGCTGTACACAAGAGGAGAAGGATGCGCTAGTGAAAGAATCTAGAAACTCACTGATAGCAATTGCAACAAAAGGAACATATATCCCTTATGACAAGATTCCAGAGATCACTACAAAGGACGATCTTATCTCCTTCCTGGAGGACAGAGGGTTTATAGTACCCGAGAAACCAACTATGGCCAGGTATGCCCCACTAGCATCTTATTCTTTGAATACTGATGTTCATACTTGTGTAAGCTTTATAGATTTGCATATATGTTCTGAACTATGCCAAATAATCACGTGTATTTTATATTTACAGGATTGTTGAAGATGAGGGGGCATCACCTGTGCAGGAGGAGCTGACAGCCAGTGAGCAAGAGCTGCCTAATGAGGAGGAAGTGCTGCCTGTTGAGGAGGAAATGTCTACAGTCATCGAGGAGGAGTCGCCCGTCCCAGAGGAAGAGCCGCCCGTCCCAGAGGAAGAGCTGTCCGTCACAGAGGAAGAGCCGTCCGTCACAGAGGAAGAGCCGCCCGTCACAGTGGAAGAGCCGCCCGTCCCAGAGGAAGAGCCGCCCGTCCCAGAGGAAGAGCCGTCCGTCACAGAGGAAGAGCCGTCCGTCACAGTGGAAGAGCCGTCCGTCCCAGAGGAAGAGCCGCCCGTCACAGTGGAAGAGCCGCCCGTCCCAGAGGAAGAGCTGCCCGTCCCAGAGGAAGAGCCGCCCGTCCCAGAGGAAGAGCCGCCCGTCCCAGAGGAAGAGCCGCCCGTCCCAGAGGAAGAGCCGTCCGTCACAGAGGAAGAGCCGTCCGTCACAGAGGAAGAGCCGCCCGTCACAGTGGAAGAGCCGTCCGTCACAGTGGAAGAGCCGCCCGTCCCAGAGGATTATGATGTCTACAGGTCAGTGTAAATTTATACAAGGAATTTACTTTAATCCCTTGCTCAAACATTGCCTTGGCCTCAGCACATCCTGGCTTTTAGGCCACTTTAAAAAATTGTCAACACTGCTGGCCTACTCAAGATTGTACTTCACGTTATTACTAAGGATTTTTATAATTTACAGGACTGTTGAAGATGAGAAGCCATCTACATCAACTGGCACATCGGCACGCCGAGCCATATCAAATCCTGAATTGGTGCATCTTTCAGCTGCAGAAGACTATACATCCTCTGAAACATCCGACAGTGAAGCCGATCAACAACCAGAGACCAGAGAAAGAGAGGAAAATACCAGCCAAACAGATGAAGACAGGCCGAGGTCAGTTAGTGTGTGTAACATTCTCACTCACCATGCTTTTATATATATATACATATCTATATATATCTATATATATATATATATATATATATATATATATATATATATATATATATTGAGCAAAAAAACAATACAAATAATGTTTAACTGGGACAATTAATAGCATATCCCACAACTTTACAGCCCTTACAAAGTAATTTTTTCTCCTATTTTAGGCAATAGATTTCCCTTCCATTGCAGCCATAAAACAGGATGCCAAAAAAGTGCCCTACACACAGACAGCTCTGTGGGGCACACAGCTTTGGCGGGGCATACTAAAATGCACTGCCATTACGATTTTCATCTGTGGGCCAGTAGAGGATGATGTACTAGCTTTACCCACAGATGAACTTCAGAACACGCAGTGTTCAGCAGTGGATGCTGCGTATAAAGGGCAGGCAGCCAGCAAAGTGCTGCTGCCAGTCAGAGCACTGGGGTCCACAGAAATCGGGCCTGGGGACACAGAAATGTTTACCACCCCTGACAACGGTGAGTGGAACCCCCAGCTGTCAAGGTCCCCGACATTTCCCCAGATTCTTCCACTGGGTGAGGGCCCCATGAATGCGTCGTTACAGGGAACCCTGGACTCACAGGCCCCATAGCGGCTGCATAGTCTACTGCCATTGGCAGGACGTCACTATATATATGCTGTATATGCTTACACAGTATTTTTCTCAAAGTTCTAATTTGTTTCTACTCTGACCTGTTGTTCTTTCTTCCAAATTTGTAGGATGACAAGCCAGAAATGGACTGTTGACAAGAGGATCAAAATGAAAGATGCAGGTTATTATGATCACCATTCTCTGTCTCATCCAATATTAAAAGGTTTTTCCTCTTATTTGCAGAACCATTGCAAGCTGGAAAGATACAAACAAATTGTTGAAAATGTGTCAAGGTTTTTATACTTTATGAACAAACGCCGTGTGAGCCTCAACTTTGCGACAAAGATTGAAAACGCCCATTTATTTTTCAAAAACCTTCAAGATCTCGGTCTGTGCAACCAAACTGTCACCAACTACATTAAGAATGTCCGGAAATTTGTACATTATCAACTATTTGCAACCAATTTACGCGATAAAAATGAAAAACTCTTCAAGGCAATGAAGTATTTCCAGTATGTGACTGCGGATATTCAGAAGAAATTTTCCAAGGGAGTTGCAAAAGAAGTTGTCAGCAAAAGGTATGTCAGCTAATTTTTATCCTTTCAGATGTATGCACAATTATTATTTTTTCTCTTTTCTCTCTCCCGCCAGGATTTTTCATACATGACTTAAAAATAGGCCTCACCTATCAGTCACATTTATTAATCTTTCTCTTAGGTACCTGGAGTTGCATAAATTGGACAAAACACCTCAGCAATGCCAGGAGATCCTGACCGTTGCAAAGCCAGCTTTCCTGCAAGCCATCGAGGATGTCCAAGGAGGATCCCGAAATGAAGTGCATCAGTTGGAGATTCTCTATTACCTTGAGGCCTTAATCATACTAAAACACTTACAAAGACCAGGAGTTGTCAGAAACATGACGGTAAGTAACAACCTACTCATTATCCTGATTTAAAGCCACATGTCTATCTAACTTTCCCATGTCTTGACTCACAGGTTTCTGAGTGGACAGAGAGGATGCGTCACATCTATCAAAATGAACAGCTAATAATTGTCGGAGTTAAATCCCATAAGACTGCTGCCCACCAAGTAGCCTGTTTTGTGCTTACTGAAGAAGAAGAAAAGGTAAGATGTTCCTGTCACTACGATGGCACCCACATTAGAGAGGGATCTGTTAGTTGTCATGACTTCAACCCGTAGGATTAGTGGCATTCTGTCCCTTTTAGTAGATCCTCCCTTTAACCAGATTTTACAGGACAACTTGGTGCTACATCCTCATGCAGGTGTGTTGGGAGTCTTTCCCTTATTTCCCTGCAGTATCCAGGATGCTAAACCATAGTATCGGTGTCCAGAATAGTGCATTTTCTTAACAATAATGCTTGTTGCAGCAGCATCCAGAATGCATTATCAGTAGGAACAGATATGCTCTCCCTTATCACAGATGTTCTGCACTTTAAATGAATGGTGGGCAGTTTATAGTCTGACATATGTTTGGTGTGAGGTGACTTTTCTATATATTTAGATTGTGTGGTTCCTATCATGCTCTGAAATCCAACTGAGGCGGAGGAGAGATACTGCCCTTTTAGTCTGTAGGTTTCGCTCTCCTGGTTAGGCACATCCCTCCCTCACGTTGGTGCGGTCATTGACTCCAGTAATTAATTTAGTCTATTTCAAATTTTCTTATCTTAATATTGAAGGGCCCAACTCAATTTTTATTAAGTGGTTTACTGTTTTTTGTTTTGTTTATTTACAGTGGTTTAACATCTACTTTAAAAAAGTGAGACGGGTGCTGGCCAAAAAAGACAGTCCAGATAAATTCTTCTTATCGACTACAGGAAGACAGATATATAATGTATCCACCGACCTTCATCGCTACCAGAAGAAGTAAGTCTTAAAAGTTAAAAATCCTACATATTAGATGTTGTGCCATGTATTTATGATCTACTCTATTGCTATCTAGGTACAAACTTAAATCCATCTCTAGTCAGGTGGCAAGAAAAACTTGTGAAACATGGACCGTGTCACATTTAACAGAGACACAGAGGTATCTTTTCTCCAAATATCTCAGTCATTCCAACATGACAGCAGAGAGGAATTACAGAGAAAAAACATTAGGAGACCTCTGCCAAGCATACACACTGGTCTTGGCAGCAGGGAAATCATCGGAAAATCAACCTCAACCCAGCAGCTCAAGGTAATTTATTGCAAAGCAGTTATGATCTATTTCACCAAATTGTTGATAAAATGTAATATTCTGTTTTCTATCTCCCCTAAAGAGAAGCAGAAGAGAGCAATGGAGAAGAGGAGCAAATGGTCCAGCAAGCTGAAGACTACAGTGCCCAGGGTGAAACAGAGGACCTCGGTGTGTCAAATTTAAATACTAAGACTCAAAGGTGGGTATATTATTAAATCAAGCAAGCTAGTAGGAGTTGGCAAACTGTACATAGCTTGTGATGTTATGGACAATGACTTGTTCTTCTGAGCATCCTCAGCACCTATACCCAGGCAAAGTGCTCTCAGTAGCGGCCACTTGTAGACAGTATGCGGAAGGGTATATTACAGGCGTTTATTGATGATATCTCCATCGCAGAACAAACCTCGATGCCTAAACTTTTAGGATTGATAGAAGATATCCTTATACCACTCTAAGTGCCCAGAAAATGTAATGTTATTATTTATATCAGGCGGAGAGCACCAATCGAACCTAGGGTCACAACAAGGTCCATGAAGACAGGGATGCAGTTGAGGAAAAGGAAACACCCAGGGTAATTGGTCAATATACTCATTCACATTGTCCTTGAACAATAAACATTTCGGTTTTAACATATGTATTCCCCTTCTTTCCTTTAAAGAGATTAAGAAGACGGCAGTGATCAGCTCCCAAGAAAGAATGAGGCGTTTCGGAGACTAAAGTTCCGGTCTTGTTAAAGTTTCTGAATTCATGTTTTATTTGTTTCTTTTCTATTCTAGGTTGTTCTACAATTCCAGGTGAACGGGGCCCTCGAAGCAATGGGAGAAGATTTTCTTTATTATAAACATTTGTACTGTTTGTATTAGTGTTAAAGGGATTCTGTCACCAGGTTTTAGCCATCTCATCTGAGCGCACCATAATGTGGACACAGACATCTTTATTCCAGTGATATATCACTTACTAGGCTGCTCAGTGTAGTTTGCATTAAAACACTGTTAAATCATCTGGAGATTATCATTAGAGCACTACTCCAGTAGTCCAGTCATACTTGGGAGCTGCCAAATCTGCAACAGAGAAAACAGTAATTTTATCAAAATGACAGCAAGGAGCTCAGTAAGTGAAACATTGCTGGATCAGGATTTCTATCTCTACATTATGCTGCTGTCCGATGGGATGTCAAAAACCTGGTGACAGAGTCCTTTTAATAACTATTTTAAAGATAAATATAAAGTGGAAGTCCTATGGCTATGATGAAACAATTCTGACAACTGTTCAAATGGCACAATCATTTACTACCGTCAGGTTTCTGAGCCGTTTAGTCTAATGCTTTGTCAGTATTACTAGAATCCATAATAATTTAAAGGTCAGGTAGCCATAAAAGTGCTCCTGCCAGTCAGAGCAGTGCAGTCCCTGGAAATCAGGCCTAGGGAAGCAGAATATATTACCATCCCTAACAACGGTAAGCATGACCCCCAGCTGTCCAGCAACCCGACATGTAGAACTGCCTATAAAAATGACCATTTGTCCAGTCAGTGCATCACTCTCTGGTGCCCTTTTACACTGGCACACTGCTTTCTGTCTCTCTCTCTTTCTCTCTCTCCAGTGCAATGCTCTCTGGTGCTCTTTCACTCTCTTTCCAGTGCACCACTCTCTGATGTGTTCTCTTTCTCCCTACTGCACCGCTCTCTGGTACTCCTCTGTCTTTATAGTGCAGTGCTCTCTTTTGTGCTCTCTCAGTCTCCAGTGCATCACTGGCGCTCACTTTTGATCTCTCCCCATTGCACCACTCTCTCGCATGCTCTCTCTCTGGTGCTTTCTTTCCATCCAAAGTGCCTTTTTTTGTCTCTGTGCCTTCACGAGCCTCTCAATCTCTGTCTTTGCCCATCTGTGGCTCTATATCGGTCTCTGTGCCTCTCTGTCCCTCCCTGTGCTTCTATTTACCTTTTGCATCCCTCTATGTGCCTACCTTTGCCCCTTTGCTCCCCTCTTTGCCTCTATGTGCCTCTCAATGACTCTCTCTCATGCACACCTCTTCCTGTAGGTCAAAGGTAAGAAGCACTACTCAAGTTGCAGCAGAGAAGATTAATTGGTAAGTAACCACAAAGCTACACAGTGTTTAACACTTGTGTATTTTTTAAGAATCTTGTTCCTGTAGGATGCTTCCTGAACATTAAAGTGAATTGTCAGGAAACATCTTTAAGCTACAGGATCCTTGAAAAATATGCAAGTTTTTATTGGATGATTTGTCAGGCTATCAACAATCACACAGGGCCACAGGCCCGTCAACAGGGCAATAGCCCACTCCACAAGGCCAATGACCCTTTGCAAAGGGCCAGAGGTCCCTTTCCGCAGTGCCATAGGCATTTCCACAGGGCCATAACCCACTCCAGCTCTCTCCACAGGGCAACAGGCCCATTTGAAGGGCCACAGATCCCTCTTCAGGGTCACAGGCCTTTCCACAGGGCCGCACCCACCTTCAGCTCTCTCCACAGGGCCATAGGCCCTTTCCTCAGGGCCACAAGCCCCTCCAGCTCTCTCCACAGGGCAACAGACCACTATACAGGGTCACAGGCCTTTCCACAGGGCCACAAGCCCCTTCAGCTCTCTCCACAGGACCACAGGCTCCTACCGGGCCACAGGCCTTTACACTGTGCCACAAGCCCCTCCAGCTCTTTCCACAGGCAATCATGTTGCATGTTGTTTACTGCAAAAGACTTCATAGGCCCCAATCTTACTCCAGAGCCCTCCACAGGGCCAAATGCACTTTCTGCATGGCCACAGCCCCCTTTAGCTCTCTCCACAGAGACACAAGGCCCGTCTGCAGGGCACAAGCCCCCTCTTCAAGGCCAAAAGGCCTTTCTACAGGGCCATAGTCATTTCCATAGGGCACAAGCCCCTCCAGCTCTCTCCACAGGGCAACGGACCTCTATACAGGGTCACAGGCCTTTCCACAGGGCCACAACACCTTCAGCTCTCTCCACAGGCTCCTACTGGGCCACAGGCCTTTCCACAGTGCCACAAGCCCCTCCAGTTCTCTCCACAGGCAATCATGTTGCATGTTGTTTACTGCAAAGGACTTCATAGGCCCAAATCTTACTCCAGAGCCTTCCACAGGCCTCTCCAGCCCGCTCCACATGGCCTTTTCCTCAGGCCTCCAGCTCTCTTTACATCGCCACATGCCCCTCTGCGGGGCCACAGACCCCTATACAGGGTCACAGGCCTTTCCACAGGGCCTCAACCCCTTCAGCTGTCTCCACAGGACCACAGGCTTTTCCACAGCCCACAACTCCTTCCACCTCTCACCACAGGGCCACAGCCCCTTCCACAAGGCTAAAGGGCCTATTCATAGGGCCACAGACCTTTCCACAGGGCCACAACACCCTCCAGCTCTCTCCACAGGACAATAAGCTCTCTTTACAGGGCCATAGCTCACCTCCACAGGGCCAAATGCACTTTCCACACGGCCACAACTCCCAACAGCCCTCTCCACAGTGTCACAGGGCCCGTCTGCAGGGCACAAGCCCCCTCTTCAAAGCCAAAAGGCCTTTCTACATGGCCATAGTCATTCCCATAGGGCACAAGCACCTCCAGCTCTCTCCACAGGGCAACGGACCCCTGTACAGGGTCACAGGCCTTTCCACAGGGCCACAAAACCTTCAGCTCTCTCCACAGGCAATCATGTTGCATGTTGTTTACTGCAGAGGACTTCATAGGCCCAAATCTTACTCCAGAGCCTTCCACAGGCCCCTCCAGCCCACTCCACATGGCCTTTTCCTCAGGCCACAACTCCCTCCAGCTCTCTTTACATCGCCACATGCCCCTCTGCGGGGCCACAGACCCCTATACAGCGTCACATGCCTTTCCACAGGACCTCAACCCCTTCAGCTCTCTCCACAGGACCGCTGCCTCCTTCTGCCGGGCTACAAGCCTTTCCACAGGGCCACAATCCCCTCCAACTCTTCTCCGCAGGACAACAAGCTCTCTTTACCGGGCCATAGCTCCCCTCCACATGCACTTTCTGCATGGACACAGCCCCCTTTAGCTCTCTCCACAGAGACACAAGGCCCGTCTGCAGGGCACAAGCCCCCTCTTCAAGGCCAAAAGGCCTTTCTACATGGCCATAGTCATTTCCATAGGGCACGAGCCCCTCCAGCTCTCTCCACAGGGCAACGGACCCCTATACAGGGTCACAGGCCTTTCCACAGGGCCACAACACCTTCAGCTCTCTCCACAGGACCACAGGCTCCTACTGGGCCACAGGCCTTTCTACAGTGCCACAAGCCCCTCCAGCTCTCTCCACAGGCAATCATGTTGCATATTGTTTACTGCAAAGGACTTCATAGGCCCAAATCTTACTCCAGAGCCTTCCACAGGCCTTTCCAGCCCGCTCCACATGGCCTTTTCCTCAGGCCACAACTCCCTCCAGCTCTCTTTACATCGCTACATGCCCCTCTGCGGGGCCACAGACCCCTATACAGGGTCACAGGCCTTTCCACAGGGCCTCAACCCCTTCAGCTGTCTCCACAGGACCACAGGCTTTTCCACAGCCCACAACTCCTTCCACCTCTCACCACAGGGCCACAGCCCCTTCCACAAGGCCAAAGGGCCTATCCATAGGGCCACAGACCTTTCCACATGGCCACAACACCCTCCAGCTCTCTCCACAGGACAAGAAGCTCTCTTTACAGGGCCATAGCTCACCTCCACAGGGCCAAATGCACTTTCCACACGGCCACAACTCCCAAGAGCCCTCTCCACAGAGTCACAGGGCCCGTCTGCAGGGCACAAGCCCCCTCTTCAAAGCCAAAAGGCCTTTCTGCATGGCCATAGTCATTTCCATAGGGCACGAGCCCCTCCAGCTCTCTCCACAGGGCAACGGACCGCTATACAGGGTCACAGGCCTTTCCACAGGGCCACAACACCTTCAGCTCTCTCCACAGGACCACAGGCTCCTACCCGGCCACAGGCTTTTACACAGTGCTACAAGTCCCTCTAGCTCTCTCCACAGGCAATCATGTTGCATGTTGTTTACCGAAAAAAGGACTTCATAGGCCCAAATCTTACTTCAGACCCTTCCACAGGCCCCTCCAGCCCGCTCCACATGGCCTTTTCCGCAGGCCACAACTCCCTCCAGCTCTCTTTACATCGCCACATGCCCCTCTGCGGGGCCACAGACCCCTATACAGGGTCACAGGCCTTTCCACAGGGCCTCAACCCCTTCAGCTCTCTCCACAGGACCACTGGCTCCTTCTGCCGGGCCACAAGCATTTCCACAGGGCCACAATCCCCTCGAACTCTTCTCCACAGGACAACAAGCTCTCTTTACAGGGCCATAGCTCCCCTCCACAGGGCCAAATGCACTTTCTGCACGGCCACAGCCCCCTTTAGCTCTCTCCACAGAGACACAGGGCCCATCTGCAGGACACAAGCCCCCTCTTCAAGGCCAAAGGGCCTTTCTACATGGCCATAGTCATTTCCATAGGGCACAAGCCCCTCCAGCTCTCTCCACAGGGCAACGGACCCCTATACAGGGTCACAGGCCTTTCCACAGGGCCACAACACCTTCAGCTCTCTCCACAGGACCACAGGCTACTACCGGGCCACAGGTCTTTCCACAGTGCCACAAGCACCATCCAGCTCTCTCCACAGGCAATCATGTTGCACTTTTGCAACAAGAGTCAATTTTTGTTGCAGTTCGGCAACATTGGAGTCTACCCTGTTGCAAATCGGACACGAAGCTTGAAAATTTAGATGTTTACTGCAAAGGACTTCATAGGCCCCCATCTTACTCCAGAGCCTTCCACAGGCCCCTCCAGCACGCTCCACATGGCCTTTTCCACAGGCCACAACTCCATCCAGCTCTCTTTACATCGCCACATGCCCCTCTGCGGGGCAACAGACCCCTATACAGGGTCACAGGCCTCTCCACAGGGCCTCAACCCCTTCAGCTCTCTCCACAGGACCACTGGCTCCTTCTGCCGGGCCACAAGCATTTCCACAGGGCCACAATCCCCTCCAATTCCACAAGACAACAGGCTCTCTTTACAGGGCCATAGCTCCCCTCCACAGGGCCAAATGCACTTTCCACATTGCCACAACCCCCTCCAGCTCTCTACACAGAGTCATGGGGCCCGTCTGCAGGTCACAAGCCCCTTCATCAAGGCCAAGGGGCCTTTCTACAGGGCCACTGGCCTTTAAATAGTGCCACAACCTCCTCTGGCTCTCTCAAGAGGGCCACAGGCTCCTTCTACAGGGCAAGGGCCCCCTCCACAAGGCCAAAGGCCCTTTGCAAAGGGCCATAGGTCCATTCCACAGGGCCATAGTCATTTCCATAGGGCCATAACCCCCCTCAAGCTCTCTCCACAGAACCGCAGGCTCCTTCTACAGGTTTACAGGCATATACACAGGGCCACATCCGCCTTCACCTCTCTCCACAAGGCGACAGGGCCCTTTCACTGTGTCATAGGCCTTTCCATAAGGCCACAACCCCCTCTGTCTCTCTCAAAAAGGACAGAGGCTCCCTTTACAAGGCAACAGCCCCCTCCACAAGGCCAAAGGCCTTTTTCAAAGGGCCACAGGTCCCTTTCGCAGGGCCATAGGCATTTCCCCAAGGCAATAACCCCCTCCAGCTCTCTCCACAGGACCACAGGCTCCTTCTACAAGACTACAACCCCTTTGAGCTCTTTCATCAGGGCCACAGCCTCCTCCGCCCCCCTTTAATCAGTTAAAAGGGCTCAATTGAGTGACCACAACACCTTCAGCTCTCTCCACAGGACCACAGGCTCCTACTGAGCCACAGGACTTTCCACAGTGCCACAAGCCCCTCTAGCTCTCTCCACAGGCAATCATGTTGCATGTTTTTTACTGCAAAGGACTTCATAGGCCCAAATCTTACTCCAGAGCCTTTCACAGGCCCCTCCAGCCGGCTCCACATGGCCTTTTCCTCAGGCCACAACTCCCTCCAGCTCTCTTTACATCGCCACATGCCCCTCTGCGGGGCCACAGACCCCTATACAGGGTCACTGGCCTTTCCACAGGGCCTCAACCCCTTCAGCTCTCTCCACAGGACCACAGGCTTTTCCACAGCCCACAACTCCTTCCAGCTCTCACCACAGGGCCACAGCCCCTTCCACAAGGCTAAAGGGCCTATCCATAGGGCCACAGACCTTTCCACAGGGCCACAACACGCTCCAGCTCTCTCCACAGGACAAGAAGCTCTCTTTACAGGGCCATAGCTCACCTCCACGGGGCCAAATGCACTTTCCACACGGCCACAACTCCCAACAGCCCTCTCCACAGAGTCACAGGGCCCGTCTGCAGGGCACAAGCCCCTCTTCAAGGCCAAAAGGCCTTTCTACATTGCCATAGTCATTCCCATAGGGCACGAGCACCTCCAGCTCTCTCCACAGGGCAACGGACCCCTGTACAGGGTCACAGTCCTTTCCACAGGGCCACAACAGCTACAGCTCTCTCCACAGGCAATCATGTTGCATGTTGTTTACTGCAGAGGACTTCATAGGCCCAAACCTTACTCCAGAGCCTTCCACAGGCCCCTCCAGCCCGCTCCACATGGCCTTTTCCTCAGGCCACAACTCCCTACAGCTCTCTTTACATCGCCACATGCCCCTCTGCGGGGCCACAGACCCCTATACAGGGTCACAGGCCTTTCCACAGGGCCTCAACCCCTTCAGCTCTCTCCACAGGACCACTGCCTCCTTCTGCCGGGCTACAAGCCTTTCCACAGGGCCACAATCCCCTCCAACTCTTCTCCACAGGACAACAAGCTCTCTTTACAGGGCCATAGCTCCCCTCCACAGGGCCAAATGCACTTTCTGCATGGCCACAGCCCCCTTTAGCTCTCTCCACAGAGACACAAGGCCCGTCTGCAGGGCACAAGCCCCCTCTTCAAGGCCAAAAGGCCTTTCTACATGGCCATAGTCATTTCCATAGGGCACGAGCCCCTCCAGCTCTCTCCACAGGGCAACGGACCGCTATACAGGGTCACAGGCCTTTCCACAGGGCCACAACACCTTCAGCTCTTCCACAGGACCACAGGCTCCAGCCCGGCCACAGGCCTTTCCACAGTGCTACAAGTCCCTCCAGCTCTCTCCACAGGCAATCATGTTTCATGTTGTTTACCGCAAAAGGACTTCATAGGCCCAAATCTTACTTCAGACCCTTCCACAGGCCCCTCCAGCCCGCTCCACATGGCCTTTTCCGCAGGCCACAACTCCCTCCAGCTCTCTTTACATCGCCACATGCCCCTCTGCGGGGCCACAGACCCCTATACAGGGTCACAGGCCTTTCCACAGGAACTCAATCCCTTCAGCTCTCTCCACAGGACCACAGACTTTTCCACAGCCCACAACTCCTTCCAGCTCTCACCAGAGGGCCACAGCCCCTTCCACAAGGCTAAAGGGCCTATCCATAGGGCCACAGACATTTCCACAGGGCCACAACACCCTCCAGCTCTCTCCACAGGGAAAGAAGCTCTCTTTACAGGGCCATAGCTCACCTCCACAGGGCCAAATGCACTTTCCACACGGCCACAACTCCCAACAGCTCTCTCCACAGAGTCACAAGGCCCGTCTGCAGGGCACAAGCCCCCTCTTCAAGGCCAAAAGGCCTTTCTACATGGCCATAGTCATTTCCATAGGGCACGAGCCCCTCCAGCTCTCTCCACAGGGCAACGGACCCCTATACAGGGTCACAGGCCTTTCCCCAGGGCCACAATCCCCTCCAACTCTTCTCCACACGACAACAAGCTCTCTTTACCGGGCCATAGCTCCCCTCCACAGGGCCAAATGCACTTTCTGCATGGCCACAGCCCCCTTTAGCTCTCTCCACAGAGACACAAGGCCCGTCTGCAGGGCACAAGCCCCCTCTTCAAGGCCAAAAGGCCTTTCTACATGGCCATAGTCATTTCCATAGGGCACAAGCCCCTCCAGCTCTCTCCACAGGGCAACGGACCCCTATACAGGGTCACAGGCCTTTCCACAGGGCCACAACACTTTCAGCTCTCTCCACAGGACCACAGGCTCCTACTGGGCCACAGGCCTTTCCACGGTGCCACAAGCCCCTCCAGCTCTCTCCACAGGCAATCATGTTGCATGTTGTTTACTGCAAAGGACTTCATAGGCCCAAATCTTACTCCAGAGCCTTCCACAGGCCTTTCCAGCCCACTCCACATGGCCTTTTCCTCAGGCCACAACTCCCTCCAGCTCTCTTTACATCGCCACATGCACCCTCTGCGGGGCCACAGACCCCTATACAGGGTCACAGGCCTTTCCACAGGGCCTCAACCCCTTCAGCTCTCTCCACAGGACCACTGGCTCCTTCTGCCGGGCCACAAGCATTTCCACAGGGCCACAATCCCCTCCAACTCTTCTCCACAGGACAACAAGCTCTCTTTACAGAGCCATAACTCCCCTCCACAGGGCCAAATGCACTTTCTGCACGGCCACAGCCCCCTTTAGCTCTCTCCACAGAGACAGGGCCCGTCTGCAGGACACAAGCCCCCTCTTCAAGGCCAAAGGGCCTTTCTACATGGCCATAGTCATTTCCATAGGGCACAAGCCCCTCCAGCTCTCTCCACAGGGCAACGGACCCCTATACAGGGTCACAGGCCTTTCCACAGGGCCACAACACCTTCAGCTCTCTCCACAGGACCACAGGCTACTACCGGGCCACAGGTCTTTCCACAGTGCCACAAGCACCATCCAGCTCTCTCCACAGGCAATCATGTTGCACTTTTGCAACAAGAGTCAATTTTTGTTGCAGTTCGGCAACATTGGAGTCAACCCTGTTGCAAATCGGACACGAAGCTTGAAAATTTAGATGTTTACTGCAAAGGACTTCATAGGCCTTCATCTTACTCCAGAGCCTTCCACAGGCCTCTCCAGCCCGCTCCACATGGCCTTTTCCTCAGGCCACAACTCCCTCCAGCTCTCTTTACATCGCCACATGCCCCTCTGCGGGGCCACAGACCCCTATACAGGGTCACAGGCCTTTCCACAGGGCCTCAACCCCTTCAGCTGTCTCCACAGGACCACAGGCTTTTCCACAGCCCACAACTCCTTCCAGCTCTCACCACAGGGCCACAGCCCTTTCCACAAGGCTAAAGGGCCTATCCATAGGGCCACAGACCTTTCCACAGGGCCACAACACCCTCCAGCTCTCTCCACAGGACAAGAAGCTCTCTTTACAGGGCCATAGCTCACCTCCACAGGGCCAAATGCACTTTCCACACGGCTACAACTCCCAACAGCTCTCTCCACAGAGTCACAGGGCCCGTCTGCAGGGCACAAGCGCCCTCTTCAAGGCCAAAAGGCCTTTCTACATGGCTATAGTCATTTCCATACGGCACGAGCCCCTCCAGCTCTCTCCACAGGGCAACGGACCCCTATACAGGGTCACAGGCCTTTCCACAGGGCCACAACACCTTCAGCTGTCTCCACAGGACCACAGGCTTTTCCACAGCCCACAACTCCTTCCAGCTCTCACCACAGGGCCACAGCCCCTTCCACAAGGCTAAAGGGCCTATCCATAGGGCCACAGACCTTTCCACAGGGCCACAACACGCTCCAGCTCTCTCCACAGGACAAGAAGCTCTCTTTACAGGGCCATAGCTCACCTCCACGGGGCCAAATGCACTTTCCACACGGCCACAGCTCCCAACAGCCCTCTCCACAGAGTCACAGGGCCCGTCTGCAGGGCACAAGCCCCTCTTCAAGGCCAAAAGGCCTTTCTACATTGCCATAGTCATTCCCATAGGGCACGAGCACCTCCAGCTCTCTCCACAGGGCAACGGACCCCTGTACAGGGTCACAGTCCTTTCCACAGGGCCACAACAGCTACAGCTCTCTCCACAGGCAATCATGTTGCATGTTGTTTACTGCAGAGGACTTCATAGGCCCAAACCTTACTCCAGAGCCTTCCACAGGCCCCTCCAGCCCGCTCCACATGGCCTTTTCCTCAGGCCACAACTCCCTACAGCTCTCTTTACATCGCCACATGCCCCTCTGCGGGGCCACAGACCCCTATACAGGGTCACAGGCCTTTCCACAGGGCCTCAACCCCTTCAGCTCTCTCCACAGGACCACTGCCTCCTTCTGCCGGGCTACAAGCCTTTCCACAGGGCCACAATCCCCTCCAACTCTTCTCCACAGGACAACAAGCTCTCTTTACAGGGCCATAGCTCCCCTCCACAGGGCCAAATGCACTTTCTGCATGGCCACAGCCCCCTTTAGCTCTCTCCACAGAGACACAAGGCCCGTCTGCAGGGCACAAGCCCCCTCTTCAAGGCCAAAAGGCCTTTCTACATGGCCATAGTCATTTCCATAGGGCACGAGCCCCTCCAGCTCTCTCCACAGGGCAACGGACCGCTATACAGGGTCACAGGCCTTTCCACAGGGCCACAACACCTTCAGCTCTTCCACAGGACCACAGGCTCCAGCCCGGCCACAGGCCTTTCCACAGTGCTACAAGTCCCTCCAGCTCTCTCCACAGGCAATCATGTTTCATGTTGTTTACCGCAAAAGGACTTCATAGGCCCAAATCTTACTTCAGACCCTTCCACAGGCCCCTCCAGCCCGCTCCACATGGCCTTTTCCGCAGGCCACAACTCCCTCCAGCTCTCTTTACATCGCCACATGCCCCTCTGCGGGGCCACAGACCCCTATACAGGGTCACAGGCCTTTCCACAGGAACTCAATCCCTTCAGCTCTCTCCACAGGACCACAGACTTTTCCACAGCCCACAACTCCTTCCAGCTCTCACCAGAGGGCCACAGCCCCTTCCACAAGGCTAAAGGGCCTATCCATAGGGCCACAGACATTTCCACAGGGCCACAACACCCTCCAGCTCTCTCCACAGGGAAAGAAGCTCTCTTTACAGGGCCATAGCTCACCTCCACAGGGCCAAATGCACTTTCCACACGGCCACAACTCCCAACAGCTCTCTCCACAGAGTCACAAGGCCCGTCTGCAGGGCACAAGCCCCCTCTTCAAGGCCAAAAGGCCTTTCTACATGGCCATAGTCATTTCCATAGGGCACGAGCCCCTCCAGCTCTCTCCACAGGGCAACGGACCCCTATACAGGGTCACAGGCCTTTCCCCAGGGCCACAATCCCCTCCAACTCTTCTCCACACGACAACAAGCTCTCTTTACCGGGCCATAGCTCCCCTCCACAGGGCCAAATGCACTTTCTGCATGGCCACAGCCCCCTTTAGCTCTCTCCACAGAGACACAAGGCCCGTCTGCAGGGCACAAGCCCCCTCTTCAAGGCCAAAAGGCCTTTCTACATGGCCATAGTCATTTCCATAGGGCACAAGCCCCTCCAGCTCTCTCCACAGGGCAACGGACCCCTATACAGGGTCACAGGCCTTTCCACAGGGCCACAACACTTTCAGCTCTCTCCACAGGACCACAGGCTCCTACTGGGCCACAGGCCTTTCCACGGTGCCACAAGCCCCTCCAGCTCTCTCCACAGGCAATCATGTTGCATGTTGTTTACTGCAAAGGACTTCATAGGCCCAAATCTTACTCCAGAGCCTTCCACAGGCCTTTCCAGCCCACTCCACATGGCCTTTTCCTCAGGCCACAACTCCCTCCAGCTCTCTTTACATCGCCACATGCACCCTCTGCGGGGCCACAGACCCCTATACAGGGTCACAGGCCTTTCCACAGGGCCTCAACCCCTTCAGCTCTCTCCACAGGACCACTGGCTCCTTCTGCCGGGCCACAAGCATTTCCACAGGGCCACAATCCCCTCCAACTCTTCTCCACAGGACAACAAGCTCTCTTTACAGAGCCATAACTCCCCTCCACAGGGCCAAATGCACTTTCTGCACGGCCACAGCCCCCTTTAGCTCTCTCCACAGAGACAGGGCCCGTCTGCAGGACACAAGCCCCCTCTTCAAGGCCAAAGGGCCTTTCTACATGGCCATAGTCATTTCCATAGGGCACAAGCCCCTCCAGCTCTCTCCACAGGGCAACGGACCCCTATACAGGGTCACAGGCCTTTCCACAGGGCCACAACACCTTCAGCTCTCTCCACAGGACCACAGGCTACTACCGGGCCACAGGTCTTTCCACAGTGCCACAAGCACCATCCAGCTCTCTCCACAGGCAATCATGTTGCACTTTTGCAACAAGAGTCAATTTTTGTTGCAGTTCGGCAACATTGGAGTCAACCCTGTTGCAAATCGGACACGAAGCTTGAAAATTTAGATGTTTACTGCAAAGGACTTCATAGGCCTTCATCTTACTCCAGAGCCTTCCACAGGCCTCTCCAGCCCGCTCCACATGGCCTTTTCCTCAGGCCACAACTCCCTCCAGCTCTCTTTACATCGCCACATGCCCCTCTGCGGGGCCACAGACCCCTATACAGGGTCACAGGCCTTTCCACAGGGCCTCAACCCCTTCAGCTGTCTCCACAGGACCACAGGCTTTTCCACAGCCCACAACTCCTTCCAGCTCTCACCACAGGGCCACAGCCCTTTCCACAAGGCTAAAGGGCCTATCCATAGGGCCACAGACCTTTCCACAGGGCCACAACACCCTCCAGCTCTCTCCACAGGACAAGAAGCTCTCTTTACAGGGCCATAGCTCACCTCCACAGGGCCAAATGCACTTTCCACACGGCTACAACTCCCAACAGCTCTCTCCACAGAGTCACAGGGCCCGTCTGCAGGGCACAAGCGCCCTCTTCAAGGCCAAAAGGCCTTTCTACATGGCTATAGTCATTTCCATACGGCACGAGCCCCTCCAGCTCTCTCCACAGGGCAACGGACCCCTATACAGGGTCACAGGCCTTTCCACAGGGCCACAACACCTTCAGCTCTCTCCACAGGACCACAGGCTCCTACTGGGCCACAGGCCTTTCTACAGTGCCACAAGCCCCTCCAGCTCTCTCCACAGGCAATCATGTTGCATGTTGTTTATTGCAAAGGACTTCATAGGCTCAAATCTTACTCCAGAGCCTTCCACAGGCCTCTCCAACCCGCTCCACATGGCCTGTTCCTCAGGCCACAACTCCCTCCAGCTCTCTTTACATCGCCACATGCCCCTCTGCGGGGCCACAGACCCCTATACAGGGTCACAGGCCTTTCCACAGGGCCTCAACCCCTTCAGCTGTCTCCACAGGACCACAGGCTTTTCCACAGCCCACAACTCCTTCCAGCTCTCACCACAGGGCCACAGCCCTTTCCACAAGGCTAAAGGGCCTATCCATAGGGCCACATACCTTTCCACAGGGCCACAACACCCTCCAGCTCTCTCCACATTACAAGAAGCTCTCTTTACAGGGCCATAGCTCACCTCCACAGGGCCAAATGCACTTTCCACACGGCTACAACTCCCAACAGCTCTCTCCACAGAGTCACAGGGCCCGTCTGCAGGGCACAAGCGCCCTCTTCAAGGCCAAAAGGCCTTTCAACATGGCTATAGTCATTTCCATACGGCACGAGCCCCTCCAGCTCTCTCCACAGGGCAACGGACCCCTATACAGGATCACAGGCCTTTCCACAGGGCCACAACACCTTCAGCTCTCTCCACAGGACCACAGGCTCCTACTGGGCCACAGGCCTTTCCACAGTGCCACAAGCCCCTCCAGCTCTCTCCACAGGCAATCATGTTGCATGTTGTTTACTGCAAAGGACTTCATAGGCTCAAATCTTACTCCAGAGCCTTCCACAGGCCCCTCCAGCCCGCTCCACATGGCCTTTTCCTCAGGCCACAACTCCCTCCAGCTCTCTTTACATCGCCACATGCCCCTCTGCGGGGCCACAGACCCCTATACAGGGTCACAGGCCTTTCCACAGGGCCTCAACCCCTTCAGCTGTCTCCACAGGACCACAGGCTTTTCCACAGCCCACAACTCCTTCCAGCTCTCACCACAGGGCCACAGCCCTTTCCACAAGGCTAAAGGGCCTATCCATAGGGCCACATACCTTTCCACAGGGCCACAACACCCTCCAGCTCTCTCCACAGGACAAGAAGCTCTCTTTACAGGGCCATAGCTCACCTCCACAGGGCCAAATGCACTTTCCACACGGCCACAACTCCCAACAGCTCTCTCCACAGAGTCACAGGGCCCGTCTGCAGGGCACAAGCCCCCTCTTCAAGGCCAAAAGGCCTTTCTACATGGCCATAGTCATTTCCATAGGGCACGAGCCCCTCCAGCTCTCTCCACAGGGCAACAGACCCCTATACAGGATCACAGGCCTTTCCACAGGGCCACAACACCTTCAGCTCTCTCCACAGGACCACAGGCTCCTACTGGGCCACAGGCCTTTCTACAGTGTCACAAGCCCCTCCAGCTCTCTCCACAGGCAATCATGTTGCATGTTGTTTACTGCAAAGGACTTCATAGGCTCAAATCTTACTCCAGAGCCTTCCACAGGCCTCTCCAGCCCGCTCCACATGGCCTTTTCCTCAGGCCACAACTCCCTCCAGCTCTCTTTACATCGCCACATGCCCCTCTGCGGGGCCACAGACCCCTATACAGGGTCACAGGCCTTTCCACAGGGCCTCAACCCCTTCAGCTGTCTCCACAGGACCACAGGCTTTTCCACAGCCCACAACTCCTTCCAGCTCTCACCACAGGGCCACAGCCCTTTCCACAAGGCTAAAGGGCCTATCCATAGGGCCACAGACCTTTCCACAGGGCCACAACACCCTCCAGCTCTCTCCACAGGACAAGAAGCTCTCTTTACAGGGCCATAGCTCACCTCCACAGGGCCAAATGCACTTTCCACACGGCTACAACTCCCAACAGCTCTCTCCACAGAGTCACAGGGCCCGTCTGCAGGGCACAAGCGCCCTCTTCAAGGCCAAAAGGCCTTTCTACATGGCTATAGTCATTTCCATACGGCACGAGCCCCTCCAGCTCTCTCCACAGGGCAACGGACCCCTATACAGGGTCACAGGCCTTTCCACAGGGCCACAACACCTTCAGCTCTCTCCACAGGACCACAGGCTCCTACTGGGCCACAGGCCTTTCCACAGTGCCACAAGCCCCTCCAGCTCTCTCCACAGGCAATCATGTTGCATGTTGTTTACTGCAAAGGACTTCATAGGCTCAAATCTTACTCCAGAGCCTTCCACAGGCCTCTCCAGCCCGCTCCACATGGCCTTTTCCTCAGGCCACAACTCCCTCCAGCTCTCTTTACATCGCCACATGCCCCTCTGCGGGGCCACAGACCCCTATACAGGGTCACAGGCCTTTCCACAGGGCCTCAACCCCTTCAGCTGTCTCCACAGGACCACAGGCTTTTCCACAGCCCACAACTCCTTCCAGCTCTCACCACAGGGCCACAGCCCTTTCCACAAGGCTAAAGGGCCTATCCATAGGGCCACAGACCTTTCCACAGGGCCACAACACCCTCCAGCTCTCTCCACAGGACAAGAAGCTCTCTTTACAGGGCCATAGCTCACCTCCACAGGGCCAAATGCACTTTCCACACGGCTACAACTCCCAACAGCTCTCTCCACAGAGTCACAGGGCCCGTCTGCAGGGCACAAGCGCCCTCTTCAAGGCCAAAAGGCCTTTCTACATGGCTATAGTCATTTCCATACGGCACGAGCCCCTCCAGCTCTCTCCACAGGGCAACAGACCCCTATACAGGGTCACAGGCCTTTCCACAGGGCCACAACACCTTCAGCTCTCTCCACAGGACCACAGGCTCCTACTGGGCCACAGGCCTTTCCACAGTGCCACAAGCCCCTCCAGCTCTCTCCACAGGCAATCATGTTGCATGTTGTTTACTGCAAAGGACTTCATAGGCTCAAATCTTACTCCAGAGCCTTCCACAGGCCTCTCCAGCCCGCTCCACATGGCCTGTTCCTCAGGCTACAACTCCCTCCAGCTCTCTTTACATCGCCACATGCCCCTCTGCGGGGCCACAGACCCCTATACAGGGTCACAGGCCTTTCCACAGGGCCTCAACCCCTTCAGCTGTCTCCACAGGACCACAGGCTTTTCCACAGCCCACAACTCCTTCCAGCTCTCACCACAGGGCCACAGCCCTTTCCACAAGGCTAAAGGGCCTATCCATAGGGCCACATACCTTTCCACAGGGCCACAACACCCTCCAGCTCTCTCCACAGGACAAGAAGCTCTCTTTTCACCTCCACAGGGCCAAATGCACTTTCCACACAGCTACAACTCCCAACAGCTCTCTCCACAGAGTCACAGGGCCCGTCTGCAGGGCACAAGCGCCCTCTTCAAGGCCAAAAGGCCTTTCTACATGGCTATAGTCATTTCCATACGGCACGAGCCCCTCCAGCTCTCTCCACAGGGCAACGGACCCCTATACAGGGTCACAGGCCTTTCCACAGGGCCACAACACCTTCAGCTCTCTCCACAGGACCACAGGCTCCTACTGGGCCACAGGCCTTTCCACAGTGCCACAAGCCTCTCCAGCTCTCTCCACAGGCAATCATGTTGCATGTTGTTTACTGCAAAGGACTTCATAGGCTCAAATCTTACTCCAGAGCCTTCCACAGGCCTCTCCAGCCCGCTCCACATGGCCTTTTCCTCAGGCCACAACTCCCTCCAGCTCTCTTTACATCGCCACATGCCCCTCTGCGGGGCCACAGACCCCTATACAGGGTCACAGGCCTTTCCACAGGGCCTCAACCCCTTCAGCTGTCTCCACAGGACCACAGGCTTTTCCACAGCCCACAACTTCTTCCAGCTCTCACCACAGGGCCACAGCCCTTTCCACAAGGCTAAAGGGCCTATCCATAGGGCCACAGACCTTTCCACAGGGCCACAACACCCTCCAGCTCTCTCCACAGGACAAGAAGCTCTCTTTACAGGGCCATAGCTCACCTCCACAGGGCCAAATGCACTTTCCACACGGCTACAACTCCCAACAGCTCTCTCCACAGAGTCACAGGGCCCGTCTGCAGGGCACAAGCGCCCTCTTCAAGGCCAAAAGGTCTTTCTACATGGCTATAGTCATTTCCATACGGCACGAGCCCCTCCAGCTCTCTCCACAGGGCAACGGACCCCTATACAGGGTCACAGGCCTTTCCACAGGGCCACAACACCTTCAGCTCTCTCCACAGGACCACAGGCTCCTACTGGGCCACAGGCCTTTCCACAGTGCCACAAGCCCCTCCAGCTCTCTCCACAGGCAATCATGTTGCATGTTGTTTACTGCAAAGGACTTCATAGGCTCAAATCTTACTCCAGAGCCTTCCACAGGCCTCTCCAGCCCGCTCCACATGGCCTGTTCCTCAGGCCACAACTCCCTCCAGCTCTCTTTACATCGCCACATGCCCCTCTGCGGGGCCACAGACCCCTATACAGGGTCACAGGCCTTTCCACAGGGCCTCAACCCCTTCAGCTGTCTCCACAGGACCACAGGCTTTTCCACAGCCCACAACTCCTTCCAGCTCTCACCACAGGGCCACAGCCCTTTCCACAAGGCTAAAGGGCCTATCCATAGGGCCACATACCTTTCCACAGGGCCACAACACCCTCCAGCTCTCTCCACAGGACAAGAAGCTCTCTTTACAGGGCCATAGCTCACCTCCACAGGGCCAAATGCACTTTCCACACGGCTACAACTCCCAACAGCTCTCTCCACAGAGTCACAGGGCCCGTCTGCAGGGCACAAGCGCCCTCTTCAAGGCCAAAAGGCCTTTCTACATGGCTATAGTCATTTCCATACGGCACGAGCCCCTCCAGCTCTCTCCACAGGGCAACGGACCCCTATACAGGGTCACAGGCCTTTCCACAGGGCCACAACACCTTCAGCTCTCTCCACAGGACCACAGGCTCCTACTGGGCCACAGGCCTTTCCATAGTGCCACAAGCCCCTCCAGCTCTCTCCACAGGCAATCATGTTGCATGTTGTTTACTGCAAAGGACTTCATAGGCTCAAATCTTACTCCAGAGCCTTCCACAGGCCTCTCCAGCCCGCTCCACATGGCCTTTTCCTCAGGCCACAACTCCCTCCAGCTCTCTTTACATCGCCACATGCCCCTCTGCGGGGCCACAGACCCCTATACAGGGTCACAGGCCTTTCCACAGGGCCTCAACCCCTTCAGCTGTCTCCACAGGACCACAGGCTTTTCCACAGCCCACAACTCCTTCCAGCTCTCACCACAGGGCCACAGCCCTTTCCACAAGGCTAAAGGGCCTATCCATAGGGCCACATACCTTTCCACAGGGCCACAACACCCTCCAGCTCTCTCCACAGGACAAGAAGCTCTCTTTACAGGGCCATAGCTCACCTCCACAGGGCCAAATGCACTTTCCACACGGCCACAACTCCCAACAGCTCTCTCCACAGAGTCACAGGGCCCGTCTGCAGGGCACAAGCCCCCTCTTCAAGGCCAAAAGGCCTTTCTACATGGCCATAGTCATTTCCATAGGGCACGAGCCCCTCCAGCTCTCTCCACAGGGCAACAGACCCCTATACAGGATCACAGGCCTTTCCACAGGGCCACAACACCTTCAGCTCTCTCCACAGGACCACAGGCTCCTACTGGGCCACAGGCCTTTCTACAGTGCCACAAGCCCCTCCAGCTCTCTCCACAGGCAATCATGTTGCATGTTGTTTACTGCAAAGGACTTCATAGGCTCAAATCTTACTCCAGAGCCTTCCACAGGCCTCTCCAGCCCGCTCCACATGGCCTGTTCCTCAGGCCACAACTCCCTCCAGCTCTCTTTACATCGCCACATGCCCCTCTGCGGGGCCACAGACCCCTATACAGGGTCACAGGCCTTTCCACAGGGCCTCAACCCCTTCAGCTGTCTCCACAGGACCACAGGCTTTTCCACAGCCCACAACTCCTTCCAGCTCTCACCACAGGGCCACAGCCCTTTCCACAAGGCTAAAGGGCCTATCCATAGGGCCACATACCTTTCCACAGGGCCACAACACCCTCCAGCTCTCTCCACAGGACAAGAAGCTCTCTTTACAGGGCCATAGCTCACCTCCACAGGGCCAAATGCACTTTCCACACGGCTACAACTCCCAACAGCTCTCTCCACAGAGTCACAGGGCCCGTCTGCAGGGCACAAGCGCCCTCTTCAAGGCCAAAAGGCCTTTCTACATGGCTATAGTCATTTCCATACGGCACGAGCCCCTCCAGCTCTCTCCACAGGGCAACGGACCCCTATACAGGGTCACAGGCCTTTCCACAGGGCCACAACACCTTCAGCTCTCTCCACAAGACCACAGGCTCCTACTGGGCCACAGGCCTTTCCATAGTGCCACAAGCCCCTCCAGCTCTCTCCACAGGCAATCATGTTGCATGTTGTTTACTGCAAAGGACTTCATAGGCTCAAATCTTACTCCAGAGCCTTCCACAGGCCTCTCCAGCCCGCTCCACATGGCCTTTTCCTCAGGCCACAACTCCCTCCAGCTCTCTTTACATCGCCACATGCCCCTCTGCGGGGCCACAGACCCCTATACAGGGTCACAGGCCTTTCCATAGGGCCTCAACCCCTTCAGCTGTCTCCACAGGACCACAGGCTTTTCCACAGCCCACAACTCCTTCCAGCTCTCACCACAGGGCCACAGCCCTTTCCACAAGGCTAAAGGGCCTATCCATAGGGCCACATACCTTTCCACAGGGCCACAACACCCTCCAGCTCTCTCCACAGGACAAGAAGCTCTCTTTACAGGGCCATAGCTCACCTCCACAGGGCCAAATGCACTTTCCACACGGCCACAACTCCCAACAGCTCTCTCCACAGAGTCACAGGGCCCGTCTGCAGGGCACAAGCCCCCTCTTCAAGGCCAAAAGGCCTTTCTACATGGCCATAGTCATTTCCATAGGGCACGAGCCCCTCCAGCTCTCTCCACAGGGCAACAGACCCCTATACAGGATCACAGGCCTTTCCACAGGGCCACAACACCTTCAGCTCTCTCCACAGGACCACAGGCTCCTACTGGGCCACAGGCCTTTCTACAGTGCCACAAGCCCCTCCAGCTCTCTCCACAGGCAATCATGTTGCATGTTGTTTACTGCAAAGGACTTCATAGGCTCAAATCTTACTCCAGAGCCTTCCACAGGCCTCTCCAGCCCGCTCCACATGGCCTTTTCCTCAGGCCACAACTCCCTCCAGCTCTCTTTACATCGCCACATGCCCCTCTGCGTGGCCACAGACCCCTATACAGGGTCACAGGCCTTTCCACAGGGCCTCAACCCCTTCAGCTGTCTCCACAGGACCACAGGCTTTTCCACAGCCCACAACTCCTTCCAGCTCTCACCACAGGGCCACAGCCCTTTCCACAAGGCTAAAGGGCCTATCCATAGGGCCACATACCTTTCCACAGGGCCACAACACCCTCCAGCTCTCTCCACAGGACAAGAAGCTCTCTTTACAGGGCCATAGCTCACCTCCACAGGGCCAAATGCACTTTCCACACGGCCACAACTCCCAACAGCTCTCTCCACAGAGTCACAGGGCCCGTCTGCAGGGCACAAGCCCCCTCTTCAAGGCCAAAAGGCCTTTCTACATGGCCATAGTCATTTCCATAGGGCACGAGCCCCTCCAGCTCTCTCCACAGGGCAACAGACCCCTATACAGGATCACAGGCATTTCCACAGGGCCACAACACCTTCAGCTCTCTCCACAGGACCACAGGCTCCTACTGGGCCACAGGCCTTTCCACAGTGCCACAAGCCCCTCCAGCTCTCTCCACAGGCAATCATGTTGCATGTTGTTTACTGCAAAGGACTTCATAGGCTCAAATCTTACTCCAGAGCCTTCCACAGGCCTCTCCAGCCCGCTCCACATGGCCTTTTCCTCAGGCCACAACTCCCTCCAGCTCTCTTTACATCGCCACATGCCCCTCTGCGGGGCCACAGACCCCTATACAGGGTCACAGGCCTTTCCACAGGGCCTCAACCCCTTCAGCTGTCTCCACAGGACCACAGGCTTTTCCACAGCCCACAACTCCTTCCAGCTCTCACCACAGGGCCACAGCCCTTTCCACAAGGCTAAAGGGCCTATCCATAGGGCCACATACCTTTCCACAGGGCCACAACACCCTCCAGCTCTCTCCACAGGACAAGAAGCTCTCTTTACAGGGCCATAGCTCACCTCCACAGGGCCAAATGCACTTTCCACACGGCTACAACTCCCAACAGCTCTCTCCACAGAGTCACAGGGCCCGTCTGCAGGGCACAAGCGCCCTCTTCAAGGCCAAAAGGCCTTTCTACATGGCCATAGTCATTTCCATACGGCACGAGCCCCTCCAGCTCTCTCCACAGGGCAACGGACCCCTATACAGGGTCACAGGCCTTTCCACAGGGCCACAACACCTTCAGCTCTCTCCACAGGACCACAGGCTCCTACTGGGCCACAGGCCTTTCCACAGTGCCACAAGCCCCTTCAGCTCTCTCCACAGGCAATCATGTTGCATGTTGTTTACTGCAAAGGACTTCATAGGCTCAAATCTTACTCCAGAGCCTTCCACAGGCCTCTCCAGCCCGCTCCACATGGCCTTTTCCTCAGGCCACAACTCCCTCCAGCTCTCTTTACATCGCCACATGCCCCTCTGCGGGGCCACAGACCCCTATACAGGGTCACAGGCCTTTCCACAGGGCCTCAACCCCTTCAGCTGTCTCCACAGGACCACAGGCTTTTCCACAGCCCACAACTCCTTCCAGCTCTCACCACAGGGCCACAGCCCTTTCCACAAGGCTAAAGGCCTATCCATAGGGCCACAGACCTTTCCACAGGGCCACAACACCCTCCAGCTCTCTCCACAGGACAAGAAGCTCTCTTTACAGGGCCATAGCTCACCTCCACAGGGCCAAATGCACTTTCTACACGTCTACAACTCCCAACAGCTCTCTCCACAGAGTCACAGGGCCCGTCTGCAGGGCACAAGCGCCCTCTTCAAGGCCAAAAGGCCTTTCTACATGGCTATAGTCATACGGCACGAGCCCCTCCAGCTCTCTCCACAGGGCAACGGACCCCTATACAGGGTCACAGGCCTTTCCACAGGGCCACAACACCTTCAGCTCTCTCCACAGGACCACAGGCTCCTACTGGGCCACAGGCCTTTCCACAGTGCCACAAGCCCCTCCAGCTCTCTCCACAGGCAATCATGTTGCATGTTGTTTACTGCAAAGGACTTCATAGGCTCAAATCTTACTCCAGAGCCTTCCACAGGCCTCTCCAGCCCGCTCCACATGGCCTTTTCCTCAGGCCACAACTCCCTCCAGCTCTCTTTACATCGCCACATGCCCCTCTGCGGGGCCACAGACCCCTATACAGGGTCACAGGCCTTTCCACAGGGCCTCAACCCCTTCAGCTGTCTCCACAGGACCACAGGCTTTTCCACAGCCCACAACTCCTTCCAGCTCTCACCACAGGGCCACAGCCCTTTCCACAAGGCTAAAGGGCCTATCCTTAGGGCCACAGACCTTTCCACAGGGCCACAACACCCTCCAGCTCTCTCCACAGGACAAGAAGCTCTCTTTACAGGGCCATAGCTCACCTCCACAGGGCCAAATGCACTTTCCACACGGCTACAACTCCCAACAGCTCTCTCCACAGAGTCACAGGGCCCGTCTGCAGGGCACAAGCGCCCTCTTCAAGGCCAAAAGGCCTTTCTACATGGCTATAGTCATTTCCATACGGCACGAGCCCCTCCAGCTCTCTCCACAGGGCAACGGACCCCTATACAGGGTCACAGGCCTTTCCACAGGGCCACAATACCTTCAGCTCTCTCCACAGGACCACAGGCTCCTACTGGGCCACAGGCCTTTCCATAGTGCCACAAGCCCCTCCAGCTCTCTCCACAGGCAATCATGTTGCATGTTGTTTACTGCAAAGGACTTCATAGGCTCAAATCTTACTCCAGAGCCTTCCACAGGCCTCTCCAGCCCGCTCCACATGGCCTTTTCCTCAGGCCACAACTCCCTCCAGCTCTCTTTACATCGCCACATGCCCCTCTGCGGGGCCACAGACCCCTATACAGGGTCACAGGCCTTTCCACAGGGCCTCAACCCCTTCAGCTGTCTCCACAGGACCACAGGCTCCTACTGGGCCACAGGCCTTTCCACAGTGCCACAAGCCCCTCCAACTCTTCTCCACAGGACAATAAGCTCTCTTTACCGGGCCATAGCTCCCATCAACAGGGTGAAATGCACTTTCTGCACCGCCACTGCCCCCTTTAGCTCTCTCCACAGAGACACAAGGCCCGTCTGCAAGGCACAAGCCCCCTCTTCAAGGCCAGAAGGCCTGTCTACATGGCCATAGTCATTTCCATAGGGCACGAGCCCCTACAGCTCTCTCCACAGGGCAACGGACCCCTATACAGGGTCACAGGCCTTTCCACAGGGCCTCAACCCCATCAGCTCTCTCCACAGGACCACTGGCTCCTTCTGCCGGGCCACAAGCATTTCCACAGGGCCACAATCCCCTCAAACTCTTTTCCACATGACAACAAGCTAAGTTTACAAGGACATAGCTCCCTTCCTCATAGCCAGCCATCATGGTGTTTGTGTTATTAAAGAAAAAAAAATTTGAGGGCTGGCTAGAGGCAGCCGTGGACACACTATAGCCAGCCCTCATGGTGTTTGTGTTATTAAAGAAAAAAAAATTGGGGGGTTGGCTAGAGGCAGCCGTGGACACACGATAGCCAGCCCTCATGGTGTTTGTGTTATTAAAGAAAAAAAAAAATTGGGGGGCTGGCTAGAGGCAGCCGTGAACACACGATATCCAGCCCTCATGGTGTTTGTGTTATTAAAGAAAAAAAAAAATTGGGGGGCTGGCTAGAGGCAGCCGTGGACACACGATAGCCAGCCCTCATGGTGTTTGTGTTATTAAAGAAAAAAAAATTTGGGGGTTGGCTAGAGGCAGCCGTGGACACACGATAGCCAGCCCTCATGGTGTTTGTGTTATTAAAGAAAAAAAAAATTGGGGGGCTGGCTAGAGGCAGCCGTGAACACACGATAGCCAGCCCTCATGGTGTTTGTGTTATTAAAGAAAAAAAAAAAAATTGGGGGGCTGGCTAGAGGCAGCCGTGGACACACGATAGCCAGCCCTCATGGTGTTTGTGTTATTAAAGAAAAAAAAAATTGGGGGGCTGGCTAGAGGCAGCCGTGAACACACGAAAGCCAGCCCTCATGGTGTTTGTGTTATTAAAGAAAAAAAAAATTGGGGGGCTGGCTAGAGGCAGCCGTGGACACATGATAGCGAGCCCTCATGGTGTTTGTGTTATTAAAGAAAAAAAAAATTGGGGGGCTGGCTAGAGGCAGCCGTGAACACACGATAGCCAGCCCTCATGGTGTTTGTGTTATTAAAGAAAAAAAAAATTGGGGGGCTGGCTAGAGGCAGCCGTGAACACACGATAGCCAGCCCTCATGGTGTTTGTGTTATTAAAGAAAAAAAAAATTGGGGGGCTGGCTAGAGGCAGCCGTGGACACATGATAGCCAGCCCTCATGGTGTTTGTGTTATTAAAGAAAAAAAAAATTGGGGGGCTGGCTAGAGGCAGCCGTGGACACACGATAGCCAGCCCTCATGGTGCTTGTGTTATTAAAGAAAAAAAAAATTGGGGGGCTGGCTAGAGGTAGCCGTGGATACACGATAGCCAGCCCTCATGGTGTTTGTGTTATTAAAGAAAAAAAAAAATTGGGGGGCTGGCTAGAGGCAGCCGTGAACACACGATAGCCAGCCCTCATGGTGTTTGTGTTATTAAAGAAAAAAAAAAATTGGGGGGCTGGCTAGAGGCAGCCGTGGACACACGATAGCCAGCCCTCATGGTGTTTGTGTTATTAAAGAAAAAAAAAATTAGGGGGCTGGCTAGAGGCAGCCGTGAACACACGATAGCCAGCCCTCATGGTGTTTGTGTTATTAAAGAAAAAAAATATTTGGGTGGCTGGCTAGAGGCAGCCGTGGACACACGATAGCCAGCCCTAATGGTGTTTGTGTTATTAAAGAAAAAAAAAATTGGGGGGCTGGCTTGAGGCAGCCGTGAACACACGATAGCCAGGCCTCATGGTGCTTGTGTTATTAAAGAATAAAAAAATTGGGGGGCTGGCTAGAGGTAGCCGTGGATACACGATAGCCAGCCCTCATGGTGTTTGTGTTATTAAAGAAAAAAAAAATTGGGGGGCTGGCTAGAGGCAGCCGTGAACACACGATAGCCAGCCCTCATGGTGTTTGTGTTATTAAAGAAAAAAAAAAAATTGGGGGGCTGGCTAGATGCAGCCGTGAACACACGATAGCCAGCCCTCATGGTGTTTGTGTTATTAAAGAAAAAAAAAATTGGGGGGCTGGCTAGAGGCAGCCATGGACACATGATAGCCAGCCCTCATGGTGTTTGTGTTATTAAAGAAAAAAAAAATTGGGGGGCTGGCTAGAGGCAGCCGTGAACACACGATAGCCAGCCCTCATGGTGTTTGTGTTATTAAAGAAAAACAAAAATTGGGGGGCTGGCTAGAGGCAGCCGTGGACACACGATAGCCAGCCCTCATGGTGTTTGTGTTATTAAAGAAAAAAAAATTTGGGGGTTGGCTAGAGGCAGCCGTGGACACACGATAGCCAGCCCTCATGGTGTTTGTGTTATTAAAGAAAAAAAAAATTGGGGGGCTGGCTAGAGGCAGCCGTGAACACACGATAGCCAGCCCTCATGGTGTTTGTGTTATTAAAGAAAAAAAAAATTGGGGGGCTGGCTAGAGGCAGCCGTGGACACACGATAGCCAGCCCTCATGGTGTTTGCGTTATTAAAGAAAAAAAAAATTGGGGGGCTGGCTAGAGGCAGCCGTGAACAGACGATAGTCAGCCCTCATGGTGTTTGTGTTATTAAAGAAAAAAAAAATTGGGGGGCTGGCTAGAGGCAGCCGTGGACACACGATAGCCAGCCCTCATGGTGTTTGTGTTATTAAAGAAAAAAAAAATTGGGGGGCTGGCTAGAGGCAGCCGTGGACACACGATAGCCAGCCCTCATGGTGTTTGTGTTATTAAAGAAAAAAAAAATTAGGGGGCTGGCTAGAGGCAGCCGTGGACACACGATAGCCAGCCCTCATGGTGTTTGTGTTATTAAAGAAAAAAAAAAATTGGGGGGCTGGCTAGAGGCAGCCGTGAACACACGATAGCCAGCCCTCATGGTGTTTGTGTTATTAAAGAAAAAAAAAATTGGGGGGCTGGCTAGAGGCAGCTGTGGACACACGATAGCCAGCCCTCATGGTGTTTGTGTTATTAAAGAAAAAAAAAATTAGGGGGCTGGCTAGAGGCAGCCGTGGACACACGATAACCAGCCCTCATGGTGTTTGTGTTATTAAAGAAAAAAAAAAATTGGGGGGCTGGCTAGAGGCAGCCGTGAACACACGATAGCCAGCCCTCATGGTGTTTGTGTTATTAAAGAAAAAAAAAATTGGGGGGCTGGCTAGAGGCAGCCGTGAACACACGATAGCCAGCCCTCATGGTGTTTGTGTTATTAAAGAAAAAAAATATTTGGGGGGCTGGCTAGAGGCAGCCGTGGACACACGATAGCCAGCCCTCATGGTGTTTGTGTTATTAAAGAAAAAAAAAAATTGGGGGGCTGGCTAGAGGCAGCCGTGGACACACGATAGCCAGCCCTCATGGTGCTTGTGTTATTAAAGAAAAAAAAAATTGGGGGGCTGGCTAGAGGTAGCCGTGGATACACGATAGCCAGCCCTCATGGTGTTTGTGTTATTAAAGAAAAAAAAAAATTGGGGGGCTGGCTAGAGGCATCTGTGAACACACGATAGCCAGCCCTCATGGTGTTTGTGTTATTAAAGAAAAAAAAAATTGGGGGGCTGGCTAGAGGCAGCCGTGAACACACGATAGCCAGCCCTCATGGTGTTTGTGTTATTAAAGAAAAAAAATATTTGGGGGGCTGGCTAGAGGCAGCCGTGGACACACGATAGCCAGCCCTCATGGTGTTTGTGTTATTAAAGAAAAAAAAAATTTGGGGGCTGGCTAGAGGCAGCCGTGAACACACGATAGCCAGCCCTCATGGTGTTTGTGTTATTAAAGGAAAAAAAAATTGGGGGGCTGGCTAGAGGCAGCCGTGGACACACGATAGCCAGCCCTCATGGTGCTTGTGTTATTAAAGAAAAAAAAAATTGGGGGGCTGGCTAGAGGTAGCCGTGGATACACGATAGCCAGCCCTCATGGTGTTTGTGTTATTAAAGAAAAAAAAAAATTGGGGGGCTGGCTAGAGGCATCCGTGAACACACGATAGCCAGCCCTCATGGTGTTTGTGTTATTAAAGAAAAAAAAAATTGGGGGGCTGGCTAGAGGCAGCCGTGGACACACGATAGCCAGCCCTCATGGTGTTTGTGTTATTAAAGAAAAAAAAAATTGGGGGGCTGGCTAGAGGCAGCCGCGGACACACGATAGCCAGCCCTCATGGTGTTTGTGTTATTAAAGAAAAAAAAAATTGGGGGGCTGGCTAGAGGCAGCCGTGAACAAAATGCTTCATTTCTGCATCGTGGTTACATAGCCTTAGTGTTATTAAAGCAAAAAAAATTTGAGAGTTGGCTATATACATTATATGCCCAATATGAGGGCTGGATGCAGGTAATCCAGGACAACCAGCAGCCAGCTCTCATGCTTGCGTGCACATTAGAAAGAGAAACATTGCCATCTGGTGTTTTTACAATCCTAAAATAAAAAATTAAAAAGTTGGACAACATTGCCACCCGGTGGAGTTTCCTCAGAACACACAATGTCAACAAAAAAGTCAATGAGGGCTGGCTATTGGTCAATCAGGTAAGTGATTTAGCCAACCCTAATGTTACATTTTTTTGCATTTTTATTGCGTAGACCCCCTCAGGAGCGATATTTCAGGCCGCAGAGCGCGCAGTTTCGAGCAAAAATTTTGCCTTAACCCTGAAAAAAATTTAGCGCATCCCACCGCGTGCGTAAGCGTCCCAAATGCCAAAAAACAAATTTCCCCCATCAGTCCCTATATATTACTATAGTACAGAAGGTCATACTACCATATTGACTCTTTAGTCCAGTTCCAATGTATCAAGGTCAAGCCTGTTGCCCAAATGCAACAGATGTTGCATTCCGGCAACAAAAGTCGGCCATCTTGTGTCCCGTTTGCAACAAAAGGTCATCCTTTGTTGCCTTTCGGCAACATTTAAGGTCAAGCCTGTTGCAAACGGGACACGAAGCCTCTGATTTTGACCAAAGGTGCACCTCATCATCACAACTCCAAGTCAATAACACTTCTGTGAAATCTACCTGTCCAGTTATGAAGCAACACGGATTGTGAATCAATTTCTCCTGCTGTTGTGCAAATGGAGCAGACAACTGGTAGAAATGATAGGCAATTAGCCAGATACCCCCTATAAAGGAGTGGTTCTGCAGGTGGTGACCACAGACCATTTCTCTGTTCTCATTCTTTTTGGCTGATGTTTTGGTCACTTTTTCATTTTGCCATTGCTCTCACCCCTAGAGGTACATTAGCATTAGGCAGTGTCTACAGTACAACCCACAGAAGTTGCTCAGGTAGTGCCGTTCATCCAGGATGGCACATCAGTGCGAGCTGTGGCAAGAAGTGTAGCTGTGTCTGTCAGCACAGTGTCCAGAGCATGGAGCAGATACCAGGAGATGTGCAGGGAGCCATAGGAGGGCAACAACCCAGCAACAGGACCGTTACCTCCTCCTTTGTGCAAGGAGGAACAGGAGGAGCACTGCCAGAGCCCTGCAAAATGACCTCCAGCTGGCCACAAATGTGCATGTGTCTGCACAAACGGTTAGAAACCGACTCCATGAGGGTGGTATGAGGGCCCGATGTCCACAGATGGGGGTTGTGCTCACAGCCCAACACCGAGCAGGACGCTTGACATTTGCCACAGAACACCAGGATTGGCAAAGTCGCCACTGGTGCCCTCTGCTCTTCACAGATGAAAGCTCAGTATTGTGTGTGGCCTCCACGTGCCTGTATGACCTCCCTACAACGCCTGGGCATGCTCCTGATGAGGTTGCGGATGGTCTCCTGTGGGATCTCCTCCCAGACCTAGACTAAAGCATCAGCCAACTCCTGAACAGTCAGTGGTGCAACGCGACGTTGGTGGATGTGACTCGCCCCCTGGGCCGTGGGGTACTCGGATCCGGGCAGTAGGGGAACGATGGGAGTAGTAGTGGCAACCCGGTTTCGTGGCTCAGGGTGGTCAGGCCAGTGGTAGTCCGTTATGTGCTGATGTTTATGTCCGACTACGCCACCCGTGGATTTGCGGTTATTAGGAACCGCCGCTGCATGCCGACCGCTGGGGCTGATGAGGTGTGCAGCTAGGGTAGTGTGACTCCCCACGGGAAGAGTGCGGCCCCAGGGCAGTATAGTGGATGGTGGGAGTGATGGTGGTGAGAGTCCCAGTGCTGATAGTGCTGGAGAAGCAAGGAGCACACAGACAACAGGTTGCAGTCCAGGGTCTTTACTAGAACAGGTAAATTGACCCATAAACAGTCCCGGCTAGGAGGGGGACCTGGATGTCTGAGAGCAACGGGGAAATTGGCCCTGGTCAGGGTGAGGGTGTAGGCCTACCGTGCTTTCTGCGCTCCTTCTGGCTATCTCCTCCTGATAGGGTAACAGCCCACGTTTCCAAGCTTTCCGTGTATTCTCGCCTGTATGGCCTGCAACGTGGGTTCCTTTCTGCTCCCAGCCTTGTACGGCTTTACTGGTACCTTCTGTTGTGGCAGGGCCTCCAGGCTTCTTAGGCCAAGGAATATACAGTCCCCTGCGGACTGGTTCTCTGCTGGGGGATGTGGAATCCTCTCAGCCTCAGACACCAAAGTCTGGTAAATTAAGTCCTCTTTCTGCCAAGACAGGCTCTCTTCGCCTCTTGTCTCTGGCTTGTGGCTCTCCTCCTGCCACACTTCCTCTTAGGTGCAGTGCAACTGTCTGTCCCTGTTCTGCTCTGGGACAAGTCTCAATGCTGAGACAGGCCATCCAGTTCTCTCTAACCCTGCCCCCAGCACCAGCTTTTATAGGGGCAGCCTGCTCCCCCTACTGGCCTGAGACAGGAGGCATTGCATGCTAATGTTCCCCTGACTAGAGAACCTCCCCCTTGCTCTCAGACACAGCTTTAATACATTTTGTGGCATCCAGGCCAGGGTGACACATTCCCCCCTAGTGAAATTTAGTACTCCGGGACTAAACAATAAACAAAGACAATAAAACATTAATAGACATTAATAGACAGACGACGCACAAATTGAGTTCTTAAGGTCACAGTGTGGCCTGTGACCGGGTGTCCATATCACCAATACAACGGGGAGCCTTAACCAGGTGGGGGTCTGTCCTACCCCAAGTCCTTCACAGTCTTAGTTCATTCCTTGGTTAGGCTCCGAACGCAGTCCATACCAGGTCCCGGTTATAAAAAGTCCATAACCTGTGAGTCCTTACAGTAACTGCAAGAAACTGAAACACGGAATTACCAAACATGCATGTAACTTTGCAAACAATTCAACATTTGGCAACAAGGTTATTTACAATTTTAGTGCGCTCTATATTCTCCAGCGAGCGGGTATCAGCCCCTTTGTGCTCCTGGTTGACCTACGTAGCCCACTGTCTGGTGGTGGACCAACCTGGCTTTCCCCACTAGCGTTAGGGGTACAGCTACCAGCTGGGTGTACAGGTAGGGAAGGCAGCTGTCTGTGGGTCCTTTGGCTTACCGCAGGCATGGCAGGCTCACTGTCAGCAGAGGGTTGACTCTCCTGGGCTGCTGGTACAGGCTCTTCTGCCTCTGGAACCGCTTGCTCCTCTTCACCTTCCGGCTCTGGTGTTGGTTGTTGCTGTGCCGGTTGCAGGAAATGCAGGACGGGTACCACTATGGCATCATTTATGCGAGTCCAGGACTGAGGGAACTCTCCGAGAACGGTGCTGATCATTTCTTCCTTGTCCTCTGCGGGTTCAAGGTCACTCTGATCCTCTTCTGCACTACGGAGTTGCTCGGGGCATCTTTTGAGATGGTCTCTGGAGACGGTACTAGTGGTTTCTCCTCCGTCCTTGGTGATCACGCACACCTTCGGGTTGTCGTGATCAGACTGCAGTACGGTGTAGGGTTCCCTTTCCCACTGGTCGTCCAACTTGTGAAGCCTTCTTTTTCGCTTTAGGACTTGCTCACCAGGTTCTAGGGGACCAGCAGGGGCGTGTTGGTTGAAGAGTTTTTCTTGCCTCTCTCTCACCTGGGCCAGGCTCTTCTCCACAGTCTACTGCACCTTCTTGTACTGCAGTTGCCTTTCCGTATCCCAGTCCGCATCCGGGGAGGTGTCCTCAGGCGTTAGGACTCCCATCTCCAGGTCTATAGGCAGCTTACCCGGTCTGGGTCGCATCAGGTAAGCCGGGGTGCAGTTGGTAGCATTCACCGGGATATGATTGTATAAGTCTATCAGGTCCGGCAGTTTTTCTGGCCACAGGCTGCGCTCCTCCAGGGGCAACGTCTTCAGGAGATCAATGACTATATTGTTCATCTTCTCACACATCCCGTTGGTTTGTGGGTGGTAAGGCGTTGTCCGAATCTTCTTACAGCCATAGAGGTTGCCGAACTCCTGGAAGATTTCAGCCTCGAACGCTGGACCCTGGTCTGTCAGGACCTGTTCCGGATACCCGTGTGGACGGCAGAAATATTGCTGGAAGGCTCTGGCCGCTGTTTGGGCTGTCAAGTCTTTTACTGGGACCACCACTAGAAAACGGGAATAGTGGTCCACGATTGTCAGGGCATAGATGTATCCTGACCGGCTGGGAGCCAATTTGACATGGTCCAGAGCTACCAGCTCAAGAGGCTGCGTGGTGACGATGGGCCTCAAGGGTGTCTTCTGGCTGGTGCGGTCCTTCCTCCTTAGGTGACAAGGGCCACAGTCTCTGCACCATTTTTCTACAGCTCCTCTCATGCCGACCCAAAAGAACCTTCCTCTTAGTAGGAACTCCAGTTTCTTCCAACCGAACCGATGTGTCCCGCTCTGTCATGGTAAGCCCCCAGGACCATAGCTGCATCCCGCCTTGGGACCACGACTTGCCAGGTCAGCTCGTGCGTACGGTGGTTGACAATCCTTCTGCACAACTTGCCTTCGTAGAGGAACAGCTTGCTCTTCTCTTTCCATAGCTGCTTGGCTTCCTCTGGAGCATCCGGATCTATGCGGGCATCTTCCTGGGTCAGCAGATCTTTCACCAGGCGGATGGCAGGGTCACTATCTTGGGTCTCGGCCCAGCTGTGTTGAGGTAGGGGATTTATCATCACGGTTGTTAGATCCTCCTCCTTCACGCGGTGGGAGTATTGAGCAGCTCCATACCGGTGAAACGCGGGGAGTTCTACCTCCTCCAGCTCTTCTGGGTCTTCGTCACCTTCAGATAAGTGAGGCATCCTCGATAGGGCGTCAGCGTTGGCATTGGTTTTGCCGGCCCGGTACTTGATCAGTCATAGTTGGAGAGACGGGCCATCCACCGCTGTTCTAGGGCACCCAGTCTTGCATTGTCCAGGTGTGTCAACGGGTTGTTGTCCGTGTACACGGTGAACTTTGCGGAGGCCAGGTAATGCTTGAAGCGTTCCGTCACGGCCCACACCACCGCCAAGAATTCTAGCTTGAAGGAGCTGTAATTCTCCGGGTTCCTCTTGGTGGGTCTCAGCTTCCGGCTGGCGTACGCGATCACCCTTTCTCTGCCCTGTTGGTTTTGGAACAGTACGGCTCCCAGTCCCACATTACTGGCATCTGTGTGGAGAATGAAAGGCTGGCCATAATCAGGGTAGGCCAGGATCTCGTCCCCTGTGAGGGCCATCTTTAGCTGGCGGAAGGACTCCTCTTCCGGTTTATCCCACTTGAAGGGCGGCTTTTGGCTCCTGGACTTAGACTGTCCGATCAGGAGGTCCTGCATAGGAGCTGCCATCTTAGTGAACCCGGGGATGAACCTTCGGTAGTAGCCTACCAACCCGAGAAACTGTCTCACCTCTTTGATGTTCGAGGGGCTTGGCCAGCTCTTGATTGCCGTGACCTTGTCAGGGTCGGGGGCCACTCCTTCCGCGCTTACCACGTGCCCTAGGTACTGGTCCTTTGGTTTCAGCAGGTGACACTTCGATGGTTTCACCTTCAGGCCATAGCCTGCCAGGGCTTCGAACACCTCGGCCAGGTGCTTTAGGTGGTCCTCGTAGGTCTTCGAATAGACGATCACGTCGTCCAGGTAAAGGAGGACCGTCTCGAAGTTTCGGTGCCCTAGACATCATTCCATCAGCCTCTGGAAGGTCCCTGGTGCGTTGCAGAGCCCGAAGGGCATACAGTTGAACTCACTCAGTCCCATCGGGGTGGTGAAGGCAGTCTTCTCCTTGTCAGCCTCTGCCACAGGAACCTGCCAGTACCCGCTAGTAAGGTCCAAAGTAGAAAAGAAGTTAGCAGATTTTAGTGCGGCTAAAGACTCCTCTATTCTAGGCAGCGGATATGCGTCTTTGTGGGTGATACGGTTGATTTGTCTATAGTCCACGCACATTCTCATGGTGCCGTCTTTCTTTTTGACCAGAACCAAGGGGGCTGCCCAGGGGCTACAGCTGTCTCTAATAACCCCAGCTTCTTTCATCTCTCTTAGCATGCCCTTTGCGTTCTGATAATGTGCAGGGGGTACAGGTCTGTGCCTCTCTTTTATTGGTGGGTGGCTCCCTGTGGGGATGTGGTGTTCTATCCCTTTTACTCTGCCGAAGTCTAGCGGGTGCTTACTAAAGACTCTCTCGTACTCCTGTACCACCCGGTAGACTCCTTGTTTTTGGTGCAGGGGAGTGGAGTCAGCACCCACATGGAGTTTCTGGCACCAGTCCTCCTTTTGTTTCTGGGAGCCATTACCCTCCGCCTGAGGAGATGGAGGCAAGGGTTCCACGGCCCTGATAGCTTTGTGTTCGACAACAAACAGTTTGGCGAGTGTAGCGTACCTGGGTAAGTGTACTTCCCTCTCCCCAATGTTGAGGATGCGGACGGGCACCCTCCCATGACGGACATCAACCACCCCCCGGGCTGTCAAAATGGTGGGCCTGCTGTCTGAGTACACGGGTTCTACCATGGCTTGGTAGTCTCTACCTCTCAACCCGATTGCAGTCCGACACCAGATCATCATTTCACTTTTGGGAGGCATGGAAATGGGGAATGGGTCACTCAGTCTTACGCTACCGATCTCACCACCAGACAGTTCTACCTGCTGCCGTCTCATCAGGGCTTTTATCTCCTTGTTGAGGACTCTCTGTTGGCTGGAACTAGCATTCACCGCCACCTGTTGTAGAATTACAATTACCTCTGAAAGACAATTTTCAATTACGTTAGTACCCACAGTTATTTTAGGGTGACTTTCACGACGGTCAATGTCCACAATAATCACCCCCTGTGTCGGCAGTTCAACTTTACCAATTTTAATGGTCATCTCCTTGAACCCCATCTGCGGCACGGGTAAGCCATTACTGGCGATGATGCTCAAGTTATTGTCTGGATACCGTGTGATATCAGCATCAGGCCAATACTGCTTAAAAAGTACATAAGGGATAGTGGTTACTTGTGACCTATTATCCAGCAAGGCGCTCATGGGGATACCGTCCAGCACCATGGGTAAAACCGGGCGCCCCCCAACGTACTTATTACGCCAATTGTAAGGGCCTGGTGATCTTATGCCTGGGGGTTGGCCCTTTGCCCCAGGTTGGACCCTTTTAAATTACAGTACCTGGAAATGTGTCCGGGCTGGTTGCATCGACGGCAAATGGGCTGTCCATCCTCTGCGTAGCGGTCTGTGGGCCTCCCTCGGAACGACGGGATCCTCCTCTGTCGACGCCACGGGACATCCTCCGGACTTGAAGCCAGCTCGATGGGTCTTGACGGGTCCACTTGCAACGCCTGGACGGTCCTGGTCAACGCCGCGACGCTCCTGGTCAGCTCCTGGCCTTGGTGGTGCAGGTCTTTCGACGGGGCTTGGTTCAGGGCCTGTGCATCAGCCCCCACGGGATCCATAGAGGAGGGCGCCGCCTCCTGGTGGTTGGTGAGAGCAGGGCGCCGGGGGTTTATAGCGCCACTGGTTGCAGATTCACGGAGCACCCTTATGGCCCTGTCCTTAAATTGGGCAAAGGTTAGGTCGGGGTTCTGAAAGAACATGAGACGCAGTTGGGCCCTGTGGGCGCTAGACAGCAGACCTTCTATGAATTGTTCTGTTAGCAGCTTATCCGTTTCCTGCACACTGCCAGGGTCAGTTTGTTGAATAGCCCTCAAGGCTTCCTGCAGATTTAGGGCATAGTCTCTGATGCTGTCCTGTGCCCGCTGCTTACATCCATAGAACCTCATTTTAATCTCAGCGGAGGTACGTGTGTCAAAGGTACCCCGCAGCCGGGCCAGAATACCCTTCACAGTCCTTTTATCCTCAGTGGGCCATGATTTTACCTCCCTTTGGGCTGCGCCAGTTAACTGCCCTGTCAATATGCTGACCTTCTGTTCCTCTGTCAGGGGGTAAACGTGGAACAAACTGTATAGCCTTTCCTTGAAGTCAGTTAGGGCATGGGGCTCCCCTGAGTATTTGGGCAGCCAGGCCGCTCCAGGGATGTAGGGCAGGGAAAAGGGCATCACCGCTGCTGCAGCTGCGTTGGTGGTAGTGGGCGCCTCTGTGTCCGACATCTTCCTCCCCCCTAGTTAAGCGTGGCCTACCTTCCGACGATCCTCTTCTGTAGGCCGCGGCTCCGCTGCTGCTGCTCTGGACGAGGACCTTGCGTCGCGTCCTGATGACGTCAGCGTCGCTCTCTCTCCCTTCCAGGACCTTGCGCAGCGTCGGTGCGTGGGGCGGAGCTTCGGATCTCGCGCGGTTTTGAAGTCCACGCCCCTCTTCTTCCCGCGCGGCGTCCTGAAGATGGCGTCCGATGGCGAGAAACAGCTGCGGATGGCGGGAAGACGGCAGAAGACGGCGGGAAACAGTCCAAGATGGCGTCTGATGGCGGGAATCGGCTCCGGATGGCGGGAAACGACTCCGGACGGCGGGAAACTTCGCCACAGGTAAGTTACAAAAGTCTTTTTCAGGCACGCAGTACCCGGTGGTTGCGGGCATGAAATCCTGCCGACTACGCCAAAGCTGACTCGCCCCTTGGGCCGTGGGGCACTCGGATCCGGGCAGTCTGGGAACGATGGGAGTAGTAGTGGCAACCCGGTTCCGTGGCTCAGGGTGGTCAGGCCAGTGGTAGTCCGTTATGTGCTATTGATTATGTCCGACTACGCCACCCGTGGATTGCGGTTATTAGGAACCGCCGCTGCATGCCGACCGCTGGGGCTGATGAGGTGTGCAGCTAGGGTAGTGTGACTCCCCACGGGAAGAGTGCGGCCCCAGGGCAGTATAGTGGATGGTGGGAGTGATGGTGGTGAGAGTCCCAGTGCTGATAGTGCTGGAGAAGCAAGGAGCACACAGACAACAGGTTGCAGTCCAGGGTCTTTACTAGAACAGGTAAATTGACCCATAAACAGTCCCGGCTAGGAGGGGGACCTGGATGTCTGAGAGCAACGGGGAAATTGGCCCTGGTCAGGGTAAGGGTGTAGGCCTACCGTGCTTTCTGCGCTCCTTCTGGCTATCTCCTCCTGATAGGGTAACAGCCCACGTTTCCAAGCTTTCTGTGTATTCTCGCCTGTATGGCCTGCGACGTGGGTTCCTTTCTGCTCCCAGCCTTGTACGGCTTTACTGGTCCCTTCTGTTGTGGCAGGGCCTCCAGGCTTCTTAGGCCAAGGAATATACAGTCCCCTGCGGACTGGTTCTCTGCTGGGGGATGTGGAATCCTCTCAGCCTCAGACACCAAAGTCTGGTAAATTAAGTCCTCTTTCTGCCAAGACAGGCTCTCTTCGCCTCTTGTCTCTGGCTTGTGGCTCTCCTCCTGCCACACTTCCTCTTAGGTGCAGTGCAACTGTCTGTCCCTGTTCTGCTCTGGGACAAGTCTCAATGCTGAGACAGGCCATCCAGTTCTCTCTAACCCTGCCCCCAGCACCAGTTTTTATAGGGGCAGCCTGCTCCCCCTACTGGCCTGAGACAGGAGGCATTGCATGCTAATGTTCCCCTGACTAGAGAACCTCTCCCTTGCTCTCAGACACAGCTTTAATACATTTTGTGGCATCCAGGCCAGGGTGACACAGATGGAGCGAGACATGATGTCCCAGATGTGCTCAATCGGATTCAGGTCTGGGGAACAGGCGGGCCAGTCCATAGCTTCAATGCCTTCACCTTGCAGAAACTGCTGACACACTCCAGCCACATGAGGTCTGGCAATGTCCTGCATACTGCATAAGGGGCATAATGGGGGCATTACACTGTGTGGGGGCATAATACATACTACATAAGGGGCATAATGGGGGCATTAAACTTTTTGGGGCATCATACATACTGCATAAGGGGCATAATGGGGGCAATACACTGTGTGGGGGCATCATACATACTGCATAAGGGGCATAATGGGGGCATTACATTGTGTGGTAGCATCATACATCTTGTATAAGGGGCATAATGGGGGCATTACACTGTGTGGGAGCATCATACATACTGCATGAGGGGCATAATGGTGGCATACACTGTGTGGTGCATCATACATACTGTATAAGGGGCATAATGGGGGCATTACACTGTGTGGGGCATCATATATACTGTATAAGGGGCATAATGGGGCATTACACTGTGTGGGGGCATCATACATACTGCATAAGGGGCATAATGGGGGCAATACACTGTGTGGGGGCATCATACATACTGCATAAGGAGCATAATGGGGGCATTACACTGTGTGGGGGCATCATGTATACTGCATAAGGGGCATAATGGGGGCATTACACTGTGTGGGGGCATCATACATCCTGCATAAGGGGCATAATGGGGGCATTACACTGTGTGGGGGGCATCATACATCCTGCATAAGGGGCATAACACTGTGTGGGGGCATCATACATCCTGCATAAGGGGCATAATGGGGGCATTACACTGTGTGGGGGGCATCATACATACTGCATAAGGGGCATAATGGGGGCATTACACTGTGTGGGGGCATCATACATCCTGCATAAGGGGCATAATGGGGGCATTACACTGTGTGGGGGCATCATGCATCCTGCATAAGGGGCATAATGGGGGCATTACACTGTGTGGGGGCATCATACATACTGCATAAGGGGTATAATGGGGGCATTACACTGTGGGGGGCATCATGCATCCTACATAAGGGGCATAATGGGGGCATTACACTGTGTGGGGGCATCATACATACTGCATAAGGGGTATAATGGGGGCATTACACTGTGGGGGGCATCATGCATCCTACATAAGGGGCATAATGGGGGCATTACACTGTGTGGGGGCATCATACATTCTGTATAAGGGGCATAATGGGGGCATTACACTGTGGGGCCAGTAAAGGGGCCCTTTACTATGAGAACAATATGTTTCCTCCATTCCTGTCTCCATAGTTGGGTCGTATGTATCTATTACAGGAAACAGAACAAAAACCTTATGATTCTTATAAAGGGGCAACACAAGACCCCAAAAGAGTCTCTGTGCTCAAGGGGTTAATGCCCCCTGCGCCCAGTAATGGGGGATCCCCACATACCTCCACCTGCAGAGCCGCCACCACATATATGGCTGCTCTGTGCGCACAGGAGCTGTGATGAGGTCACAGGAGGGGAAGAGTCAGGAGTCACATGATCAGGGGCCTCAGTGGATGTGTGACACCCCAGGGGTCTGGTTGCCACAGTGATAGAGATATTATGTCTGAGAGCAGGTGGGAGGTCCTTTGGTCAGGGATCCTGTGCATGCCACACCTCCTGCCCAGTCTTGGGAGGGGAAGGACTTCCCCTATATAAACCTGGGGCTGAGGCAGGGTAGGGAGTTCTGAGAGGAGAAGACAGGGAGCAGAGCTGCTCTATGGGCTCTGCTCCACAGGCAGGCCCTGTCCAGGGGCCTGAGCCTGGAGTCAAGGAGAGTAGAGACAAGAAACAGTCATATGAAGAAACAGCAGAAGCTCAGTGGGGGCAATACTAATACGAGTCAGGGGCTGGCAGCTGCAGAGCTCGCCCTGACTGAGAAGCTTTCTTACCGGACCCGGCGTCCGAGGCTGTGGGGACTAACTCTTACCCAGCAGCAGAAGCCGACCGGCAGGGGATTTCAGGTCCTCAGGCCCAGAAACCCGAAGGCACGGTCACACGCGTGGGACCAGCACCGCCATCGTGGAGCGGAAGCCATTAGAAGGCCCCGAGTCACCGGCCATACGGGTGAGCACCACACGGTACACTCAGGGACGTGGGCTACGTATATCCGCTTCTAGCAAGGTAGCCAGAAGAGTACAGTCAGTTTGGGAGGCCTACAACTCCGCCTGGCCAGGGGAGATCCCATCTGCTCAAGGACTGACCAGGCCCCGTTCGCTAGCAAGTACTCCGGGAGGGTCTATCGTTGTTACCAGTAAAGACCCTGAATTACACCGCACCGTCTCTGAGTGGTTCCTGCTACCCCCATTTTCCACGTCGGCTGCCCTGAGGCCATACCCCTCCCGTTGGGGGTTATACTATCACGCTGCACAATTCTACACCGGCCTCAGCGGTCTGCCCTGCAGCGGCAGCTCCATAGCTGCAAATCAACGGGTGGCGTAGTCGACACTCAAATAACATCTATCAAGACTGCCACACACTGAGTTGACTCCCTGGGCACGGACCGGGTCCCCGCCACTCGGAGACTACAACCCTCATCTGATCCGGTTCCAGATAAGCCCCGTGCGCGAGACGCTGCGCGACACAGCAGGCCCAGGGGCGCGTCAGATGCAGGACTCTGCTGTGCTGGTTGTCATGGTGCTGGATGAGCTGAAGTTTATGTGTGGGGTCAGGAGTAGTGTTGAGCGATACCTTCCGATATCGGGAAATATCGTATCAGATTGGATAGGACCGATACCCAAAAGTATCGGATATCGCCGATTCCGATACCGGAAACCAATGCAAGTCAATGGGACACTAATATCGGAAAGCCATCCCAGCGTGAGAGAATTCTCCTGATTGTTTAAAAGCCGGCGGGCGGTAAAAAGCCGCCGGCTTTTAAACAATCACACAGCCCCATACTGCTTCCCCGCAGCCTCCCACCCCGATCCTGCGCTCCCCCCGCCACCTCCCATCCCGATCGTAAGTTAGGACCGGGCGGGGAGCGCAGCACCAAGGAGCAGGGAGCGAAGGACCCGGGCGGGGAAGCCGGCAGTGAAAAGACTACACCGCCGGCTTTCCCGTTCTGTGCTGCGCTCTCCCGCCGGTTATTTCAAATGAACAGCTGAGGTATCAGGTGATGCTGATCAGCTGTTCATTTGAAGTAGCCGCGGTGCCCTCAGAGGGTTCATGTGAGTTCATGCTTCACTGCATGAACTCACATGAACTTTCCCACGGCCGCACAGGTCAGCCTCACCTCCCAGACCATCAGACCCATCATGATTGGTGTGTGCGCAGGTGTCTGTGCGATGTGTGCGGGTGTGTGCGCGATGTCTGCGGGTGTCTGCGTGCAGGCAGACATAGGCTAATGTGACACTACTACTCCCATCGGCCTATATCTGTCCCCCGTCCACTTGTGCCAGCAGGATCAGCTCGATGGGAGCAGTAGCTATTTTAGCTGCCCCATATGTTATTTTTGCCCCTATACATCTTTTATGTTTTTAGGCCCCCCATATATTTTTTTTGTTTTTGGTCCCCAATAAATTTTAAATACATTTTTCATTGGTGGCCAGTGGTTACCTAAAATAAATTAGTTCATACATTACCTGTCCCCGCCGATCGCCACCTAAAATAAAGTAAAAAATAAAAAACTACACCTATACTCACCTAGACACCTAATTCCCCGAAGCCATCGATCTCCTGTAATAAAATATAAAATAATAAACCACAACCTTATCCTTACCCCTCCGTAGTAGTCCACGAGTGTCCCACGAAGATCTCCAGTTTAGAGCAGCCACATAAAATGTGACCGCTCTAAACCACTGCCGCCGCTAGAATGACGGGGCCGTAAAGCAGCCCCATCATTGCATAAACCGGTGTCTAGGTGAGTATAGGTGTAGTTTTTTATTTTTTACTTTATTTTAGGTGGCGATCAGGTAATGTATGAACTAATTTATTTTAGGTAACCACTGGCCACCAATGAAAAATGTATTTAAAATTTATTGGGGACCAAAAACAAAAAAAATATGTGGGGGGCCTAAAAACATAAAAGATGTATAGGGGCAAAAATAACATATGGGGCAGTTTAAATAGCAGGATCAGGCTGATGGGAACTACTGCTCCCATCGAGCTGATCCTGCTGGCACGAGTGGACGGGGGACAGACAAAGGCCGATGTGAGTACTAGTGTCACATCGGCCTATGTCTGCCTGCACGCAGACACCCGCAGACATCGCGCACACACCCGCACACATCGCACAGACACCCGCGCACACTCCAATCATGATGGGTCTGATGGTCTGGGAGGTGAGGCTGACCTGTGCGGCCGTGGGAAAGTTCATGTGAGTTCATGCAGTGAAGCATGAACTCACATGAACCCTCTGAGGGCACCGCAGCTACTTCAAATGAACAGCTGATCAGCATCACCTGATACCTCAGCTGTTCATTTGAAATAACCGGCGGGAGAGCGCAGCACAAAACGGGAAAGCCGGCGGTGAAGTCTTTTCCCTGCCGGCTTCCCCGCCTGGGTCCTTCGCTCCCTGCTCCTTGGTGCTGCGCTCCCCGCCCGGTCCTAACTTACGATCGGGATGTGAGGTGGCGGGGGGAGCGCAGGATCGGGGTGGGAGGCTGCGGGGAAGCAGTATGGGGCTGTGTGATTGTTTAAAAGCCGGCGGCTTTTTACCGCCTGCCGGCTTTTAAACAATCAGGAGAATTCTCTCACGCTGGGATGGCATTCCGATATTAGCGTCCCATTGACTTGCATTGGTTTCCGGTATCGGAATCGGCGATATCCGATACTTTTTGGGTATCGGTCCGATCCAATCCGATCCGATATTTCCCGATATCGGAAGGTATCGCTCAACATTAAGTAATACATAAGAATAATATGTACTATGTCTGACCACTACAAACACTCATCTGAACTGGTCCAAGTGCTGTCAGGTTTTTTCACGGGCAGCACTTAGACAATACGGTCGTGTGAATATAGGCTTATGATGCATCTGGTAATAAACATGTTAAGGATGGGCCGCTACTCATGGGCCACTGCTGTGTGCTTGCCCCCCAGGCTAAAATGTGCCAGCCAGCCCCTGCTGCACCGGGTGCCAGAAAACCTAGATACACCTTTGGAATAGGTATCCTGCAAAGTAAGGATGGGGTTTGGTGTTTTTAAATGATTTTATTGACTCTGTGCATTTATATTTTGTATCAATAATATGATATGGTTATATATATCTTCTGGATATCAGGAGGGCTTATCCCTGTGCCTTGACTCTCTCCTTCTCCTTCGATGTCCTGTATAGGCCAAAAAAAACTACGCGTTTCGAGGACTCACAGTTCCTCTTCGTCAGCTTCTCGCTGGTAGTCAAACTGGTAACCTAATAAAGTCCAAACGCCCCCCACAAAGATAATACAACCAAAGAAATGGAGGAAGATCCAATACTAACAAGACGGTGCAAAAGGACATATGGAGGTGCAATAGAACTAAGATAGAATTCCAATAAGAATAGACTGTGTGTGAAAAAAATAATAATAAAAAAGACTTTGTTCAAACTTTCACAATTAGTTAAAAATGAATAAAAATTATATACTTATATTTCTGATGGCTATAAAAAACAGTCTGTTAATCAGTGTATATTACCAGGATAGTATAAATTCGGCACTTAGTACCATCCAGAGATAAAAAGGAAAAAATGAAGGAGAAAAATAAAAACATTATATAGTATCTCCAATAGGGGTATCAATGTATAGAAACAAATACATATATAAAATAGGTGGATTCAAAGGAATATATCCAAAAGACATATTATATTGATAAAATATAAGGAGGTTCATAAAAGTGCAATGTAAATGTTCAATTGGTACTGGGATAAAAAATACATACAGTATATACCGCTGCGAGTTGAAGGCATACAGCTGACTCTCGTGATTAAGGCCCTTCAGAGCCAAGCTATTTAATGTGAAGATCCATTTGGATTCCATCCGCGACATTAATCTCAGGTAATCACCTCGCCTCCATTTTCTGGGGACTAATCGGATCCCACAAAACTTAGTGTCCTTATAAGATTGGTTGTGGAACTTCCGGTAGTGCCGGGACAGTGGATGCCCTTCAAAACCTTCATTCATGTTGATAAAGTGTTCCTTCAGCCTTTTGATAACTTGCGCTTTGTACAGACATCTCCTCCTGCCAAGGCATAAAAAGGGCGTGGCTTGGGGTGTGGATAGGGGCGTGGCCAGACTACGCGTGCCGCATGGTTTCGCCCTCTTTCTAGTCCTCATAGGTTGGCGGTATGCTTGTACTGAGCAGATCTGGGATATCAGTGATTAGGTCCCATATTGTGCACTGTAAGGTCTGGAAAAGCTCCTTCTATCCGTCTCTGTAGCACCAGAGGAAGAACAGAGGGGAAAAGACAGGATTTTCTACATGTCGCGTTATGTAGATGTTCTGCAGATTTATCACAACCGTCCACAAGAAGAAACTGCCATCACAGAGCCGCCTTTAGCTGTTGGAAAAGTTTAAACTTAGTTTTGAATAGTTGCTATAGCCAACAAGGACTTTCTATTTATGCTGGGTCACATGATGCTGGTGCTGGGTGATGTCATGTGACGGAATGTTGTGGGTGATGATGTCACAGAGGGCGTTGTGATGTCACCCTTGGGGTATATAAGGGGGCTCCATCCACCTGGAGCTCATATCTCATTGGCCATATCTTGGTGCTGAGATACCCCCTGGAGACAATGAGGATCGCCATATTGTTTCTGTGCTGTACCCTGTTCTACCCTGTGAATTACCATAGGCTGCCGGTGAGTACCTGTCTATTATTACATATGGAGGACGTTTAGAATCAGCTGCGGCAGGGGAAGGGGATGGGGAGGGGGGTCCTGTAAGAATTTACCTGCGGGAATAAGAGGTTATGGCAGGGAAAGGAGCTTAGGAAGTGACAGTCAGAGGGGATATAAGTGTGGGGTGACCCCTCTGACTCCCACATTCCTGCCTTGTCCTTGTAGTGATTAATGACTTTGGTGTTGTCCCTTATATATCACTTTGCAGTCACCAGTGATCGCTCCGCACTGTGATCCTAAACTACAGTCTCATTTACCTTTTTGCAAACGCCCAGAAGGGGAGGAGTGACATCACACCCATGTGAGCAGATCCCGCCCACTTTTACTGCAGTCGTAATGCGAGCTAGCTGTATTCTGTTTTCATGGAAATATCAGCAGCTGCTCCCCCTAGTGTTTACAAGATGAAAACATCAAAAGAGTTAAAATATTTTTTTCAGATTTTATACCATTAAAACCTTTTTAAATATATATGTGTATTTATATATAAATATAAATACTTTACAATTTTACAATTGTAAAAAAATTGCTGACACTTTCCCTTTAAAAGATCTAAAGACGTTCTGCTTCATGTGCCATTGTGACCAATCACAGCACAGATTATATTTTTTAAACTTTTCTTGAAAAACTGAAGCTGCTCCGTGATTGGAAATCATGTGGAAGGGTTCTCTTTTAGACATTTAGTTAGGTCCAAAGTATCAGTGACATGATGGATAGAACTGTGCAATGATGTCACAGAGGGCTTTGTGATGTCACCCCTGGGTATATTAGAAGCCTCGGCCCATCTGCAGCTTGTATCTCATTGACCATACCTTGGTGCTGAGAGACCTCTGGAGATGATGAGTATCATCCTATCATTTCTGTGCTTTACGTTGCTCTACCCCCCACATTACAGTACACTGAGGGCGAGTATGTTCTCATCAATATGGAGGTCACAAGGATCAGCTAATGAGAATATCGCCTCTTGCAGGACTTCTCATACTGGACACGTGACCGTCCGTCATATGAAAGTCCAACTGTAAATAATATTCCATGGACCCTGGAGGTGAATCCCAAACTTCTTCCTGATCTTCTCAATGGGATATTTCTGAAAGTTGCTTGATAATGTATCCATCACTGTATAATAACAAGGGCTCTCTGTTTGACTGGATTGGGTATAAATATACAGGACTTTATTATGTTTTTTTTCTTTATTATAGGATGACCCACTACCCGTGGATCTCAGAAGAAGCACCTATCAAGCTTCCATCAATCTTCCTCTTTGGCTCTTCCGTGACGCAGTTTTTGTTGCGGTGATGACACTACTGACAATACTAGAGTATTTGGCCTTAAGTCTTGTCCTGAGCAAGTGGGCAATGTCTGAACCTGGTGAAACAATCAGAAAACTCCTGAGAACAAAACCATTCTGAAGGAACAAAGTGCTTGTAAGGAGCCGATTTGCATCCCTCAGATTCAGAAGCAAGACTCCAGGAGAACACCTGTCCTGCCCAATGGCAAATGTTCTACTCCATCCATGGCTCCTGCACCGCAGGATGCGAAAAAGGTTCCTAGTTGCAACTATAAAGTGGCGTTCAGTGATATTGTCTGGGTCAGAATGATCCCTCACAACAATATAGGAAGAAGAGCTCGAAGTTCAACGGAGCTTAAAGAGAGGTTACTGATTTTTCAGAGAAGCCAACAACCCAGAATTCCAGAGCCAAGAGCACCAGAACCTAGAACACCAGAACCTACCATGTCAGAACCTAGTATGTCAGAACCTAGAATGCCAGAGCCTGAAATGCCTACAACACCTCAACCCAAAATCAAGAGGAGAAGATGTTTCCTTAGATGTCTTAGAGGCGAGGAAGATTGAGAAAGCAACTGCTTGAACTTTCCCATTGCTCGTGTTTTCATCACAGGTTAGTCCTATACATGCTGTCTGATGGGCACCATCTTACTACATACAATGCAGCATTGCACCTGAAATCGCATGGATATTTTGTCACACACTTGCACTTTAGCACCTTATCATATGGCGCATATATCTATGAACGCTTTGCTAAGTATCACTGTCTAGTATGTGCTTCTGATGAACCTATTTTAGGAAAACGTGTCGAGGTTTGGCATACTATGTACTTGAGTTTGGCGTACTATGTGCTTGTTGGTAAATTCTATTGCCATCTATAATCTACTAGATATTATAATGTCTCTGGTGGGATGCCCCATGCCGAATTGTTGATAACTGACTATGAGCATTGTCCTCTATTTCTTATCTACTATGGTTACAGGTTGATGTGAAGAGAGCTGTGCCATTGGTAGCGATTTTTCTACTGATTTGTCAGTTATATTTATGTTAGTTTAGCAAATTTCTGCTTGTAGGGTCTAATGTTTTACCATAGTGTATGTTCTGTGAGCTAAATTGTCATACTTATGCACTAGATAGATTATAAATTGTGATGCTTATGTACAAGATAGATTATTAGTTTAATCGGTGATTTTTTAAATATTTTTTAGCATCAGGAGACTCAAGAATCGCATCTTACAGAAGACAAGAAGCCTAAATGCCGAAGGGTGATGACCTGTTGATGGCCCACAGCTGGAGGGTCATTACCTCTTGATGGCACAAAACTGGACAGAAGATAAAAACATTTGATGGCACACAGCCGGAGGGTGATGACCTATTGATGGCCATAGCCAGAGGGTCATTACCTGTTGATGGCACACAGCCAGAGGGTGATGACCTATTGATGACCATAGCCAGAGGGTCATTACCTGTTGATGGCACACAGCTGGAGGATGATGACCTATTGATGGCCATAGCCAGAGGGTCATTACCTGTTGATGGCACACAGCCGGACAGAGGATAATTACCTGTTGATGGCACACAGACGGATGGTCATTACCTGTTCATGGCGCACTGCCGGATGGTCATTACCTATTGATGGCACACAGCCGGAGGGTGATGACCAATTGATGGCCATAGCCAAAGGGTCATTACCTGTTGATGGTGCACTGCCGGATGGTCATTACCTGTTGATGGTGCACTGCCGGATGGTCATTACCTGTTGATGGCACACAGCCGGATGGTCATTACCTGTTCATGGCACACTGCCGGATGGTCATTACCTGTTAATGGAACACAGCCGGAGGGTGATGACCTATTGATGGCCATAGCCAGAGGGTCATTACCTGTTGATGGCGCACTGCCGGATGGTCATTACCTGTTGATTGCACACAGCTGGAGGGTGATGACCAGTTGATGTCGGACTGCCGGATGGTCATTACCTGTTGATGGCACACAGCCGGACAGAGGATCATTACCTGTTGATGGCACAAAGCCGGTCAGAGGATAAGATCTTTTGATTGCATACACCGGGTCCCTCCCTGATAACAGGGAACCCTGGGGAATACTCGTCATCTTGATCCCCCACTGACTAAATACTTGCTCCACCTCAGCCTACACCATCATGGAGGACACTTCCACCTGTGTCCACTGTAAGGTTCGACTTTCTTTTATCATTTCAGCAGATTAATAAACATCATAAAGCTGTAAAACTATCGAGTAATTTATTATAAATTATTATAAAGAAATATAAAGTATAATAGATAGCTATAGAGGGCACAGAAGACGACTAACTATAGTAAGCATGGTATCGCCTGATATATACTGTATATTCTAGATGGCGCTATTACACTAAATACATCACAACCTCCAGGGTGATATTACCGTACAATGTGAGATCACTAATAATGGCCACAGATTATGAGAAAATGACCAGCTCCATAGTCCTGGAGTTATTATAAATGTCTCTAGTGTGAGGCAGGGACTGGACGAGTGTTGGAGGGAGGTATATTCCCCCAGGACGTCCTTTATGTATCCATGCTGTAGAATCTGCCGTATACTTCTGTTCTAGCAGTCAGACATTTCACTCTGCAAATCACAAGCTCAACATTGTGTAAAACTACCACCGTATATAAGAGCACTCAGAATAAAAACTAGCGGCATGCCGTGCACTGCCCACGTCATGTGTACGGGATACAGGACCTGCAGGACCTGGTACGGCCATTATAGTTGATAGATTAATGATACCTGTGCAGATGAAGGGAAAAAAATATGTGCAACAACAGGAGGAGAAAGTCTCAAAATGTAATTTGAAGAGTATAATAGAGAAATGGGAAACTTCTGGAGATGCAGATAAGTGGTACCAGGGCGAAACATAAGTGCAGTCAGACAAGGGAAAAGTGCAAATGATCCAGCGTAAAGGTTTGTTTAGTAGAAAAAATATTAAAACTTAGCTTTTATTAGCCATATAAAACACTGCTCCACAAAGAATACAGCAAATGTGCAACTATCATAGCTTACAGACCTACACGTTTCAACAAATCATGTCTTAATTATGGCCCTACTACTAGAATGACAAAAAGGCATATATATATATATATATATATATATATATATATATATATATATATATATATCCACGTGCCTGTATGACCTCCCTACAACGCCTGGGCATGCTCCTGATGAGGTTGCGGATGGTCTCCTGTGGGATCTCCTCCCAGACCTGAACTAAAGCATCCGCCAACTCCTGGACAGTCTGTGGTGCAACGTGACGTTGGCGGATGGAGCGAGACATGATGTCCCAGATGTGCTCAATCGGATTCAGGTCTGGGGAACGGGCGGGCCAGTCCATAGCTTCAATGCCTCCATCTTGCAGGAACTGCTGACACACTCCAGCCACATGAGGTCTGCCATTGTCCAGCATTATGAGGAACCCAGGGCCAACCGCACCAGCATATGGTCTCACAAGGGGTCTGAGGATCTCATCTCGGTACCTAATGGAAGCCAGGCTACCTCTGGCGAGCACATGGAGGGCTGTGCGGCTCTCCAAAGAAATGCCACCCCACACCATTACTCACCCACTGCCAAACCGGTCATGCTGAAGGATGTCACTCTCCACGGCGTCTCCAGACTCTGTCACGTCTGTCACATGTGCTCAGTGTGAACCTGCTTTCATCTACGAAGAGCACAGGGCGCGAGTGGCAACTTTGCCAATCCTGGTGTTCTGTGGCAAATGCCAAGCGTCCTGCATGGTGTTGGGCTGTGAGCACAACCCCTATCTGTGGACGTCGGGCCCTCATACCACCCTCATGGAGTCGGTATCTAACTGTTTGTGCAGACACATGCACATTTGTGGCCAGCTGGAGGTCATTTTGCAGGGCTCTGGCAGTGCTCCTCCTGTTCCTCCTTTCACAAAGGCGGAGGTAGCGGTCCTGCTGCTGGGTTGTTGCCCTCCTACGGCCCCCTCCACATCTCCTGGTGTACTGGCCTGTCTCCTGGTAGCGCCTCCAGCCTCTGGACACAGCCAACCTTCTTGCCACAGCTCGCATTGATGTGCCATCCTGGATGAGCTGCACTATCTGAGCAACTTCTGTGGGTTGTAGAGTCTGTCTCATGCTACCACGAGTGTGAAAGCACAACCAACATTCAAAAGTGACCAAAACATCAGCCAGAAAGCATTGGTACTGAGATGTGGTCTGTGGTCCCCACCTGCAGAACCACTCCTTTATTGAGGTTGTCTTGATAATTGCCAATAATTTCCATCTATCCTCTATTCCATTTGCACATCAGCATGTGAAATTGATTGTCAATCAGTGTTGCTTCCTAAGTGGACAGTTTGATTTCACAGAAGTTTGATTTACTTGGAGTTATATTCTGTTGTTTTAAGTGTTCCCTTTATTTTTGGAGCAGTTTATATAGATACATACAGTGAGTGCGGAAAGTATTCAGACTCCTTTAAATTTTTCACTCTTTGTTTCATTGCAGCCATTTGATAAATTCTAAAAAGTTCATTTTTTTCTCATTAAAGTACACTCAGCACCCCATCTTGACTGAAAAAAACAGCAATATAGAATTTTTTTGCAAATTTATTAAAAAAGAAAAACTGAAATATCACATGGTCATAAGTATTCAGATCCTTTGCTCAGACACTCATATTTAAGTCACATGCTGTCCATTTCCTTGTGATCCTCCTTGAGATGGTTCTACTCCTTCAATGGAGTCCAAATGTGTTTAATTAAACTGATAGGACTTGATTTGGAAAGGCACACACCTGTCTATATAAGACCCCACAGCTCACACTACATGTCAGACCAAATGAGAATCATGAGCTCAAACGAACTGCCCAAGGAGCTCAGAGACCGAATTGTGGCAAGGCACAGATCTAGCCAAGGTTATAAAAGAATTTCTGCATTACCCAAGGTTCATAAGAGCACAGTGGCCTCCATAATCCTTAAATGGAAGAAGTTTGGGACCACCAGAAGTCTTCCTAGACCTGGCCGTCCAGCCAAACTGAGCAATCGTGGGAGAAGAGCCTTGGTGAGAGAGGTAAAGAAGAACCCCAAGATCACTGTGGCTGAGCTCCAGAGATGCAGTAGGGAGATGGGAGAAAGTTCCACATAGTCAACTATCACTGCAGCCCTTCCCCAGTTGGGCCTTTATGGCAGAGTGGCCAGATGGAAGCCTCTCCTCATATGAAAGCCCGCATAGAGTTTGCTCAAAACACATGAAGGACTCCCAGACTATGAGAAATAAGATTCTCTGGTCTGATGAGACGAAGATAGAACTTTTTGGTGATAATTCTAAGTGGTATGTGTGGAGAAAACCAGGCACTGCTCATCACCTGCCTAATACAATCCCAACAGTGAAACATGGTGGTGGCAGTTGTTAGAACCCTCCTGTTAGTTTTTTCTATTTTGTGGTCATGTGACCTTCTGCCTATTTATTCCAGCTCCGCCCTTCAGGCTTTGCTGGACTTCAGTGTTACTTTGACTCTTAATCTAGCCAGGTGCTTTGTACCTACTGTATCTCTCTAGTTTGTTTGGTCCTTGGACCACTAAGTACTTTTGTCTGTTTGTTTTCTTCTGCTACTACTTCTGCCAGGAGGTGTCCAGTTTTGTCCCAGTCCTTAGTTCTTTTAGGGACCCCTCCCTTTAATCTATAGGTCTGTGTTCAGATTAGCCGCGGACATAGGCGGGTCTGTTTGCAAGGAACAGGTTGCCCGCTGCACCGTAAGGAATCAGCTTAGTCCTATTGTATGGACAGATTTCCTCTCTTTCCTTAGTTCTTGTAGCAGATCATAACAGCAGTATCATGCTATGGGTGTGTTTTTCAGCTGCAGGGACAGGACGACTGGTTGCAATTGAAGGAAACATGAATGCGGCCAAGTACAGAGATATCCTGGATGAAAACCTCTTCCAGAGTGCTCTGCACCTCAGACTTGGCCAAAGGTTCACCTTCCAACAAGACAATGACCCTAAGCACACAGCTAAAATAACAAAGGAGTGGCTTCAGAACAACTATGTGACCATTCTTGACTGGCCCAGCCAGAGCCCTGACCTAAACCCAATTGAGCATCTTTGGAGAGACCTGAAAATGGCTGTCCACCAACGTTTCCCATTCATCCTGACGGAACTGGAGAGGATCTGCAAGGAAGAATGGCAGAGGATCCCAAAATGCTGGTGTGAAAAACTTGTTGCATCATTTCCAAGAAGACTCATGGCTGTACTAGCCCAAAAGGGTGCTTCTACTCAATACTGAGCAAAGGGTGTGAATACTTATGCCCGTGTGATATTTCAGTTTTTCTTTTTTATTAAATTTTGCAAAAATGTCTTCATTTCTGTTTTCTTTCAGACAAGATGGGGTGCAGAGTGGACTTTAATGAGAAAAAAAATGAACTTTTTAGAATTTACCAAATGGCTGCAATGAAACAAAGAGTGAAAAATGTAAAGGGGTCTGAATACTTTCCGTACCCAGTGTACATGCATGGAAATAAATGCAGAATTATATTTCTTAATACTGCAGTATCAGATCCTGTCTTGAATTTAACCCCTGTGGTATCCAATGTGAAAATCCACAGGGACTCCCCTGATGAATTACAATTGAGGAAATCATGAATTTTATATTCTCTATCATTACTTAAGGACATAAAACTATCTGTTTTAACCGCATGTAGACACGCTTTGCACCGATTGGCTCCACATCTGAAGAAACCTTTTGTGCTGAGCCAATTTGGTTGTACAGTATTAGTCTCACTCAGGGGTGGATTAAGAGTAGCAAGGGCCCCCTCCACACACCTGATTTATCACGTGACATGTCACATGATCCCCGTGATAGATCATGTGATAGTTCACGGGAAATTAATTTGGCATAATATTAATTGTGCTGCCCCATCTGAGAGCAGCACAATATTGGGGCAGATACCCTGATTCCAGCGATGTGTCACTTTTTCAGCTGCTTGTTGTCATTTTGAGAAAATCACCGTTTTATCTGCTGCAGATCTAGCAGCTCTCTGAATGCTGCGCTCTGTATAGCCCCGCCCACACCACTGATTGGCAGCTTTCTGCCCATGCTCAGTGTACACAGAAATCTACTGATCAGTGATGGGGGTGGGGTCCTACAGAACTTACTAGTCATCTAGTGATAATTACCTTCTGACAAATCAATGATTTTATCAAAACAACACTAAGCAGCCCAGTAAGTGACACATTACTGGAATCAGTGCCTCTAACCCTACATTATGCTGCTCTCAGATTAGGTGGCAAAAACCTGATGACAGATTCCCTTTAAAGGAGCTGTAAACACAAAAAAAGTTTGTATTAAAAAATACAAGCCATTTGTTAAATTAACTTTTTTTCATTGTTAATTCACATTAGACTGTATCTTCAACACTTTTGTCAGCAGGTCTTATTACAGACTCTGAATAGGGCAGCTCTCTCCCTCTCCCTCAGCAGAAAGTCACAGCATGGTTAAAAAACGGGATCTTTTATGATTTTCTCATAATAAATAAAAAAGGACATGCAAGTCCTCCAAACTATTTTCCGTTTCTGTATAGGGGAGGTCCTAAATCTTTCTTGTTCTTTAGTTGATCACATGTCAAAAAGGCAAAGCATTTACTATGAACTCGCCTAAAAAAATATACACTTGGAGAGTAATATCATCATTTGCATGTAAATATTCCTTGACTCTAAGGGCTCGCTCACACTGTCGTATAACACGGCCGAATGCTATGTGATGTTTTATTGGATAGGACTCGGCCCTATGTTATACTATGGGACAGTGCAGATCTGCGATTATTGGCATGAGAAAATAATCTCATTCGATATTCGGACCATGTGCACCCATACAAGTCTACGGGTGCACGTAAAACATTGGACTGCACTCGGATGTCATCCAAGTGCAGTCCGATGAACACTCACAGAGACTATGGAGAAGATGGAGAAATTAAGTTCTCCATCTTCTCCATATCTGTGCTGCGAGAGAATCGGATCACACTCAGTTGAAGCTCTGACAGAGTTTGAGCCGAGTGTCATTAGCATAATTGGCCCTATTCTCTTGCATGAGAGAATATATGGCTTAGTGAGTGGACCCTAAAACTGAATAGTAGTGACGGACAGGAACCTCACAAGCGGGATCCATGTAGCTCTCAGATGTCATGTAGGTAGGGCTTCATTCCATGGGGTAGGGCTTAATTTCAAGGTATATAAAAAAAATGGACTTCAAATAAAAATTAAATGAACACAAAAAGCACTAATTGAATTATTTTTTTCGTATTTATGTTTGCAGCCCCTTTAAAAACCCTTTGAGGACCAAGACACATATATGTCCCATAGTTTTAAACTGGAAAAAAATTTGATTGAATAAAATTTAAGGTCCTCAAAGGTTTAAGTAGGTCATAAATTCATATGAATACTTGCTCATACAATTGCACATGCCAAAAGATGAAGAAGAACAGAATCAAAAATATGACATTAAGTGGAGCACTTACAGGTATTCAAGGTGAAAGAGACCAGCAAAGGCATCGTCTCGAATGACAGTAAATGA
>NW_027362871.1:3492500-3550000 GCF_046119375.1 Phyllobates terribilis | reverse complement strand
CAGTCAAGAATGGTCACAGAGTTGTTCTGAAGCCACTCCTTTGTTATTTTAGCTGTGTGCTTAGGGTCATTGTCTTGTTGGACGGTGAACCTTCGGCCAAGCCTGAGGTCCAGAGCACTCTGGAAGAAGTTTTCATCCAGGATATCTCTGTACTTGACTGCATTCATGTTTCCTTCAATTGCAACCAGTTGTCCTATCCCTGCAGCTGAAAAACACCCCCATAGCATGATGCTGCCTCCATCATGTTTCACTGTTGGAATTGTATTGGGCAGGTGATGAGCAGTGCCTGGTTTTCTCCACACATACCGCTTAGAATTATCATCAAAAAATTCTATCTTCGTCTCATCAGACCAGAGAATTTTATTTTTCATAGTCTGGGAGTCCTTCATGTGTTTTTGAGCAAACTCTATGCGGGCTTTCATATGTCTTGCACTGAGGAGAGACTTCCATTGGGCCACTCTGCCATAAAGGCCCGACTGGTGGAGAGCTGCAGTGATAGTTGACTTTGTGGAACTTTCTCCTATCTCCCTACTGCATCTCTGGAGCTCAGCCACAGTGATTTTGGGGTTCTTCTTTACCTCTCTCACCAAGGCTATTCTCCCACAATTGCTCAGTTTGGCTGGACAGCCAGGTCTAGGAAGACTTCTAGTGGTCCCAAACTTCTTCCATTTAAGGATTATGGAGGCCACTGTGCTCTTAGGACCCTTGAGTAATGCATAAATTCTTTTGTAACCTTGGCCAGATCTGTGCCTTGCCACAATTCTGTCTCTGAGCTCCTTGGGCAGTTCCTTTGAGCTCATGATTCTCATTTGGTCTGACATGCACTGTGAGCTTTGAGGTCTTATATAGACAGCTGTGTGCCTTTCCAAATCAAGTCCTATCAGTTTAATTAAACACAGCTGGACTCCAATGAAGGAGTAGAACCATCTCAAGGAGGATCACAAGGAAATGGACAGCATGTGACTTAAATATAAGTGTCTGAGCAAAGGGTCTGAATACTTATGACCATGTGATATTTCAGTTTTTGTTTTCTAAATAAATTTGCAAAAAATTTCTACATTTCTGTTTTAATCACACGCTGATGACCTATCTTATGAAAAGAGTCAAGTCCCAGACAACCGTCCTTTACTCTTTACTGCCATCTTCCCCATGTTTAGGGTGGATAGTGTAGGGCGCCCATTGTTCATACCCAGAATCTATGCCTGTTCCATGTGCAGGAGGTGTGAGTTGTATATATTACACAAAGGTCAACATTGGAGATGAACTCCAATCCTGACCGTTTTAACCCCTGTGATCAATAGTGACTTTATTAGTCAATAAAGACTCATTCAGACGTCCGTGGTAATCAGTCCATGCACGGACTTTCCCGACCCTAACGTGACTGCTTTATATATTTCTATGAAGCTGTAGACACTCCTGACCCGAGGGCATGTCATTCTGTACGGGGAGTTGGGGAGGAGCGTCAATGTTACTTTGTAACCGCACAGATTTATGTGTCATTTATGTCCATTTTATAGTATTGGGGTAATTCACCTGGGGGATCTAATAAATTCCAAATCATCAAATATTCTGAATTATTACATGTCCGTCATAAAGTATACAAACCTCCCTTGGATTGGTATAGAGAGCCCAAAAACAAGCTGCTAATTCAAAATGTTATCAGGGTAATTTCCTAATTTTCTGCTCAGTTTCTTGCTTCTGATCTTGTAAAATTCCCCATTCCATTGCTGATCTGTGCCAGATTATCTGGTTCATTAACCCTCGACTGGTGAGGTGGGGTTTATGTCACGCAACTGGTGAGGTGGGGTTTCCTATACCCCAGTGTTTAGAAATCTCTTATTTTTACAGAAAATGCGAAGGTCACGTTTGTTTTAATCGTTTTCTTATTGGCGATTGATTGCATATGAGTGTAACAAATTTTTGACACCCACAAATGGATGGAAGCTAGTGAGACACGTATCCTCATACCAGCATTTTTCAATGAATGGCAGCCGAACAAAAATTCCCTGGGGTGTGGCGACCCCCACCTCACCAGTTGAGGGTTAAAGGGATTTTCCTTTAACCCGTTGGTGCAGCTGTTTTTTTTTTGTAACTGTGCACTAGTCACCTTCCTTGGGTCCAGCACAGGGTCTCTGCCACTGCTCCCAGTGTCTGTTACTGTCCTTTGGCCTCACGTCGACAGCGCTGCAACCAATAACTGAGATCAGCAGCTTTGCCCGAGTTAACGGCACTACTTGCTCAGAGTCACTGAACTCACTGACTGGCTGCAGCGCTGTCAATGTGACAAATAGCTGACACTCTGCATTAGACCCAGAGAGGGTGAGTAAAGTATTGCTTTAAAAAAGAAAAGAAAATTGTATTAAAAAAACTGTAGTGTAATTCTTTAGCATCTTCTATAAGTGCAGCATAAATGACTCTAATGCTATGTCCGTAAAGGACAGAGGCCCAATCTAATCTATACACACCAGCACACACACAACACAAGGGAGTTTACAAAAATATTCTAATTGCACATTACGGAATAAACTACTTTACATACGTACTTTGTACTGATATAGTCACAATTAGGGTAATATTGCTTGACAACATATTTTAAAATATCTTAAAACAAAAATCAATTTCTGCATATAAATTACAGCCAAAATATGCAACACAAAATAAAAAAATAGATCATGATTTTATTATACTCGTCACAAAAATAAGCAATGATGGCATCAATAAATAAACCATAAATAATATATATAAAAAAACCACACAAAACCCTTTGCAATCAAGGAGAACTCCCAAAAGACCTGCGGCTCCACCGTTGGGGTTTGCTCACACACAGCGCTTATGCAGAATTTTTTTTTTAATTCTTTGTACCATAAATAGCCACAAAATCTCATTCCCATGTTGCATATTTGTTTATTGCCCCACGGTGCGTTCTCAATTCAGGAAGAAGCATGCACCTTTTCATGAACCGTGAGCGTCTGTCTGACTCCAGCACACCTCCTCATCAAGACCAATGTGAACAGCGCCGCTCTTGATGACTCTGGCCCCATCTCTTTTAGGATCATGTTGAGACTGGACAAAAGTAAGAGCTGCTCTATTTTTTGCCCTCATTCATTTCGAGGATTAGTGTCCCTTTAAGAGGCTTTCCCTTTCATTGTTTTTGGGAGTTCTACTTTTAAAAGGGTTGTCCTGGATTAGAAAATGAAAACTCTATTCCCCACCTTCCCCCGCAGACACGGCCCCATGTCTGTTACTGCGGCTCAGCCCCTACATCGCTGGGCTACCACCCCAGGCACAGATCATGGGAAGAAGACGCTGCTTCTGACTATCACGGACCTCACTTATAAGCTGCATCTTCAGAAGATTTTGGAATCTGCAGTTGGGAGGGACGGTCATTTTATGATGATCTTCCTATTACATCTAGTAGCTTTGTTCTTGTATTGTAGCACTACAAGCGCTTGTAAACTCGTCTATAAAACCAATATGATATTGGTCACAATGAGCAGACAAGTCAAGAAGTGAGAACGATTATTCTGGTAAGATTATCCATGCAATTTACAAAAAAAACTAATAGCAGCTTCAATGAGCATTCAAGATGGCAGCCGTCCGCTATGCAGCAGGCAGACACGTAAAGGATGGCGGGGGGATACTACACAACATTGACTCTTACCATATTAGTACTAGCCCAGTAATGTGACGCTGAGACCCCACATGTAACTACCGTGCAGCACGAATATAAAAGGATCAGTACGTTTTCTGAAAACCAGTGTCGGAAGCACTTAGAGAGAACCCTATGGCTCTTAGCCCCCAGATAACATGCAAGGATTCAAGTACGCGGGACCCCGCTAATCCGCTGATGGGCCGGATATCTGCAACGTACAGAGCTGGAATTCCTACAGAAATACAAAAGTGACCAGTAAATTCTGGACTATAAATTCTTATTATCTGCTTTATTTGTATCTTATTTTTCCACCCCAATGTATTCTCAAAAAAGTGATGGGAAATGCAATGTGTAGGGCCATCCTATAGGGACCACAGCTGATTTTTCAATTTCTTTGGGGTTACTGCTCTACCTCGCTTATATAAGTCAATAAGAAAGTCTCTCCCCACTATATTCTGGAGAACTACATAAAAGTGCCAAAGCTTTTTGTTTTTTTTTCTTTATTTCCTCCAATATTGTATTCATACAGGAATGCTTCCATTAAAGTTTGCAACATACTGTACTTTTTGGCATCTGTTTGAAGGATGGACCTATTTTGAAGTTCTGAAAAGTCTAATAGATCTGTACCGATACCGATTAATAATTAAAGGGGTTGTCCTGGACTTTAACATTGATGGCCTTTCTTTAAAGAAGTGGTCCACTACATTGTATAATGACCCCATCGATTTACACATGTTAACTAAATAAATGTTTTTGTAAATACCTCCTGCTTCCATATGTACCTGTGGGTGGCGCTATTGCTGACTGCTCAGTCTGCATCACGTGACCCCGGCTGCAGGTATTTGAAAGGTGTAATTTGATGGGGGCATTATACAATGTAGTGACCACCTCTTTAAGATAAGGCATCAATGTTTGATCAATTGGGGTGCTCATTAGCGGAGCTGCACTGCGGAGCTCTGTGGAGGGAATAGTGGCTGCGGCTGCGTACTACACATCTGCCCCCTAATGATTTGAATGGGTGGCCGATATGTAGTACTCCGTCAACAGAGCTCGGCACCTGAGCATTTCTGGCCACCGTTGACACAGGAACAGCTACAGCACGCACTATCAATCAGACATTGATGATCAAGTATAGGCCTTCAATAAAGTCTTGGACAGCCCCTTTAAAGTCTCCAAATGAGATTCTGAAGTTTTGTTTCATTGGCAGTCTATGTGGAAACAGTATAAAGTTACAGAAGATCGGACCGATGGTATACCATAGCACAAAACATTAGTCTTTAAGGGATTATTCAGCCATAGACATTGGGTCATGGTTTTAATCATGTGACGAAAATCACATTGTTTTACTGTAAATTGCTGTGGTCACAGGCCAAACAGTTTATGCTTGCGTCCTTTTTTTCGAACTTTTCTCGGCCAGGTGGCAAGAACCTTACATGTGATAGTCATGCCTAACATAACTAGGAGGTAGGGAATTAATACCCAATGTCAGATCCTGGATGACCACCATTAGTCTACCAGCAACTTACACAGAAGCAAAGCACATTCAGATCTTTCACACAGTGGACCTAAACCCGAAAACGATGTAAGTGTCCATATTTCCAGTACAGGGCACCTTTGTCAATGACAAACCTTAAATATACAAATATATTGGGACAGGATTCATGCTCCACGGACATGTGGTTTGAAATCATGAAAGGAAACAAAATGCATTATAAGGTTGGCTCTTAAAAAAAGATAACTGTTTCTGAATATTCCCGGAGGCTGCAGACACGCACTTAAGGCGTAGAGCCAATAAACGATGAACGAGCGCTCATAGGAATCATTTCAACATACGATTATTGGCCCATCTAACCAGGACCACAATCGGCAGACAAACTAGGAAAGCACCGTTTCATTGGGTGCGATACATTTTATGCATTCATTAAAATTCTTAACGGCAGCACATTACTCAGTGTAAACAGGAGACGTGCTGCTGATAACAGGATACCAGATTATTAGCGATCATTGTGTCCCCGTCATTGTTTCGTCAACCTGTGTATGCACTTTTCCAATTGTCAGTCGTTCAATTGCCTGGATCAGACCGACTATATAGGACATTAGTATCTGGTCTCCGCTGCACAAATTACCACTGATACATGTGAACAAAGTCGATATGTTTTTTTTTCCCCCAGTATATCCCTCCCAGCTTACATCACTCCCTATAAATAAATAGAAGCACTAATATAATAGCAAGTGGTTAATAAGACCTCTAAGCAGTCAGGAACACTGCTTCATCTGAATCGGGATCCTTCCCACTGTCCTCGCTGGGTAACGAGTCTCCACCACTCGGAGACCGGCAGCTCAAGTCCTCCACCCCAGATTCCTGGTCACTGTTAGCCGACAGGTCGGGGTCCGAGCTCTTCAAATGGTCCTGGGTTAGGATCAGGGCCGAGTCCTCCTCACCTTGGGATGAACTACGAGAGGGAAACAGCTTCAGGTTGGTGCTGTAATCTTGGGGCGTATTAGCCGGAGAGTGTTTGGTGATGCATATCTGGAAGTTGTGGATTTTTGGCTGGTCATTGAGATTCTTGTAGGTTTCATTTGACTCTCGAGTTTCCAGTTTTGTTAATCTCTAAAGGAAAAATTGTTAGACAAGAGCAAAAGTTACATTGGGTTAGGGCATGTTAATGTAACCTCTACATGCAAGTCGATCAGCAGTGGTTTAATGGTCTGTTTAGTAAGGCCGGCCGCACTTATGTTATCGTCAGCACATTTCTCGTTTACGCAGGACAATGTGCTGCTAATGATAATTTTTAAACGTGCTCAAAAATTATCACACCAATGAATGCTTTGCCCCTCCATTGGATGTTTGATGGCCTGTTTAGGCAGCCAACAGTTGGGAATGAGGGAACGCTCCCTAACCCAATTATTGGCCTGCCTAAATGAACCTTTACTTGAAAACTTTATACCAATGAACAAACTTCTCTGGTGCCATAAGAAAGCCATAACGCCACAGTGCTCAGGCATTACTGACATTGAAAAGACACAAGGTAGAGACCCTGGTTACAGTGATGTGTCACTTAATGGTCTGATTGCTGTAGTTTTTATAAAATCACTATTTTATCAGCAAGCAGATTATCATTGGGGACTAGTAAACCTGCTGCCAGGTAGTCCTACATATTCATAAGCTCTGTACAACCCCGCCCCCATCACTGATTGGCAGCTTTCTGCAAATCTAGTATACACAAAGTGGCCAATCAGTGGTGTGGGCAGGGTTATACAGAGCTCAGCAGTCAGAGAACTGCCAATCAGTGATGTGGGCGGGGTCTGCTGCAGATAACACAGTAATTTTATCAAAATGACAGCAGGTAGCCCAGTAAGTGACAGATTGTTGGAATCAGGGCCTCTGCCCCTATATTGCGCTGCACTCAGATGGGTAGCAAAAACCTGGTAACAGATTCCCTTTAATGGTGCTCTCTTCCAGTTATTGTGTTGGAGAACACCAAAGACGTAGGGCATCGGCTAAAAATGATTGCCTCTTTTTTATCTTGTGCAGGGTTTTTATATATAATCATTTAAAATTGTTTCTCAGTCACCATTAAAAGCTGAATTGGTTTACACTGAAACCTAAGCGGAGGTATAAACATCAAAAACATATAGGCCAGGAAGCTGGATTTTCAGTATTTCTACCACACCTTCTCCATGAATTCCATTTCCTCCTCCAGCTGCTGCGTCTCTTCTTTTACTGCCTGTAGAAAATCAGTGACTGACTGGCGAGGGTGCATTCCTTTCTCAAATCGGTTATAGAGGCCCCTCCAAAACCTTCCATGGTGAAAAATAAGTTTGAAGAGTTAGTATATGCACAAGTACAGAAGATTATCATCGAGCAATTCTCATGATATATGTTCTTAAGACGTGCTAGCTCATGGTACACACATGAAGGGCTAGCTCACAATGCTGTATATTCTCCCATGCCAGAGAATTGGGCCGATTATACTAATGACACTCTGCTTTAACTCTGAGTGTGATCCAATTTTCTCGCATGGAAGAATTGCAGCACAGGTGTGGAGAAGATGGAGGACTTAATTTTTCCATCTTCTCCATTGTCTCTGTGCACGTACATCAGACTGCACTCGGATAACATAGTATATTATTGGTCCGAGTGCTATCCGATAAAACATCACATAGCACTAGCACTCGGCCGTGTTACGTGGCAATGTGAGCGAGTCCTAATGAGTCCCTCAGTGGCTGATCTATGGCTGGTGACTTCAGATTAGTGAAAATATGTGGTGGCAAGTTGGGCCTCATTACTCGGACAGCACACTGACACATCCTATCCTTACACTATTCACATGTCCGTTCTGTTATTTTGCTGACTGATGGTCTGTATATAAACAGAGACATCCCCTACATTGACCTTATTTGCGGACATCCAAGTTGCATCCTACTGCTATTCTTCGTTTTCACTGACTGGGTACTTGAAGAAGCTTGGGAAACCTCTGTCACGTTGTTTTTGCATATGGCAAAACCATTGATAAAAACGGACATGTGGACTAAATATGCCCGAAAATTGGATCTAACACACTTGCAAAATTGGTCTGTTTTGTACAGGCAAACAAAAAAAAAAACAGCTTTTGCCTGGATTCACACGTGTGTTTTGCGGTCTGAGTATGCTTCAATGCAAAGACTGGCTTCAGGTCTCCTGACCCAAACTCGACTTTATATTATGCGTTTATATAGAAAGTTCCCGATCAGGGACATCCGCATGCCCTATTAAAGGGGTTGTACCAAGTATATAAGTAATCCCCTATCAACGGGATTTAGGAATTGATCGCTAGGGGTCAGTTCCACAGAGAATGAATGGAGTAGAGATGTACATGCTCCCCCTCTGCTCTGTTCAAAGCTTGCTCTACAGAACCTCCTGGGGATTGTTGGGGGTCCCAGCGGTCTGACCCCCAAAGATCAATACTTTATCGCAGTCTAAATATATGCAAAATGAATCACCGTGTCACAAGCTGTCATAGATGTCAGTAAATCTGTCTAAAGTGAATTGATTTGTGCCAGGCAGAAGATAGAACTGACGAGTGAGCTCTGACGCAACCCCTAAATGTAGACCATGGTTACAAGTGGGAAGAGTGTTGGGCCTTGGATTTCACCACTGAAGGACACATTGGGCTCATGATACGTCACCCCGCTTCTTTCACCTGTAAAGTTAGGGTTGATGTTTCTATATATGAATGATAAGTATATGGTGTGTTAGAGTTCTGCTGCTTTATTCAGTGCAGAGGAGGAATCAGAATAACCTCTTACCTGAAGTGGCATGGAGTGGTGTGTGGTCTCAGAGTTCCTTGGGTCTGACTGTGATCTGCTCTGTACAGAGGGTTCATGTAATCCAACCGCTGCTTCCACAGGTAAGACCAGAGGGAGTAGGTCCTCTCCTGAATTCTGGAAGATGATGATTGCATCACTGATATATTGAGATTATGAGAGCTGCAAGTATACCCGTCACCACTGCAACCTGCACTAACACTAAGGGCTCATTCAGACGGACATTTTTTGTGTACGAGTCCTATTTGTGTTATTTCCAGATACGACTTGTACCTAGAAGAGTGAATGGGGCCATTCACATATCTGTGATTGTTTGAGAGACGGAAAATCGTGGCAAAATGTACGATAGTACGATAGTTATCTGAGTGTCAGGTCAAAATTAACAATGCACATCCATGGGTCAGTGAAAAAAAAAAAATCGGCCAACAATTAATTGCCATCTGAGCGCTGTCCAGTTTTCCAGGTCTGTTTGATGGAAAAAGATGAAGAAACTGAAGCTCAGGCCAAACTCTAATGATAAAAACTGACACTGACCAAACTGGTGAAACTGTGCCTGATTCTCTTATATGAATGAGCCACAAGTTCTATAGCTTTCAGTGTTTCTTTGCATAGTAGCTGTGTAGCTTCATAGTCAAAATTGGAAAATCCGTTTCCAAAAAGTAGATGGAAAGATGCACTGAACTACTTGGCCCCACCACGGTGCACCGAGCGCCTGTACTTGATTTGAACAGTCCTTCTGTACTGACAGTCCCTTTACAGCAGTGTTCCCCAACTCCAGTCCTCAGGACCCACCAACAGATCATGTTTTCAGGATTTCCTTAGTATTGCACAGCTGATGGAATTATTGCCTGTGCAGGTGATGCAATTATCAGCTGTGCAATACTAAGGAAATCCTGAAAACATGGCCTGTTGGTGGGTCCTGAGGACTGGAGTTGAGAACCACTGCTGTAAAGGGTTAGGAGATAACTTTCTGAATGCAGGAGGTCTGACCGATGGGACTTTTAGCGATGCTGAGAATGGGGCTCTTCAGTGATCAGCAGAAGGCCTCATTCACATGTACAGGTTTAAACAGGTATGTGAAAAAATGGTATCAGTGTGTCCATTTTTACCATCATTGTGTTATCAGTGTTCTTCTCGTATGGATAAATATGTTATAAAGTTTCTCCTATGCTTTGTAATGTTAAAGAAGTTGTCCAGTACTTTATATTACTCCCCCCCCAATGTATCCCCCCGGGGCCCCTAAGACTTTGCTGATAATGCCTGTGAGCTTCGCTATCGGTGGCCGCTCACAGGCATCACGTGACCCCACTCTGATGTCACGACAAGTGAGGCGTGACTCAGCGCTGGGGTCCCTACGGTGGCTGCTGGGTTGTGGGCAGGGTTACACCTCCTCCCCATGCGTCACTCCCAGCATCTACCGCGCTTTCCCAATGAATGGGGAGAGGCAGAGCGTGCGGTGGATGCCGGGTGTGATGTGGGGGGGGTAACCCCGCCCACAGTCTGGCATCCACCTGGAACGTGGAAGACAGAGACCCCCGGCTGCTGCCAGCGACATCGGCGGGGGTCACGTGATGCCTGTGAGCGGCCAGTGATAGCGCCACTCACAGGCATTATCTGCAACGGTAGGTAATTACAAAAATCCTTAGGGGTCTCGGGGAGACACATGGGGGGGGGGGGTAATATAAAGTACTGGACAACCCCTTTAATCTCGGACAGCACCATGATGCCATCCGTGGGCTGTCTATGTTCTTCATGGACCCATAGACTTGTATAGGTCTTTTTCATCTGTGATATTGGAAGAAAAAACAGACATGTCTCCGTGAGTTTTGCACAGACACATAGTCCATGAAAATCCACAGGCATGTGAATAGCATTAGCATTAACACGTACATGTGGATACGGATGTCTGAATGAGGCCTCAATGAGAGCTTGATATTTTAAGAATATCTCTTTAAAGCCATGATCCTCTAGTTACAAGGATGTATCTCATGTCCTTGGCTACTGACCTGCAGGTTAGGACATTTTGTGACTGGGAAAGAAGATCTACAAGATTTCAACATTACTCAGGACAGAGAATATCTTCAAGAAGTATCTTCTAGTGGACCATTGGTTACATCAGGAACTGTGCAATTCTTAAATCCATGTACCCATCTTATTTTATTATTGGCATTTTGATTTCACCATTCTTATGTTTCTCTGTACAGTGGCACTGCCAGCGATGCCAGCGACCCAGATGGGCAGGAAAAAACTGAAATGGTTTAGGTTCACATACCCATTCAGTCTCCGGATATGTGGGAGTCCCTAAGGTCTGACACCCCCACCAATCCTGAAGTGATGGCATATCTTACCAATATGCCATCACTTTATACATTTTTCTCCTGCACAGTTATTGAAAATTTTTTGCCAAGGTTCAACCTTCACAGTTTATAAGTGATTGCTGTTATCCAGACTGTGGGGCACCGTGTGATCAGATCAGCATCAGGGACACGTCAACCATCCATATTCTATTTCTGTTACAAGCCTATAGTGACCATACACAGAGCACATATTCTCTCACATCAGTTCCTTCCTCTCCTTCTCGCAGTTGCACAGAAAGTTTCCATACTGACAGGAGTATATATGGTGTTGTATGTGGACCAAGAATCTCTCATTAAATTCAAACGCACAGGGAAACTGCTCCATGAGCTGCCAGACACATTCCAGGAACTGGTCTATCACTGGGGACACCTCCTTGGGATCCCCATCTAAATTTCCATACCTTAAAAAAAAAAAAAAATATGCTGAAGCAATGCAATTGGGGTATATGCATGCAACATCTTTTTCAGGTGGACTGCACTCCCAAAACCGCCTGAGACTGGGAATGGCACAGAAAAACTACAGTAAGTATATTATATTAGAATGTATGGTGTTTTTTTTTTTGTCTCTTTTGCTGAGAGGAGGAGAGCTGATGGAAGATTTGGAAAGTGACACAGCTAAACTCAGCTGTGCTGACCCTAGCCCCACACTGACTGCTGGGCCCATATCTGAAATGTGTTGATTGATGGGATTTGAATACAGTTGATATTCTAATCATGCAGGAGGTTAGACCAGGAGATCCGGGCTTTCATTATAACCCACACACTGAGAAACCTGCTGTAAGATATGGTGTGGAGGTGTTCTTTTTCTAGCATCTTGCTGCCTGTTTATAATTGGACAACATCGTACAAGGAGAAGTACATGCCCCACAGTGAAAGCTCTCTGATAACACCCACTTGGATGTAACGAAAATTAACTCATTAGGTGACAAATACTTTGATTGTTAATATCCCTGCAACAGAGATGCAAAATAAAAAAAGAACTAACAATTATTTTTTTTTCTGCTCTGAAGCTACAACGTGTTTTCAGTTCAACATGAAAAATTTGGTGAAAGGCCCTCTGTAAATAAGTGACTCTGTTTGACTTTTCCAACATATGTGCAGTGACCAGGGTTACCTGTGATTAAATTTGTGTCCAAATGAAATCCAGTCTTTTTCAATTAACACCTAATAGTAATTGGGAAAAATAAAAGTTACACTATGCAAAAAATATCAACTCCGTAAATCTCCACCAGTACATAGAGTATATGAAATGAAACCTCTTACCATAAATACTCTGATGGTTCGGTAATAGGGGTCAAGTAACAGACTGGATACAGAGCAGACCTGAGCGGTGCGGTCCCATCCATCAGAACAATGAACGAGCACGCTGGCGCCCTCTTCTGACACGGCCTAAATGTGCAAATTAAATGTAAAATATTACACATTTATATAATTACAAATCTCGTTTATTCTCAGCACTAAAAGGATCATTTTTGTACAGTCCGTGCCTAGAATAGTACAAATCAGACAAGCAGCACTAGAATATGAACAGATACAACACATCTTACCTTTACAATGAAGATACCAGCATCTAGGATTGTTTTCACGTGTTTTAACCAGCCAGAGGATTCAAGACCCCAAAGAAATTCACCCATAGAAGGAGATCGGAGCTCACAAACTGCAATCATGAACAGAACAATAAGCTCACTATAGCAACAGATTCTGTATGTGAAGTATTTCTGCTCCAAGACTTGAGATAGAGAATATATATATATATATATATATATATATATATATATATATATATATATATATATATATACAGTCATGGCCAAAAGTATTGAGAATGACACCAAAATTATATTTTCACATGATCTGCTGGCCTCTGGTTTTTATTAGTGTTTGTCTGATGTTTATATCACATACAGAAATATAATTGCAATCATATTATGAGTACCAATAGGTTATATTGACAGTTAGAATGAGTTAATGCAGCAAGTCAATATTTGCAGTGTTGCCCCTTCTTCTTCAAGACCTCTGTAATTCTCCCTGGCATGCTCTCAATCAACTTTTGGACCAAATCCTGACTGATAGCAGTCCATTCTTGCATAATCAATGCTTGCATTTTGCCAGAATTTGTTGGTTTTTGTTTGTCCACCCGTCTCTTGATGATTGACCACAAGTTCTCAATGGGATTAAGATCTGGGGAGTTTCCAGGCCATGGACCCAAAATCTCTATGTTTTGTTCCATGAGCCATTTAGTTATCACCTTTGCTTTAGGGCAAGGTGCTCCATCATGCTGGAAAAGGCATTGTTGGGCGCCAAACCGCTCTTGGACGGTTGGGAGAAGTTGCTCTTGGAGGACATTCTGGTACCATTCTTTATTCATGGCTGTGTTTTAGGCAAGACTGTGAGTGAGCCGATTCCCTTGGCTGAGAAGCAACCCCACACATGAATGGTTTCAGGATGCTTTACAGTTGGCATGAGACAAGACTGGTGGTAGCGCTCACCTCTTCTCCGAATAAGCTGTTTTCCAGATGTCCCAAACAATCGAAAAAGGGATTCATCAGAGAAAATGATTTTGCCCCAGTCCTCAGCAGTCCACTCCCTGCACCTTTTGCAGAAAATCAGTCGGTCCCTGATGTTTTTTCTGGAGAGAAGTGGCTTCTTTGCTGCCCTCCTTGAATCCAGCCCTTGCTCAAAGAGTCTCCGCCTCACAGTGCGTGCATAAGCACTCACACCAGCCTGCTGCCATTCCTGAGCAAGCTCGGCACTGCTGGTAGTCCGATCCCACAGCTGAAACAGTTTTAAGATACGGTCCTGGCGCTTGCTGGTCTTTCTTGGGCGCCCTGGAGCCTTTTTGACAACAATGGAAGCTCTCTCCTTGAAGTTCTTGATGATGCGATAGATTGTTGACTGAGGTGCAATTTTTGTAGCTGCGATACTCTTCCCTGTTAGGCCATTTTTGTGCAGTGCAATGATGGCTGCACGTGTTTCTTTAGAGATAACCATGGTTAACTGAAGAGAAACAATGATACCAAGAACCAGCCTCCTTTTAAAGTGTCCAGTGATGTCATTCTTACTTAATCATGACTGATTGATCGCCAGCCCTGTCCTCATCAACACCCACACCTGTGTTAATGGATCAATCACTAAAACGATGTTAGCTGCTCCTTTTAAGGCAGGACTGCAATGATGTTGAAATGTGTTTTGGGGGTTAAAGTTAATTTTCTGGGCAAATATTGACTTTGCAAGTACAGTAATTGCTGTTAAGCTGATCACTCTTTGACATTCAGGAGTATATGCAAATTGCCATTACAAAAAATGAAGCAGTAAACTTTGGAAAAATTACTATTTGTCTCATTCTCAATACTTTTGGCCATGACTGTATATATATATATATATATATATATATATATATATATATATATATATATATAGGGTTGTGTAGGATACTCCAAGTGCGGATATGACTTAAAAATTGTACAATGAAATTGTAAAATTCTGTATTATTTATTATATTGGGGTTGGTCACTTTGTATAAAAAAATTCCAAAAGGGTGATAAAATGTAATATTTGGCACATACAACTATAGATTACTTCCCCGGAGTTTGCCTTCTTCCTAAGGTGCGCCTGGAGGCCATGTTTCTCCCCAGGTAAGTTATACACCTCTACCCATCTACTTGATGTACAAGAAAACATGATTCATCAGACCAGAACCCTTTCTTCTATTACTCTATGGTTCAGTTCTGATGCCCATATACCCTTGTAGGTGCTTTTGGCTGTAACCGGGTCAGCATGACAATGACCAGTGTGCATCTCCATATGTAATAAGCTGCAATACTTTATCCTGACATCTTTTCTTCATAGCCAAAACTTAATTTTTCAGCAATATGTGCCACAGTATTTCTTCTGCAGCACCGGACCAGCTGGGGCTACTGTACCTTTCGTTCCACACAAGTATCAATGAGCCTTGGGCGCCCATGACTCCGCCACCTGCTCACCGGATGTTCTACCCTGGTAGGCACTAACTATTGTATGCCAGGCACACCCCACAACACCTGCTGTTTTTGAGATCTTCTGACAACCCTCATGGGGGCACCTCTGACAAGGAGAATATTGAGATCTCTAGACATCATGATTTGTCCATTGAAAATGGAGCTGTTTAGGGAATAGAGCGCACAGAACATAGGGAAAAAAAACAGTGGAGGGGGAAAGAAATAATTTGAGGTGCTCACCTGGAGGGATTGTGAGAGTCACAGCTCCTAAACCAGGAGTAATATAACGCTAGCTGCCATCTATAAGAAATATCTTTTATGTATTCTTTTACCCTATGCACAAAATAAACGTTCATGGAAAACTATGAATTGGCAGCAGCGTGTGCAATGTCCTCAAGGGCCAACATACATACGCTGAAAGTAGATTTGCAAATAACATTTTTCGCTGTTGCCCGTTCCTGTGGCACCATTAATGTACTAGGCCTTAATGAGTTTGGTGACATAACGTCTTGTGATCGCTATTTTAACTCTCTAAGAACCAGGGAGTTTTTTATTTAAGCGCTTTTTGTGTTTATGGAGCTGACGTTTTTATTGATACCAATTTGGAGCACATATAACGTTTTGCTAGCTTTGTATTGGATTTTTTTTGTTAAGTGAGGTGACAAAGAACCCACAATTTTGGCATTTTGATTTTTTTTTTCTGCAATGTTTACCGTAAAGGTTAATTACCATAATTCCATACTTTGATACATCTGACTTTTACGGATGTGGCGATACCAAATGTTTTTTTTTTCCGTTTCTTTGTTTTTAATAGGGAAAACGTGGGATAGTTAAAAATTATCTATTTTTTATATTTTGACTTTTTATTTTTTTTTCATTTTTTTTGTACCCATTAGTGGACTTAAACATGTGATCCTTGGATTGCTTATATATACTGTAATACCACAGTATTGCGGTATTTACTAGAAATCATGGTTGCCTATGGCACTCAGTCTGCTGTAAAAAGTACTAAGATGGGCCTTAAAGGTAAAGGCATTTTGCCCATAGCGGTAGACCACGTGGCCACTATGGCGCTCATTAGCTGGGAAAGCCTGATGCTACAGGGCTTTCTTCTTTCGCATATCATTCTTTGAAAGATGGCCTTTGTTCCTCATCATTCAGCCTGTACGTCTGTGCTCGAAGTCTCAGCACTGCAGGTGCAATGACGTCACTAGATCGGGCCCTCTGTGCGGAGTTTTTTTTTATTTTGGCAACAAGAAAATCGTATACTGTGGGATCCATCATACATGATGTGGGGCGGCCATCATACTGTGTGAGCGAACTGTTGGGGGCCATCATACTGTGTGAGCGAACTGTGGAAGACATCATACTGTGTGTGTATATGTGTGGGGGGCTGTAAGAGCATCATACTGTGTGTGTGTGTGGGGGGGGGAGTAGTGTAGGTGCATTATACTGGTGGGGTTTGCCATGGGGTCATCATGTTGTCCATGTAAGGACTACTGTGGGAGAAAATTATGACAGGAGATTCACTCCGAGGTATCGCACCGTGTGTGGAGGGCAGCATACTCTATGGGGTTTATTAAAATGGTATCAGTGTGTGCAAACAAGAGGAATCAGTAGCAGGGGCATTATTTCTGTGTCCAAGCCACAAAACATGTCCTCTCCCTGTATTTAAAAGTTGGAAAGTAGGCCCTTGTGTGACTGCATCAATATGTTATAACCCTGCCTAGTCCATCAATATAGACTCTTGGTATGGGGCCCCATGATTTCTATGAACGCCTCTGCTTAAGCTGGCCCCCGGCTGCTGTGGTAACCCATCGATTAACAGCGCACATTCAAAATAGTTAACAGACACCATCAGCTTCTTGTGGAGTTCCTGAGCCACCTCCACACACGCAGGCTCCTTCTCAGGATGTTCATTCACATCCTAATGCGGTGAGAGGTTACATATAAAAATAAAATCCTAAAATCTTGGAATTTTTGCTTTGCCCACTAATACTCCATTTACACAGACAGATTAGTGGCAGTAAACCACCACTAACTGGTAAATATTTACTGATTGTCGGAGGTTTAGAAGCCTGTTTACACAGGAAAACCATGCTAAATGATGTGCGTTGAACGTTCAGAAGGCGTAAGCTTTGCAGCTCCTCAGAAGAATTTTTTATTTTTACCAGGAGACCTGGACCCCCGTGGTCTAGAGGTCTCAGGGGGTCTCAGCGCTGCTGGGACCCCTGGCCCTCCCCTGGCGGATCTGCGTACCCCCTAAGGAGGTCCCCGCATAAGCCTGCCGGCCCCGGGGGATACAGGGTGCTCCCTGGCGGAGACGCACACTGCATCTAGGGGTCCCTGCGAGCTCCGCCGTGGGGGGGAGCGAAGGGCCATGGCGTCACACATCCCTGGGGGTCCCTGTGGCGCTCAGCTGGGTAAGTGCCCTGTGTGTGTGTGTGTGTTACTGTCTTATGGTGACTGCACCTTTTGTCTTTTCAGGCAGAGGTGTAATACTGGAGAATGCACATCACCGCTGCTGTTAGCAGGGGAGCGGGTCAGAGGAGCGCGGGCTCCGTTAGTGTAACGGGGGGGCGTGGCTTATGTTCTTGGCTGCCTGCCATCGTCTGTGCAGACAGGAAGCACCTGGAAAGCGCGCGCTGGGCAGTCCCCGCCCCCCTCCTGCCTTCCTTCTCTTCGGCTCTGCAAACGGCCATTGCCTCACGTAGCTCAGCGCTGTCCTCTCCCTCCCCCCTGCTCTCCGCTCTCACACACAGGCTCCAGGAAGCTGGTGAGTCATCTGTTTGTCTCATCTCTACAGCACAGAGCGCTGCTGTCTTCTCTGCTGCATGCACACCTTAGTCCTTTTAAGGCAAGGTGCATTGCGTGTTCAGCAGCATTAACCCCTTCTGGCCATCATCAGAAAACCTTTTTTCTGCAATGCTGGGGTAGCTTTTCTCCCTCTAAGGAGAATCTTTAACCCTTCAGTGCTTGGTAAATTGTTTTGTGGGAACAGGCTGTGATAGCAGGATCTCACTTCCCCGGTTACTGTGCTCTTGTAAGGGGTTATTACTGCTCTTTCCGCGACGCTCGCTACTGAGTAGGGGGCATGTCGGATCAGGGTCCAGGCGGCGCGGACCTCTCTCCCGGCCCGCTTCAGGATCGGTCACGCGTATCTGATATGCCGGGGTTGACGGCGTCAGGTTCGTCTCTGGTCAGGGGCCTCAGTGATGTTAAAGCGCTCACTCGCTCCATTGACAGTCTGTCTGACCTCCTGGGTCACTGGGTATCAGCTAAGTCCCTACTGGCGCGGGGCAAGAAGCGCCACAGGCCTGTGGTGGCGCTGTCTCCTCCGCGCAGCGCATCAAAGGCTTCGGATTCACCGACAAGCTCTGCTGGTGAGATCTCCGATTCTGATGAAGAGGATCAGCAGGGTCGCTCGGCTTCGCTTTCAGGCCACGTGGATGCTCTTATTGGAGCCATGCGGGAAGTGTTATAGCTGTCTGAAGAGGTGACGAGGCCGGGCAAGTCGGCCCGGCTGTATCAGGAGTCGCGTCGGGCTCGTTCGACACTGCCAGCGCACGATGAACTTAACGAGGCGGTGGAGAGAGAATGCCTGTGTCCGGATAAGCGCTTCCAAGGGATGCGGTTTTTTGATGCCCTGTATCCCTGCTCCACAGAGACGATCGCTAATTGGGTCCCCTCTCCTGAAGTGGACGTGCCATTGTCTCAGCTGAGCAAATCTTCTTTGCTTCCGGTTAAAGGGAAGGCGAGTCTACAGGATCCGCTGGACAGAAGGACGGAGTTAGCGGCGAAGTCCATCTACGAGGCCGTGGGTCATGGATTCCGAGCGGCCTTGGGGGCCATGTGGGGACAGCCTGTACATCTAGTGCACTAGTTAGGCGTTGGGCCAGATGGTGATGCTGAGCAGTGTCTGCCCTGGCTGGACCAGAATGGGAGACCACAGAATCCACAGATGATTCTGACCCAATTTCATGCCCAGCACATGCCTGACACCTAACATTATACTGGTGAGGCTTCCCTGAGATGGTTGGATCAGCTGCGGTCAGCATGGCAAGATGGGACTCCGCTGTCTGACGTGGAAAGGCTCTTCCAGCTGTTGGAAGAGGTGGCCCGATATAGCAGAGACGCAGTGCTGGATACTACTTTGTTTCTGTCCAGGGCTCAAGCCTCGGCCGTCACAGTCAGTAGAGCACTGTGGCTCAAACAGTGGACTGGAGACGCAGTATCCAAACAAGGTTTGCTTACTCTGGCGTACAAGGGCGGTCTGCTTTTTGGTTCGGACCTCACGGAGCTGATTGCTAAGGCCAAGGATGTGGCTTTGCCACAGCGGAAAGCAGCGGCCTCTACGTCTGACAGGTCAAGTGCCGGTAGTGGTCGTCGGTCCTTTCGACCCAGGGGACGATTCGATCAGCCCTCTTGGAGATTGGGTCGTCCCTCGTCTTCCGGTAAGAAGTCCACCCAGAAATCCCGTACTCCCTGGAAACAGCATTTCCGTCGGGACAAAAGGGAGGCTGACAAAAAGCCCGCTAAGGCGGACTGACGCCAGGATCCCTCTCGAGGGCTCTCGGGTGGGAGGTCGGCTGCTACAATTCGGGTCGGTTTGGGCGTCCCACGAATCGGACGCCTGGGTGACACGGGTTGTGTCAGTGGGCTATTTCATAGAGTTTCACTCTCTACCCCCGGACAGGTTTCGTCAGTCTCGCATCCCGTCCGTGCCCAAGCTGGCTGCTGCTCTGCTGCGGGAGGTCAACTCTCTTCTGCAGCAGGGTGTAGTGGTTCCGTTTCCGCCGGAGGACCGGGGAAGGGGGTTTTTACTCTAACCTTTTTGTGGTCCCCAAAAAGGAGGACAAGTTTCATCCCATTCTGGACCTCAAGGATTTGAATCTTCATGTCCGAATCCGGAAATTCCGTATGGAGTCTCTTCGCTCCGTCGTGGCGGCCTTGTCGCAGTACGATTTTTTGGTGTCGATCGACATCCGCGACGCCTATTTGCATGTCCCTGTTGGCAGGGCTCACCAGTGCTTCCTGCGTTTCGCCGTAGGGCAGGCCCATTACCAATTTGTGGCCCTACCTTTCGGGTTGGTCTCGGCGCCCAGGGTTTTTACAAAGGTTCTGGCGCCGCTCATGGCGCTCCTTCGAAAGCAAGGAGTTCCGATTCTCCCCTACCTGGACGACCTGTTAATTGTGGCGCCCACAGCGGAGGAGGCAGTGACAGCTCGCGATCTCTCCCTTCAGCACCTGGAAGACTTCGGGTGGCTGGTCAATTGGAAGAAGTCGTCATTGGAGCCGTCGCAGTCAATCCTGTTCTTGGGGATGCATTTCGACACCGTACGGGCAGTGGTGTCCCGCCCTCCGGACAAACAAGCGAACCTTCGTCACCACGTCCAGGCTATGAGGTCGGTGAGGGCGATGTCCCTTCGGAAGTGCATGCGCCTTCTGGGTCTGATGGTGGCAGCAATGGAAGCGGTGCCGTTTGCACAGTTTCATTCCCGGGATCTCCAAGATCTTATTCTGACCCGTTGGGACCAATCGCCGACTTCGCTGGATCGCTGTGTCGTCATCTCCCGCAGGGTGCGAGAGTCTCTTGGATGGTGGTTACGTCTGGAGGCTCTATCCCTGGGGAAATCCCTTCTTCTCCCACGGTGGTCGGTGATTACCACCGATGCCAGCCTGACTGGCTGGGGGGGGGGTTTGGAACGACCTCTGGGTTCAGGGGGTCTGGTCGTCAGAGGAGTCGTCTCTGCCAATCAACATTCTGGAGTTGAGAGCAATATTTCTCTGCCTCCGACATTGGACGGTCCCTTTGAGCGGTCTGCCGGTCCGGATTCAGACGGACAATGCGACAGCTGTCGCGTATATCAACCATCAGGGCGGGACGAGGAGTTCCAGACTCATGATGGAGGTCTCTCGGATCCTGCTTTGGGCCGAGTTCAGGGTTCCAGTCATCTCCGCGTTTCACATCCCGGGTGTGCTGAATATCTCGGCGGACTTCCTCAGTCGCGAGCGGGTAGATCCCGGAGAATAGAGTCTTCATCCGGAGGTTTTTACTCTGCTGTGCTCCCGTTGGGGGACTCCCCAAGTGGACTTGATGGCATCCAGGCTGAACGCCAAGATTCCGACAATCATGTCCAGGTACAGGGACCCGGAGGCTGTGGCGGTAGATGCTCTAGTGGCCCCGTGGGACCAGTTCGAGCTGATCTATGTGTTTCTGCCGGTATCCTTACTTCCTCTGGTGATCAGGCGGATCAATCTCGAACGAGTATCGGCGATTTTGGTGGCGCCGGATTGGCCGCGGAGGGTGTGGTATTCAACGCTGGTGTCTCTTCTGGCAGCGCCTCCGTTTCCACTGCCTCTTCGCCCGGACCTGTTAACTCAAGGGCCCATTCGTCATCCGGACCTGAAGTCACTTCGTTTGACGGCGTGGCTCTTGAGACCGAAATCTTGACCCGTCGTGGGTTTTCGTCCGAGGTCATTGCCACCTTGCGGGCGGCCAGAGGTCCAGCTACGACTAGTATTTATCACAGAACTTGGGAGGCCTTCTATTCATGGTGTTCTGGATCGTCAAGGAACCCGAGGGTTTTTTCCATTCCCAACTTCTTGGCCTTTCTGCAATGTGGTCTGGTCAAGGGTCTAGCAGTTAGTACCTTGCGGGGTCAGGTCTCTGCACTATCCGGGCTTTTTCGGAAGGCTATTGCCTCACGCAGGGATGTGCGTTCATTTTTTCGCGGGGTTGCACATAAGTTTCCGCCTCGGAGGGCGGTTGTGGCTCCTTGGCGGCTCAATTTAGTTTTGGAGGCTCTTCAGCATGGGCCGTTTGAGCCTATGGATTCAGCTACGCTTTACTTGCTTTCTTGGAAGGTGGCCTTCCTGGTGGCGGTCACCTCTTTAAGAAGGGTTTCGGAGTTGGCGGCACTGTCTTGCTCGCCCCCTTTTTTGGAATTCCACCCGGATCGTGTGGCGCTTCGTACCCGTGGAGATTTTTTACCTAAAGTGGTGTCGCGTTTTCCACCTCAATCAGGACATCCTGTTGCCTTCCCTCTGTCCGAAACCAAAGAGTCTGAAGGAGCGGGCCTTGCACTCGTTTGATTTGGTGCGGGCATTGAAGTTCTATCTTTCAATCACGCAAGGGTTTCGAAAATCGGATTCTCTGTTTGTGATTCCTGCTGGTCGTCGCCGTGGTCAGCGGGCTTCCAAGGACACTATAGCTCGGTGGATATGTTCGGCTATCCTGGAGGCGTACCGGCTCAAGGGCGAGCCTTGTCCGGTTAAGGTTCAAGCTCATTCCACGAGAGCTGTTGGTTCGTCGTGGGCTTTTCGTCAGGGGGCTTCGGCAGCGCAGCTCTGCCGGGCGGCTACCTGGTGCTCCGTTCACACTTTTACTAAATTTTATAAAGTGAACGTGAGTGCTTCCGCCAATGCGGCCTTGGGACGCAGGGTCCTGCAGGCGGCAGTGGTTTAGGTTATCTCTTTATTTTTTGTTCGGCGCTTGTTGCGCACTTGCCTAAGTTGTTGGGGTGTTGGCGATCCTGCCACTGTTTCCCACCCTTGAGTTTTGGACTGCTTTGGGACTTCCCACTAGTAATGGATCTGTGTCTCCCTTCCTTCCCTTCTGCTGCTGAAAGACGGATTTTGGTAAGACCTTACCTGTAAAATCCTTTTCAGCGAAGGAAGGAAGGGAGACACAGCACCCTCCCATGGCAGAAGTGTATTATGGTTTTTCTAGATGCGGCGCGACTCCCTCCTGATGGCGGTCATCTGGTCTGGGGTTGGCGCACTAGGGCTCTGTTCCAGCATTGCCAGCTCATCGCAGTTGTCAGGTCCAGTAAGTAGTGCCTGGGACTGTGTGTTTTCATGCTGTTATATACATAACCTGTTCTCTCACATTTATGAATTTTCAGAAGGGGTTGTGTTGTTCCCCTGGTGTTGTCTGCTCTTCCTTAGCTTGTGTACGGACTGGAGAACATGGGAGTAGGAGGAGCCTAAGTTGGAGGGGCCGGTTGTCACTTTTTCTAAATCTGAGGTGAACTATCCTGTGGGGCTCCGCCTACCCCCACTAGTAATGGATCTGTGTCTCCCTTCCTTCCTTCGCTGAAAAGGATTTTACAGGTAAGGTCTTACCAAAATCCGTCTTTTTCTCGTTTTACCCTATAGCCTATTTACACTCCACTTCTCAGCAGCTCTCGTTTATAATCTTTCAGTGTAAATGCATATTAAGTCTCAGCATTGGCTTACCCTGCCTGTTCTGTAGAGATTCTCAGCAGCCATCTTATTATCATCACAGACAGGATTAAAATAAAAGGTAACATCTTGTCATATAGATAATACAGGATCCACCATTCACAAAAGGCGATGGTCTCAGCTGACCTTCTCCCCCCTCTCTGCACAATGACCTCTGCACAGGTCAGAGAGCATGCCTATAACCCAGTGAACATCCACAGTCTAAAGTGGTCCATATATCCACTGTAAGGCTTATCAGCTCAGGTAATATTGCCGCCTGATCATTTAGAGAGAATACAATTAGAAAAATCTTGACAATCAGAAATTAAAAACCTATTGATAAAAAAGAATATAAATGTCTGGTTTTAATAATTACAGAAATTTCTAGCTGATATATTCCTTAACATGATCAACACTCGTATAAGACGTAGATAGTACTCGGACCTCACAAGTGACCGTGGTCAGATAGTATTTAATCTAAATCACAATTAGTCAGGAAGCAGGAAACCACTAGAATAAAATTCCGCAAGTACAACAAACGTGATTGTATATTATCATGTCACTGAATTTTGGGTCTTCTATCCTTTGGATTACGAGCTCGGAGAGAATGAAGACACAGGACAGGATGTTTGTGTCTAAACATACTCTAAAAACTTTATTACAAAACACAGGGCTAATATACACCCTAAAGGCAGGAAACGGATTTGCCATATATGGTTCGATTATACAGTTTAGCTGAACAAGCGAAAAAAACTAGTTTCTGTATGCTTTAAAATATTTAATTAGACTTATCTAGTTAGCAAGGTCATTTCATCTTTCTGCAAGAACACATTATTGCTACAAGAAGAAACATCTGGCCAGGGAGAATCACGTTATCTTTTTAGCAAGGACACGCTATTGATACAAGAAGGAACATTTCAGCTTGCTGTTTTTTTACCTAAAATAACTGTCAGACTTATATAGCATAGATGGGGCCTTTAAACTTGAGGGACTCCATCTTCTGCTATAACATTCCATCCTTTTGTTCCTTCATTTATCAATACGAATTTCTATGTTTTCTTTTAGTACAACGCTGAATACACATTAAAAAAAGCTTAAAAACCAAATAAACCGCAAGACACATTAGCAAAACCTGTAAAATAGCTTGTACTATACCAGCCAACCACCCACCAATACCTTTAAACCAATTTGCGGGATTTAGAAAGGAAAATCTCTGTGTGGAATTATTGGCCAAAGTATCTGAACAGTTCACTCAAAAGTTTATCTCTTCCCATGAGACTGGGACAGCGAGAAAGGGTATGCTAGTGGACGTCACCGGGGCATGTGTACATATCCAACAATTAGCAATGGTCTGGTTTTGCTCCTTTAGTCCATCGATTAGAGCAAGATGGTGTCTAATGAATCTATTGTCGTCTCCATCCATGGTGCCTAACCTAGTCCATGCACCTGTGGTCGCAAGGATGCAGGTAAGTATAAACAATGTCATCAGTCTTTGTCCGCTGGTTCTCCTAGTATCTTTTTGCAATGGGACGCGTGGATCCAGGTCTCTTTTCCCTCTAACTTAACGGCTGTGCTTGTGGTCAGCAGAACTTGAAAGGGTCCATCAAACCGTGGATCTAGGCTTTTCCTCACGTGTCTTTTTATAACCACCCAGTCTCCAGGTTGCAGCGTATGGCTGCTAGAGTCTTGATCTGGATCTGGAAGAGAACTGAAGACATTATCATGTACTTGCTTAATCTTTTTGTGTAAAGTCCTCACATAGGAACTTAGCACATGGTTGTTCATTTCTAATGCTTGCGGATAGAAACACCCTAGGCTGGGTACGTTGCCAAACAATATCTCATATGGAGAGAGTCCAGTCTTTCTATTAGGCGTGTATCTTACTGAAAACAGAGCAAGTGGTAAACAGTCCGGCCATGGTTTTCCTGTCTCAGCCATGGCTTTCTGAATTTTTAATTTCAATGTCCCATTCAGTCTTTCCACTTTACCACTACTTTGTGGGTGATATGGGGTATGGAATGCTTGTTGAATTCCTAGAGCTGACATGACTTCATTCATTATTTCACCTGTGAAGTGTGTACCTCTGTCACTCTCAATTACCTCTGGTACCCCATACCTGCAGACCACCTCCGCAAGCAGTTTCTTTGCGGTTGCCGCAGCCGTGGCTTTGGCAATCGGGAAAGCCTCTGGCCATCCTGAGAACAAATCAATACAAACCAACACATATTCCCATGATCCTGACTTTGGCAGCTGAATATAATCAATTTGCAGTCTCTCGAATGGATAGAGGGGCCGGGGGGTGTGTTTGGGTGGTGTTTTAACTACTCTACCCTGATTATATGTAGCACATATCATGCACCCTTGTACCAAGTTTTCAATACAGGTGGAGAATCCTGGTGCCACCCAATGTTTCTGCATCACACTCATCACACCCGTTTTAGATTGGTGTGTCGGCCCATGTAGTATCTGGGCAGCTGCTGGGTACAGTGCCCTTGGAAGTCATCGTCGTGTCCCTTTCCCCCATACCCCATTTGCTTCATTCAGGCATGCACCTTCCTTTAACCACTTATCAACCTCCTCCTTTTGAGCCTGAGCCTGCATTTGGGATAAGATGTCCTCCGACACAAAGGGGTTTTTAGGGGCACTTAACTGACGTACTGTTGACCCTTGTTGCGGCTTACAGGCTGCTGTTTTTGCCGCTGCATCTGCCATCGCATTTCCTCTGCTTACCTGGTCGGTGCGTCTGGTATGTGCTCTTACCTTTATGACAGCTACTTGTTTAGGTAGTTGTAGCGCATCAATTAACTGCTGGACCGCATCAGCATTCTTAATGGGGTGTCCTGCTGCCGTCAGGAAACCTCTTGACTTCCATATTGGACCAAAATCATGCGATATACCGAATGCGTACCTAGAATCTGTGTAAATGTTAACAATACTACCTTCCGCTAGTTTACAGGCCTCGGTTATGGCCCTAAGTTCAGCTTCTTGAGCCGACTGGTGTGGGAGCATTGGTTCTGCCTTGATTACTGCATTGAGGGAGACAACTGCATATCCAGTATGGAAGGTACCTGAATCGTCCTGATGACGGGATCCATCTACAAAAAATTCAAAATCTGCATTTTGTAATTCATGTTCAAATCCAGTAGGTAAACCTGCCGTTTCTTGTGCCATCATTTGTACACAGTCATGAGGAACTTCCTCTCTTGGATCTTCCTTAAAAAGCACAGTACCTGACTCCTCCTTTAGATCCGAGAGAGGTAACAAAGTTGCTGGATTCAGGGTAGTACACCTCTGTAAAGAAACATTGGGAGGCATTAACAGTGCACATTGTAACCTGAGATGACGTGCTGCTGAGAGGTGAGCGGGTTGCACTTGATTCAATATAGTGTAGACATCATGAGGTGTTAGAACGGTGAGTGGGTGGTCAAGAACAATGTCTGCGGATTTATGGAGTAATAGTCCAACAGCATGCAGAGCACGTACACAGGATGGTGCACCTCTGGCTACCGCATCCAATCTGCCACGAAAGTAGGCAACAGGTCTCTGATTATCACCGTGTGTTTGAGTTAAAACTCCTGCTGCATGTCCAGCTTGTTCATGAAGGTACAGAGTAAATGGGAGCTCATAATTAGGGGTACCCAAAGCTGGAGCGGCCAAAATACGGTTCTTGAGAGAATAAAAACAGTCTATTGCCTCTGATGTTAGTACAAAAGGTGTTGGGGTAAGACAGTCATAGAGGGGCTGCATTAAAACAGAGATGGCATGAATCTACTGTCTGCAATAGGAAACAAGTCCAAGAAAAGTTCTGAGGGCTGCAACATTAATGGGGACGGTGAATGCCTGTACTGCTTGTTTGCGTGCATTTGTTAAATGACGAGCTCCTGGTGTAATGCAATGTCCCAAAAAGGTGACTGAAGATTTACAAAACTGAAGCTTATCTTTCGATGCCTTTCAGCCAGCGTGATAGAGAAACAACATAAGCGATATAGTTGCACTATGACATTGTTTCCTGGAGGGGGCACAAATGAGCAGGTCATCGACATATTGCAGAACAACGATATGTGGTTCAGACCATCCCTCCAGTATTTCCTGCAGGCTTGCAGTGTACATTGTGGGTGAATTCTGGGCACCCTGTGGCAACACTGTCCATGTATATTGACTACCCTGGAATGTGAAAGCAAACAGGTACTGGCAGTCAGGATGTAATGGTACACTGAAAAATGCATTTGCCAAATAAACCACTGAAAAGCAAAGAGAATTAGAAGGTATCTGTGACAGAAGAGTATGCGGGTTGGGCACAACTGGTGTTAGAAGTTCTGTGGCTTTGTTAACCAACCGGAGGTCATGGACCATTCTATATGCGGCTGGTTGTCCTGGCACGCTCTTTTTCTTTACTGGGAACAGGGGAGTGTTGCAAGGGGACTGGGTTTTGACTAGGACTCCTCTCTGTAGTAATTTTTGGACCTGCTGGGCTATGGCATTCTCCTGAGCCGAGCTAAGGGGATACTGCTTCTGTTGAGGCAAGATGGCTCCTGGTTTTAATTTCACCATTACTGGTTGAACTCTTAACCTACCAACATCTGTTTTGCCTGAGGCCCAAAAATCATGTGGTACAGCCTGCTCCAATATCGGGGGAAACTCATTTGTCTCTTCTATGCTGGCAATATCTAGTGACATAATTTTGCAAAGGGTACTTGGTTTTAAACCTGGGGTCATGGTGACAGTGCCATCGGGATGATGCTCAATATGTGCTTGTAATTGGGACAACACATCATTTCCCAAAAGGTTACATTGGCCTCGGGGCGATACCATGAGCTGGCTATGTACAGTAGCTCCTTGAATTTGCAGGGGAATTCTTTTAGTGACAGGAAGCAGGACAGACGGGGAATTGAAGGGGGTGGCAATGACATGATGTGAAAAATCAGTGTCAGTATATGGCCAATCACCTTGCGTAATTACTGAATTGTCGGCCCCCGTATCTACTTGGAAATCGATTTCATGTCCCCCTGGTAGGTTCACCTGCACTATACAACTGGGAGTTGGGGGTAAGGAGATGAGGGGGTTCATGTGCAAGCTTCCCTCATCCTATGGGGGCGTTGTTTGGTCGGCTGGAGGACCCGTACTCTGAGCATTTGGATACGGGTTGGTCCTACAGTTCTTTCTAAAATGTCCTGGCTTTTTACATCCGTAACATAGTGTCACGCTGTCTCCGTATACTGGAGGTAGGGGGCCTAAGCTGACCCTAAGCTGGGGCCCTGACTAATCCCTCAACCTGGAGGTACTGTTAAAGGTACAGAGGTCCAGGCCGCCAGCGTAACCCCTACCTCCTGAAGATCCCTGCACCACAGTAATCTAGTCCTGAGAAGGACCCCGATCACAACCAAAGGGAACAAGACATAATATGCCCAAACACAATACTTAGACGAACGAGACAGTACAAGGGAAAAACCAAAACCACCTTGCATACAAACAACTACTCAACTACAACAGAGGGAAAACCAACGGGAAAGGAGATAAATGATAAAGCGAGGAAAGGGAAAAACACTTCCAAATACACTTATCTCAGCAACTCCAAACACCACGATCCGCTCTGTCAGTCTGAATGAAATGCTTTCACCGACACCTCCCAAACAGACCAGCAGGTATATGAAGGAGTCTCACTACAGAAGTATTGATTGCAGCTGGGCGAGGCTGGACCTCATCTAGCCCAGAGAGAGAGAGAATTAACTCCCTCACTGCCGAGAGACACAAAGCACCAACAAGTCAGCTGCGAGAAGTCAGGCTGTGTACTCGTGACGATCTTCGTGGCAACACACCCGTGACAGTACCCCCCCTTCTACGAGGGGCCTCCGGACCCTCAGGGCCAGGTTTATCCGGGTGAGTCGTGTGGAAGGCCCGAACTAATCGGTCTGCGTTAATATCCGACGCAGGAACCCACATCCTCTCCTCAGGACCATACCCCTTCCAATGAACCAGGTACTGAAGGGACCGGCGATTAAAGCGTGAATCAATGACCCTCGATACCTGGAACTCCAAGTTACCATTGACAACCACTGGAGGGGGAGGTAAAGGTGACAGTACCACCGGCGCCACATACCTCTTAAGCAATGATCTGTGAAACACGTTGTGAATTTTAAACGTAGGGGGGAGATCAAGACGGAATGCCACCGGATTAATAATAGAACTGATTCTGTACGGCCCAATGAACCTGGGACCCAATTTCCGGAGGGAACCTTAAGTTTAATATTCCTGGTAGACAACCATACCCGATCGTTCACACTTAGGTCCGGACCAGACACTCTCCTCCTATCAGCCATACGTTTGTATCGGTTCCCCATAGTATTCAGATTCTTCAGCACCCCTCTCCATACTGAAGCGAGTGATGAGGAAAATCGTTCCTCCTCAGGAACCCCCGAAGAGCCCCCCCTACTGAAAGTACAAAACTGGGGGTGAAAACCATATGCCCCAAAAAACGGGGACTTACCAGTGGACTCGCTCCGCCTATTATTAAGAGCAAACTCTGCCAGAGGTAAGAAAGAAGCCCAGTCCTCCTGGTTCTCTGACACAAAACACCGGAGATATGTCTCCAAGCTCTGGTTCATACGTTCCGTCTGACCATTGGTCTGAGGATGAAAAGCCGAAGAGAATGACAACTGCATCCCCCGCCGTGCACAAAACGCCTTCCAGAACTTAGACACAAACTGAGACCCCCGATCAGACACCACCTCGGAGGGTACCCCGTGAAGCCTCACAATCTCCCCAATGAACACCTGCGCAAGAGTTTTAGCATTAGGGAGAGCCGGAAGAGCGATAAAATGTGCCATCTTGCTGAACCTGTCCACTACAACGAGTATGACCGTTTTACCCGAAGACGGAGGGAGGTCCGTAATAAAGTCCATAGACAGATGAGTCCAAGGACGCTCCGGGATCTTCAAAGGTAAGAGGGCCCCAGACGGACGGGTATGTGAGGTCTTAGAGCGCGCACAAACCCCACAGGACGCGACAAAAGTTACCACCTCCTTATGTAAGTTAGGCCACCAAAACCGACGCGAGAGGAGATCCACAGTTGCTTTACTCCCCGGGTGTCCTGCAAAAACAGAGTTATGGTGTGCCTCGATCACCTTTTGTCGCAACTGATCTGGAACAAACAGTCTCCCTGGAGGTCCAACAGGGGCGTCCCCCTGAGCCTCCAATACCTCCTCCTCCAGCTCAGAGCATACTGCCGAAACCACCACCCCCTCCTGAAGGATAGGAATCGGGTCGTCCGTATTCCCGGCCCCCGGGAAACTACGAGATAAGGCATCCGCCTTTACATTTTTTGACCCAGGACGATATGTAACGACAAAATTAAACCTGGTAAAAAACAATGACCACCTAGCTTGTCTGGGATTCAGACGTTTCGCGGACTCCAGATATAGCAGGTTCTTGTGATCGGTGATGACGGTGACCGGATGAACTGCCCCCTCCAAAAAATGGCGCCACTCCTCAAAAGCTAACTTAATGGCCAAGAGTTCCCTATTGCCGACATCGTAATTCCTCTCAGCGGACGACAATTTTTTAGAGAAAAAGGCGCACGGATGCCACTTACCAGGGGACGAACCCTGTGACAATACTGCTCCCACCCCTACCTCGGAAGCGTCTACCTCTACAATGAATGGCTGAGACGCATCAGGTTGAATGAGTATGGGCGCCGAGGCAAAACATTTTTTCAAAGAGGAGAATGCTTGACAAGCCTTGTCAGACCACCTAGAAAAATCCGTCCCCTTTTTAGTCATGTCTGTGAGAGGCTTAACCATGGACGAGAAATTACGAATGAACTTCCGGTAATAATTAGCAAACCCCAGGAAACGTTGTAGTGCCTTAAGGTTCTCTGGCCGATCCCACTCAAGAACTGCCCGCACTTTCCCAGGGTCCATACGAAAACCGGACGCTGAAACCAGGAAGCCTAAAAACTGGAGTTCCTGTACGGCGAACACACACTTTTCCCACTTGGCATACAGTTTATTATCCCGCAAGATCTGTAACACCTGCCTAACGTGCTCCTGATGAGACACCAGATCCGGCGAGTAAATTAAGATATCATCCAGATATATGACAACAAACTGTCCCACCAGGCGGCGAAAGATGTCATTAACAAAGTGTTGAAACACCGCCGGGGCATTAGTCAGACCGAATGGCATGACAAGGTTCTCATAATGCCCCTCCGGAGTGTTAAACGCCGTCTTCCACTCATCCCCCTCTTTCATCCTAATCAGATTGTACGCCCCCCTGAGATCCAACTTAGAGAACCATTTGGCGCCCACGATCTGATTAAAGAGATCGGGAATAAGTGGGAGCGGATACGGATCTCGGACCGTAATCCGATTAAGTTCACGGAAATCCAGGCAAGGGCGTAGGCCTCCATCTTTCTTCTTAACAAAGAAGAACCCCGCAGCCACCGGTGAAGATGAAGGTCTAATATGCCCCTTAGCCAGACTTTCTGAGATATAATCCTTCATGGCCTGCCTCTCAGGACCAGAAAGGTTATACAACCTAGCTTTAGGTAACTTGGCCTCAGGGAGCAGTTTTACAGAACAGTCATACACGCGATGAGGAGGTAGTTCCTGACACCCTTTCTCCGAGAAAACATCCTCAAAGTCCGCCAGAAATGGAGGTAAGACCCAAGGAGTAACCGCACCAATGACCGTGTTCATGCAGTTTTTATTACAGAATTTACTCCATTGGCTTATCTCCCTGGTTTGCCAATTAATAACCGGGTTATGCTTAGCTAACCAAGGAAGGCCCAACACAATAGGAGTGGGAAGACCCTCCAACACGTAGCAAGACAACAGTTCTTTATGTATTGCCCCCACTTGAAGTTTTACGTCATGCACAGCTTGCAAAAAACTTCCCTGACCGAGAGGCCTGGCATCGATCGAGAATATGGGGATGGGTTTAGCCAACTCACTCAACCGCATACCTTGGACCCGGGCAAACCGAGCATCAACCAGATTAGCCCCGGCCCCACTATCCAGAAGAACAGATATCCTCTCAGTTCTCGTACCCACCACCACCTCCGCCGGTACGAGAAACTGAGACGAACCTAGGGACGAAATACCTACTCCCAGATTGCCGTCCACCACACAACCTGGGATTAACAGTTTTCCGACGACTCTTCACTCTGCAAGGGACGGGATGGACACCCCCCAATAAAATGTCCCTTTCTCCCGCAGAAGAAACACCTTCCTGCCTTATGGCGCACCACCGGTCCCCTCCCCCGAAATGATGTCCCTCCTAATTGCATAGGCTCCTCTGGACTGACCAGGGGAACCACCATATGAGGGGACCTTGTAGGAGGTGGAGTCATCACAGGGGGTAGAATTATCCCGCACCTCTCCCGAAGCCGTCTGTCCACGCGAATAGCAAGGGCCATAGCGGCTTCCAGTGACACGGGAGAGTCATACTGTGCCAACACATCCTGTAATTTGTCGGATAAACCATGACAAAACTGGCTCCTAAGAGCCGGGTCATTCCACTGGGTGTCCGTGGCCCACCTACGGAACTCCGAACAGAATTCCTCCGCCGGACGATCTCCCTGCTGGATCCTACGTAACTTAGACTCAGCAAGGGAGATCCGATCTGGGTCATCATATACGAGTCCCAGAGCAGCGAAAAACCTATCCACTGACTGGAGAGCCGGGGAACCCGGGGGAAGAGAGAACGCCCAGGATTGTGGGTCCCCTTGTAGGAGCGAGATGACAATTCCCACCCTTTGTTCTTCACTCCCCGATGACCGAGGCCGCAGCCGAAAGTACAATTTGCATGCCTCCCGGAAAACAAAAAACTTGTCCCGCCCCCCAGTGAACCTATCAGGGAGGGCTACTTTAGGTTCTGGTCCGGCTTGCTCCTGAGGATGCCAAACCTTGGACCTAACGTCCGCCAGCTCCATGGACAAACTCTGCAATTGCCGAGCTAGACCGGCTACTGGATCCATGGTAGCTGGAGAAAAACTAAGTTGGGTCGGTGAAAATGTCACGCTGTCTCCGTATACTGGAGGTAGGGGGCCTAAGCTGACCCTAAGCTGGGGCCCTGACTAATCCCTCAACCTGGAGGTACTGTTAAAGGTACAGAGGTCCAGGCCGCCAGCGTAACCCCTACCTCCTGAAGATCCCTGCACCACAGTAATCTAGTCCTGAGAAGGACCCCGATCACAACCAAAGGGAACAAGACATAATATGCCCAAACACAATACTTAGACGAACGAGACAGTACAAGGGAAAAACCAAAACCACCTTGCATACAAACAACTACTCAACTACAACAGAGGGAAAACCAACGGGAAAGGAGATAAATGATAAAGCGAGGAAAGGGAAAAACACTTCCAAATACACTTATCTCAGCAACTCCAAACACCACGATCCGCTCTGTCAGTCTGAATGAAATGCTTTCACCGACACCTCCCAAACAGACCAGCAGGTATATGAAGGAGTCTCACTACAGAAGTATTGATTGCAGCTGGGCGAGGCTGGACCTCATCTAGCCCAGAGAGAGAGAGAATTAACTCCCTCACTGCCGAGAGACACAAAGCACCAACAAGTCAGCTGCGAGAAGTCAGGCTGTGTACTCGTGACGATCTTCGTGGCAACACACCCGTGACACATAGTCTCTGTCCTTCTCCTTCAGTCTGTCCTCTGCCTCTGTTGTTTCTGGGGGTCGTCTCTACTATATGTATTCTGGCAGCTCTTTTTGCCTGCGCTATGTCATGCTGTGCCCCCTGAGCTATTCTAGCTAAATCTTCTGCCTTCACTGATCTCCAGTCCGGTCTACTTGCTTTTACCTTCTCTGCAATCTCTTTCTTTAGTCCATTCATGAAAGCACTTGCTAATACCCTCTCACTAGTCTTATTCCCGGGGTTGAACCCCATTTCTGACCAGGTTTTCTTTAGTGCATAGAAATAATCCTTAGGATCTTCCTCCTTTCCCTGCACTCTATCTTCTAGTGTAACTTGCTTTTCTGCTTGCCTGTCTTGACATGCTTTTACCAACGCTGCTGCGAATAGGACTCCAGCTGCTGCATCATTAGATTCTGCATCTACGGGTCCGGTCCTATTGGCATACTGTTTTTTTGTCTCATCTATCAACCTATCATAGCGGGCTTCATCTGCCAATTTTCCCTTAATTACCCCCTGCACTATTCTAGTGGCATGATACGTATCCTGTATGGTGGTGATCATTCTAGCAAAACCCATAGGGGACTGGGACGGATCTGGCAGCTGGGAGATCAGTGCCAACTGCTCTGAAGGACTCCATGGTCTATACATTAACATTGTACGAGCTTCCTGACCTGGAACCACTGCATCCCCCCCTGCTGCTGCTGGTGCTCCTGGCACAACTACCGTCCTCATTGGGAATAGACTAGCTGGGTGGGGTCTCGGTCCTCCACATGCCACACAGATGTCTACTGTCAAGGGGTTCTGTTGTCCACATCTGGGGCAAACCCAACATTTAGGTTCCTGGGAATTCTGGTACTGGGGTGGGGGTGACGTCGGGAGCGGACAGGGAGGAAAATCTGTCATTCCAGTTTTTGTCAGTCTGTAACGTCCGTCTCCTAATTCTTCAATCTTTCCTTCAAAATAAGCGCATGCATTCATCCATACATCTACTGTCTTCAACAGACCCTTATCTTTCAACCATCCATGATAGGAGTTAAAGAAGGATTTCCATTTCTCTCCATTCATCTCTCCATTCTCATTCATTCCCGCTTTACACAATATTTTGTCAATTCCAATCAGTGCCTGTTTCCCTTCTCTGCGTACCACTAAGTCTTTGGCTATAATGCCTTCCTTGGCATTTTGGTTCCCCATTTTTTTCGGTTCTCCATTTTTTTCGGTTCTCCTCACCTAGAAGAGACTCCTCAGTCACTTAGACAATGGGCCACAAAGGTTTCTGAACCATTCCACTACTAGCCTCTCTAGGACTTATACGCCAACCAGAAAAACAGACCAAAAACATCAATCCCGGGACACATCCACAACACAATCATCGGATCCATACTTTCATTAAATTCTCCAAAGGATAGAAGGCAGGACTGTCAATTTATCTGAGGGATTCTACTGGTTCAAAGGGACCTGAGCCAGACAACAATCTGTTGAATTACCTGGGGAGCCGACCGCTCGGGGGTGAGGGAGTCTCTTCTATGCAGTGATATAATTAGGTAGAATATAACAGTTATTCTTACCTCAGCACTGTATATATCACCAACAGAGAGCTTCACTCGTCCCACGTCTCGGACCGGTCGAGCACCCTTGGGTAGATTAACTCAAGGTCCCTGTTCGAGGCGCCAGCTGTCGTCACTGAATTTTGGGTCTTCTATCCTTTGGATTACGAGCTCGGAGAGAATGAAGACACAGGACAGGGTGTTTGTGTCTAAACATACTCTAAAAACTTTATTACAAAACACAGGGCTAATATACACCCTAAAGGCAGGAAACGGATTTGCCATATATGGTTCGATTATACAGTTTAGCTGAACAAGTGAAAAAAACTAGTTTCTGTATGCTTTAAAATATTTAATTAGACTTATCTAGTTAGCAAGGTCATTTCATCTTTCTGCAAGAACACATTATTACTACAAGAAGAAACATCTGGCCAGGGAGAATCACGTTATCTTTTTAGCAAGGACACGCTATTGATACAAGAAGGAACATTTCAGCTTGCTGTTTTTTTACCTAAAATAACTGTCAGACTTATATAGCATAGATGGGGCCTTTAAACTTGAGGGACTCCATCTTCTGCTATAACAATCATTAGGCTATATTTAGTAGCTTTACCGAGAATTCTATAATAAAGGCTCAGTGGTCAATGTTCTCGTGTATAAAACATTCACATAACATAAAAATAAGTAACAATGCATAACACTGACGTGGTAAATATAAAGCTTCCTCCTAAAAGGAAAACCCCACGCGGGGAGAGGACCACATCTGAAGACTCGACAATGACACATTATGATGGAATGATCATCTCGGAGCTTCTCCTGCTGAGCCTTCACCTCTTTCCAGGACATCGAGGAAAAAAAGAAAATACCTGACTATTCAAGGAACCATTCCTAAATAATTCTTAGTATTCTGGGATATTTGGCTGCATCCATTCTTTATGGAAATAAGGATCTACAAAAGCCAAACTGTTGTAAAATGCAGCAAATGTTCTATTGTGTGGTATACTGGGATCTATGGGGGCTTCAAACTCTGGGGTGACCATTATAAAGCAGCACAGAGCCCATTGTATAAACTCTACTGGTATATTTAGCTGTATTAGAACCAAAATATCTAACTGAAGGCCCACCATACATATTAGACTAATGTTGACCTATCCCACCGATATTGACAGATTCAGCTGAAACTCAAATGTGTATGGGGGCCCAGACAACTGATTGTTGGGGAAGTTAAAGGGGTATTCCTATCTCCAAGATCCTATCCCAATATGTAGTAGGTGTAATAATAATATTAGCAAATACCTCCAATTAGAAATGTAGTATAGTCCTTCTGATTAGCAATGTTGCTTACCCCATGTGCAAGGCATTGCAGTAGCTTAGGCATCCATGGTTACGACCACACATAGTTACGCTTAGTGGTCGTAACAATGAATACCTAAGCTACTGCAATGCCCTGCACATGGGGTAAGTGACATAGCTAGTCAGAAGAACTATCCTACATTTATAATTGTAGGTATTTGCTAATATTATTACACCTACTACATATTGGGATAGGATTTTGGAGATGAGAATACCTCTAAAGTGTCCGACATGTCCGATTTTGAACTATTGATCCTTCTGTTTCCCTGGAGATAGCTTATCACCAAAGATGTAGGACTGCGGTTCTCTTATAGAGAACACAGAGACACTCGGCTGAAGTACTCTTGTGTATGGGACAACGCTTTACTGTTGGAATTGCTGTGGCATATGAGAGGAGACTGACTATGAGCATCACTATCACGGTGAAAATATTTAGGATTTTTAAAGTCCTAATTTTAGGAGGTCCAAGTCCTAAAAAAATATTATTAACCAGGAACAATGTATTATTTAGAAAAAGACTCATCCATCGCCTGATTGGATTGTTTATAGTCATCTCATCTGCCCATGTAAACAGGACGTGCTGCCGACAATAAGCAACCATCTTGGTACACTTTGTATCGGCCCTTTTGAAAAGGCTTTATATGAGCACCGGTGGACTTGTTAGTGGGGCTGTGGCCTGACGCTGATGATTGGCCACACTATCTATCAGTATTCGGTCAGTATTTTTTCTCAGGAGTGGGAGCCAAAACCAGGTGAGGAACAATCAGAGAAACGGTCTAATAGAAACAAGTCACCAATTCTGCATTTATCACCCACTCCTGGTTTTGGCTCCCACTCCTGAGAAAAAATACTGACTGATTACTGATAGTGGGGCCGTGGCCTCAGGCCACAAGTCCACAGTGCATGACCGTGCTCATTCATGTGTATTTGTACATGTGAGATCTGAAATGAACGTGAACGACTGTGACCTGTTTGGTGAGATAAAGGTTACTGACGCACTTGATCTAAACTTAGTCCCGCAGTCCGGCTTCACCCATTTTTTTCCTACAGATCATATTACCTGAACTTATCATGTGTCTTCCCAGGCTGTAAACAGAGAGGAGGCAGTACATTGTAAAGACGAGGCCTACAGCGTCCAAAGCCCAAACCCGAGAAGCCAACAACTAATCTGTCATGTGTACAAATACATTCCACCCCTCTGTTATCCTGATCAGACAAGGAGCTCACATGGCTCATTACAGGACGGGACGGAAATTCTCTTAAAGTGATCTACACCTCCGACATTAAATGTGACGATACGTTTCTAATGTCTAGACGGAGTGAGCCGTCTTTCTTTTTGACGAAGAAGAAGCCTGCTCCCGCCGGGGAGGTAGATTTCCGGATAAATCCCCGGGCCAGATTCTCCTCAATATATTCAGACATGGACCGGGTCTCAGCAGCGGACAAAGGGTAAAAACGCCCACGGGGAGGAGTAGCGCCAGGTATCAGGTCGATTGGGCAATCGTATGGTCTATGAGGGGGTAATGTCTCTGCTTCTCTTTTATTAAAGACATCCGCATAAGACCAATAGGGAACCTGTAGGCCGGGTAGATTGGCTGGGGTAGGAGAAGGACAGGCAGGAAGAACGGGAACTAAACAAGTCTTATGGCAGTCCTCTCCCCAGCGAAGGACTTCTCCGGTCTGCCAATCAAGCATGGGTGCATGTTTCTGGAGCCAAGGTAGGCCTAGCAAGAGGGCGTGAGAGAGTCCAGGCAGAACATGGAAGAAGATGCTCTCAGAGTGCAGCATTCCCACCTGCAGAGTTATGGATTCGGTGATGAGTTGAATGGGATGCGGTAAGAGACCCCCATCCACGGAGGCGACAGATAAGGGTACATCCAGGGGTTTGGTGGGAATGTGGTATTTCTCTACCAGGGATAGAGAAATGAGATTTCCGGCAGCTCCAGAGTCAAGTTGAGCTAGTTCACAGAAACTGTTCTCCCCGCAGATGATAGAGACCGACAGCATCAGAGATGGAGAGGGTTTACTCTTGTCTAGGACGACCTCTCTGAGCGATCCTAGACACAGGTGTTTCCCGACCTCTCCGGGCAGGAACGGATCCGGTGCTCCTTACTGCCACAGTAGAAGCAGCTCCCCTCGGCACGGCGTAATTCTTGACGGGTTTTGACCATCTTGGTCTGGTCGACCTGCATAGGCTCGGGTGAGTGCGCCTGAGGAGGAACGGAGGAAGTGACGGGTTTCTGAAAGGTAGGGGCAAGGCGTGGAAACCTCCTCTCACGGGTGACCTCTTTGGTGCGCTCCTGGAACCGGATGTCAATCCGGGTGGCGAGTGTTATTAAGTCGTCGAGAGTGGTAGGAATGTCCCGACCGGCGAGTTCATCTTTAATACGGCCGGACAGACTCTCCCAGAAGACGGACACCAGGGCGTCGTTATCCCAGGCAAGCTCCGAAGCAAGGGTACGGAACCGTATGGCATATTGGCCCACGGTGAGACTTCCTTGACGGAGGCATAGCAGAGATGAGGCGGATGAGGTCTTCCGTCCTGGTTCGTCGAAGACTTTCCGGAAAGCCGTGAGAAAGGCTGGCAGGTTGGACACCAGGGAATCTCCTCTCTCCCATAGAGGATTTAGCCAAGCCAGCGCCTCCCCCGTGAGATGGGACATGATGAAGGCTACTTTGGCTCAGTCGGTGGAAAACTGATGTGCCAAAAGTTCGAAGTGCAGAGTGCACTGGTTAGTGAAGCCCCGTGCCTGACCGGGATCTCCGCCAAAACGAGGCGGGGCGGAGAGACGGGGACCGGGAAGGGATGCTATGGTATTGCTGTGCAGCGGCGGCGCCGGGGTAGTAAGTGTGCGAGTGGAAGCAGCTCCCGATGAGACAGTCAGTGTGTCCAGGCGAGAGTTAACACGTCCACACGTCGTCCAACAGCCCAACATGGATGATGAGAAGCTGCAGGACGTCACATAATCCGCGATATTCAGGCAGAGAACACAAACCGCAATGTGCTGCCACCGACATCTTCATCAGCTCAAGAGGAGGCGACTGTGTAAGAACATCACCGTTTTGTTTTCCCCCCTGAATATCGTGGAGTATTAGATGACTGATGTTCTGCTACTTTTTCTTTTTGAAGTTGTCTACACACATAATGGCTGCAGAGGACTGAGAGAAAGTCCATAGGGAACAAAAGAGAAGTTGGGAACAGAAGGGGAGACGAGGGCTGAGCCACTTACACAGACAGAAAGCTGAGGAGGACATGTTATTACTCCAGGATCTGCTCCATTCATTCCTTATGTGGCATCCAAGTGCTGAGCTCGGCTTTTTCCAGAGCCCCATAGAGAATGAATGGAGCTGCAGTTGTTCCCTGACTTTCCGTTCCTTCCCGATCAGACGATGGTTCGCAGTGGTCAGACCCCACGATCAGTAAGTGATCACTGAGCCTGTGGATAAGTGATAACTAAAGTTGACAAATCCCCAGGCCCGGATGGGATACACCCGCGAGTACTGCAGGAATTAAGTAATGTCATAGATAGACCATTATTTTTAATCTTTAAAGATTCCATAATAACAGGGTCTGTACCACAGGACTGGCGTATAGCAAATGTGGTGCCAATATTCAAAAAGGGGACAGAAACCGAACTTGGAAATTATAGGCCGGTAAGCTTAACCTCTACTGTGGGAAAAATCCTGGAGGGTTTCCTAAGAGATTCTATAATAGAGTATCTGAAGAATAGCCTCATGACCCAATATCAACATGGGTTTACAAGGGACCGTTCCTGTCAGACTAATCTGATCAATTTTTATGAGGAGGCAAGTTCTGGACTGGACCAAGGAAATGCAGTGGATGTTGTGTATATGGACTTTTCAAAAGCTTTTGATACGGTTCCACACAAAAGGTTGATACATAAAATGAGAACAATGGGGATAGGGGAAAATATATGTATGTGGGTTAAGAATTGGTTCAGTGATAGGAAACAAAGGGTGGTTATTAATGGAAAACACTCAGACTAGGTCTCATTTAACAGTGGGGTACCACAGGGGTCAGTATTGGGCCCCCTTCTTTTTAACATATTTATTAATGACCTTGTAGGGGGCATACAGAGTACTATTTCAATATTTGCAGATGACACTAAACTCTGCAGGGTAATCAATACAGAGGAGGACAATTTTATATTACAGGAGGATCTATGTAAACTAGAAGCTTGGGCTGATAAATGGCAAATGAGCTTTAATGGGGATAAATGTAAGGTAATGCACTTGGGCAGAGGAAATAAAATGTATAATTATATGCTTAATTGTAAAACACTGGATAAATCTGTCACTGAAAAAGACCTGGGTGTATTGGTGGACGACAAGCTCATGTTTAGTGGCCAGTGTCAGGCAGCTGCTGCAAAGGCAAATAAAATAATGGGATGCGTTAAAAGAGGCATAGATGCTCATGAGGAGAAGATAATTTTACCTCTATACAAGTCATTAGTGCGACCACACTTAGAATACTGTGTACAGTTCTGGTCTCCGGTGTATAAGAAAGACATAGCTGAACTAGAGCGGGTGCAGAGAAGAGCGACCAAGGTTATTAGAGGACTGGGGGGTCTGCAATACCAAGACAGGTTATTACACTTGGGGTTATTTACTGTGGAAAAACGAAGGCTTAGGGGTGATCTTATTACTATGTACAAGTATATGAGGGGACAGTACAAAGACCTTTCTACTGATCTTTTTACTCTGAGGCCAGAGACGGGGACAAGGGGGCATCTTCTACGTCTGGAGGAAAGAAGGTTTAATCATAATCACAGACGGGGATTCTTTACTGTAAGAGCAGTGAGACTATGGAGCTCTCTGCCTCATGATGTTGTAATGAGTGATTCACTAATAAAATTTAAGAAGGGCATGGATTCCTTTCTTGAAAAGTATAATATTACAGGTTGCAAAAACTAGATTCCATGATAGGGCGTTGATCCAGGGAACTAGTCTGATTGTCGTATGGAGTCGGGAAGGAATTTTTTTCCCCAATGTGGAGCTTAGTGTTTGCCACAGGGTTTTTTTTTGCCTTCCTCTGGATCAACATGTTAGGCTATGGGTTGAACTAGATGGACTTAGTCTTCCTTCAACCTTAAAAACTATGTTACTATGTATGTAACTTGTTATCTTCAGACATCCCCTCTAAGCAATGGCGCACGCCAGCAGTGAAGGCGGGAGGAGACGCTGGGTACAGGGAAGACTTTACCTCTGGGGGCCACATATAGGGCATGTGAGGGGTGGACACTTCCCGTATTCACCATTACTGAGCCCCCGCTCTGTACCGCTCTTATCTGAGTGCAGGAGACACAGCAGTCACTAATCAGCCACTCTCCGGCACTTGCAGCTGTCCGAGCTCTGCTGTGCCTGTTAGGGGTGAAGTTCGGGTCCTAGGAGGCAGCGACTATGCAGCCTGCAAAGCAGATGACAGCCCGGGTACCACGTCTCCGGATAAATCTCCACCTTGTGAGCTGCTTCTTGTGCAGCAGCCCCATGCAAGTCGCTCCGCTCTCCTCAGCCAGCTCCTGCTGAAGACTGAGCTCCTCTGCCCAATCTAGGAGCCCAATAGCCCTGATCACACCAGTGGTAGCCCAGTGCTGCTGGGGGGGGCAGGGCTAGATCCGATTTACAGATAGCAAACTAATCAGCCCTAGATATTTCTAATAGCTGCAGAGCAGGCGACATAACTCTGACCGGTGTCCTCATAGACCTCTCCTCAGCCGGGACTAATAAGAGCAGTAAGATGGCCGTCATGGGGTCCATTGTTAGATCTCGGCTGCCATAGAAACTCATCGGCACCATGATCGCGCCTCCCTCTCCGGTCTTAAGTGCCTAAATGCTGTGAAAGCCACTGACTGTGTCATATAAGGGGTTAAGCTGCCAGGATCAGGGTTGGCTCCACTGCTGGCGCCTGAGGCAGGAGCGGGACTGTGTTATACCGCCACACGACTGCCGCAGATCTTGTAAGAGTCCTGACTGCACCTGCCTGATGATAATGTGTCCTATAACGCGGGTCCTGGTACCAGACTGCCCTTTACATATTAATCACTAGCAGGGAACCAGTTACTTACAGGTTCTAGTTTCTGATGTGTTTCCAGGACCTGTAGTTATCAACATTTTACCCTTAAGGCCCAGTTATAATATTACTGCAACACTCTCACTACATATGAGCATCCTGTACCTGTATACCTGCCCTGTGTGCGGCGCAAAAGTATATAACAAAATGTGTGTACACAAATACCTATCTCCTGAATGGTATTACTGCTAGATCTCCTGTACATAGAAATATGAGGTTCTTAGCGCACACTTTGAGCAAATTGTGCGAGCCCATCTGCCACCGTCAAGGCGACCTCTTCAGATGGGTCCCTACACTAACACTACACTAACTTACTAACTGGGACCACCATTTTTAATGTTTATTATTACTGTACTAATGCAATCAATTGTACCTGTTATAATTCATTTTTTAATTAGTTTTATAATTTTTTATTACTCTTGTGTTTATGATAATGGTATTACTAAAATCCCTATACTTAGTGTTGATCCAGAAGAAGGCAAAAACCCCAGGACACCTTCAGCCAATTTGTGTCACAGGGGAAAAATTCCTTCTTGACCCCGAGAAAAGGCGATCAGTCCTAGGACCCTGGATCAAATCTAATAATGTTATTACTAGTTATTAATAATTCTTATTAATATTACACAACTAATTGTACTGCTACTGCAGTTATTAGTATTTTAATTTAGGTTTTTGTACTTTTTATAGATTATATATTATTTATGTCCTGCTATCTTATTACTTTGCTATTCTAACTTTTCTATAACTACTTAAAATAATCAAAACAACACTATAATTATTTTTATATTCTTACTATTATTAACATCCTGCTATCTTATTACAGTATTATTCTACTTTCCTATCACTACTAATACTACCCTATACCTAGAGTGTTGATCCAGAAGAAGGCAAAAACCCCAGGACACCTTCAGCCAATTTGTGTCACTGAGGAAAAATTCCTTCTTGACCCCGAGAAAAGGCGATCAGTCCTAGGACCCTGGATCAAACCTAATAATGTTATTATTAGTTGTATAATTAATATATTACTTATTGTACTACTGGAGTTATTTTAATTTATGTTTTTATTTTTATAAATATAGCTATTTAATATTCTTCTTATTATTAATAACCTGCTATATTTTTACATTATTATTATTCTTTCCTATCACTACTAATACTACCCTATAACTACAGTATTGATCCAGAAGAAGGCAAAAACCCCTGGACACCTTCAGCCAATTTGTGTCACAGGGGAAAAATTCCTTCTTGACCCCGAGAAAAGGCGATCAGTCCTAGGACCCTGGATCAAACCTAATAATGTTATTATTAGTTGTATAATTAATATATTACTTATTGTACTACTGGAGTTATTTTAATTTATGTTTTTATTTTTATAAATATAGCTATTTAATATTCTTCTTATTATTAATAACCTGCTATATTTTTACATTATTATTATTCTTTCCTATCACTACTAATACTACCCTATAACTACAGTATTGATCCAGAAGAAGGCAAAAACCCCTGGACACCTTCAGCCAATTTGTGTCACAGGGGAAAAATTCCTTCTTGACCCCGAGAAAAGGCGATCAGTCCTTGGACCCTGGATCACACTGCTATTCTACCTACTACTATTACTACTGTTATTTTATTACTATTTTATTTATTTCTTACTATTATCACTAGTATTATTACTCTTATTACACTAATACTGATACACTACCACTATATTACACTATCCTGCTGTTATTTGGTGGTCTGATACTTACCAGCCGGTATTGCCGTATGTGATGTTATCGGCAGAGAGGTTCCAGCAGGATGGTCCACATGATGTTCCTCTTTCCTCTCAAATACCGGTTGATGTACTGGCGGAAGTTGGTCTGGTTCTCCTTCTTCCTTCTTGTTGTTGGGATCGGTTGTCTTCTTTTCTGGCCTTTGGCCGTCACTTCCCCCCTAGGGATCTTGATGTGGAGTTTCATCTTCTTTGCTTTCTCTTCTTTCTCTTCTTTCTCTTCTTCCTCTTCTTCCTCTTCATCCAGGTAGGCGCACAGTTCTTTTAGTGTCTTCTGTCTTAAATCCATGATGTCCAGCTTTATCTTCTTTGCTGCTTTCTCCTCTTCTTCCTTCTCTTCTTCCTCGTCTTCCTCTTCATCCAGGTACTTGCGCCGTTCTTTTAGTTCCTTGCGCCTTTCTTCCCTCTTCCTTTTCTCCCTGGCTTTATACTCTTCAATGCATCTTCTTTGGGCAATGGGGTTGGTCGGCATAAGGCGCTGGAAGAGAAGAGATGAAGTTAGGAGGCTACAAGGAAGATCCGAATACACAGCTACCTTATAGAAGAGGCCGTAGCATTGCCCTGAGTCGTCTCACTGACCTCCTTCTTGTAGAGGGGAGAAGGGAGAAACTTCACACAATATGCCAGTCTCCTCAGCTGTTCCTCAGGACTGATGTAATCTGCAGAAAACACAACCAGATATTAGGAGCAATCCTCACCGTACAAAGAGGACGTATGTATGTTAAGACTGTCAGAAGGAGCTCACTGATGGATTCTCAGTTAACTAGTTCTGCAGCCAGCAATAGACAGTACAGCACAGAGGGTACAGGAGGCAAACTGTGCACAATTTTCAATAAAACTCAGAAAAATATTTACCACCAAGTATATGCATTAAAGGAAAGAAAATGTCCCCACAGATGAGTCTGTTTAATGAAAACCCCAGAGACCCATGTAACAAGAGTATAGAGAACGGTGAGTGAGTGATGGATACTACCGGGTCCAACGCTGGCAGAATACTCCATCCCCATGGTGTCCGCTGATATCTTCTCTTGTAGAAATGTATCCAAAATCTATAAAACCTCAGGAGGCGTCAGCAGAGGGTTTGGGGATTGGCTGATATTTCTTTGGTCTTAGAAACATTGGCTATAAATAATTCGGTGGCTCTGCTGGGGAAAGGGCAAATTGGGAAATGTGTAGGATATTTACTGTTCTGTATCTGAGCTTCATTAAAGGGGAATTATCAGATGGAACAAGTCATCCCCTTATCCCTGGGCTCGGTGACGACTGATAGATCAGTGGGGTCCGACCGCGGGAAACTCCAGCAATCACCAAAAAAGGGCAGTGACCCCCATTAGAAGTGATCGCTGGATCCTTCCAGATGGGAGATGTGATGAGTGTGGCGCCCCCCACTGGTGTCTCAGCGTATCATGTGTTGGGGAATAATGACTTCTCCTCTGGTAAATGGGCTGATTCCTGTCAGTTGTGGTCGCTGAGTGCGTGTGATGGGATGTGGCTCCGTCCATTAGATTATATCACGTCTTATACCTAGAATCTCTCGCTGATCGCAGGTGTCTGTCTTCACACTCAGATGAGATGGAACAAACTGACCACATAGGAGGTTTTTTTTTTTTTCAAATTCAAACCGAGCAATCCTATTGGCTGAGTATGACTGTCGTTACCATGGTGACAGAATGTTAAAGGGACAGAACATTAATAATGTATAATAGTGTATTTTATTACATATTTCACATAATAGTGGCTGATATATGGACCTGTACAGATAATACACTTCTATAACTCCTCATATTTTTCATACAGCAATTTGGTGGTGCTGCAGAGATATTTTGGGCGTAATATAACTTGTGCTGGCAATTGATCATCTATAAAGTAGTCTGGTAATGTATGTAATGGTCCTAAGATTGTGGTTTTATGTTCAATACAAATCTAAATATTAATCAGACGTCACTCCCTGCTATTTGAAGGGTTTTTGTCCCTTTCCCTATGTCAGAGTAGTATCACATATAGCTCGGATACGCTGCAGCCTTCAGAACAATGAGGTCCGTTGTGGCTTTCCCCTGCACATTCGGCCATTATATAAGTGACGGCAGCTGCGTTGTGTCCCTGCACGGCTGATAGCGTCGCTGTGCAGGGATTCAGTATGGTGGAGCTGGGGCTCTTTTCTTTTATGGGTCGATACAAGTCTTGTTCAGACATATAAATATGCCTTGATTACATTGTAGAAAAGAAGGGTGACATTACAGGAGTTCCATACATTCTCAGTGTAAGATCAGTGGGGTCGGACCCCCGGCACCAGGGAGTATACAGAAGGAGCTTGTGAATGTCTTACTTTAGTGGTCTTGTAAGCTCCTCATCCCACACTTTTCCTGTATAGGACATATAGCTTTTCTGTATACATAACTCTTATGTAAAAACAACATCCTCCATGCACATTTCTGTAGGTTGCCTGATGGTTCAGGTGTAGTTACATCATTTTTTTCTACTGCCCGACCTAACAGCGTTAGCTTGCTCTTTTAGCAATCCAATTGTATTGTTTCACATTTGGGGCGATTGTGTCAGCGGCAGGTTTCATTGTGGGGTTATATAATGGGCACTATTTTTATAGGCTTATTTGGATATTATTGCCTTTGTGAATAGATACTTTGCTGCTGCCTTGCTCTTTATTATATTGTGGTGGGCAGTCTGTAGTCATATATTGAGATTTTCTGTGACTAGTTGGGCATATATATGTGAGGATTAACCATATCAGTACCTTGCAATGGTTTTGTTATTCATTGGGGCAATTGTTGCTTTTTAGTTGTTTTTTTTAACATGTCTTGTATGTTTAGTCTTTAATAAAATTCTATATTTTTGCTATTCCTTGGTGATCCCTGTCATTGCATCCTTTCTTTCTCCTTGTTTCTTTGCATCTCTATTATGTAGCTGCAGGGTTAGGGACGGCCGGTTCCTTGCAGGAATAGTTATCAGGACGGGTGCGGTTTCTGCTGTAATAACTCATTCATGTGACCCATCAGTCATCACCCGATCAGCCGGGCAATGCTCAGCACAGGCCGCCGTCATCCCACTTCTCTACATCTATTATATAGATGACGCGCCCCTGGGCCTGTGTCGCGCTGCGTTGCGCACGCGGGAGCTTACCCGGAGCCGGATCGCTTGAGGGTTGTAGTCTCGTGGCGGGGACCCGGTCCGTGCCCAGGGAGTCAAACTGAGCGGCGATGTATCAGCGGTAGATGTGTACGACTACGCCACCCGTTGAATGCAGCTATGGAGCTGCCGCTGCAGGACAGTCCGCTGAGGCCGGTGGATGGATGGTGCAGCGTAGATGGTATAACCCCCAACGGGAGGGGTATGGCCTCAGGGCAGCAGATGTGGATGATGGGGGTAGCAGGAACCACTCAGAGACGGTGCGGTGTAATTCAGGGTCTTTACTGGTAACAACGATAGACCCTCCCGGAGTACTTGCTAGCGAACGGGGCCTGGTCAGTCCTTGAGCAGATGGGATCTCCCCTGGCCAGGCGGAGTTGTAGGCCTCCCAAACTGACTGTACTCTTCTGGCTACCTTGCTAGAAGCGGATATAAGTAGCCCACGTCCCTGAGTGTACCGTGTGGTGCTCACCCGTATGGCCGGTGACTCGGGGCCTTCTAATGGCTTCCGCTCCACGATGGCGGTGCTGGTCCCACGCGTGTGACCATGCCTTCGGGTTTCTGGGCCTGAGGACCTGAAATCCCCTGCCGGTCGGCTTCTGCTGCTGGGTCAGAGTTAGTCCCCACAGCCTCGGACGCCGGGTCCGGTAAGAAATCTTCTCAGTCAGGGCGAGCTCTGCAGCTGCCAGCCCCTGGCTTGTAGTAGTATTGCTCCCACTGAGCTTCTGCTGTTTCTTCCTATGCTGCTTCTCTGTCTCTACTCTCCTTGACTGACTAACCCTGCTTCAGCCCCGGGTTTACATAGGGGAAGTTCTTCCCCTCCCAAGACTGGGCAGGAGGTGTGGCATGCACAGGATCCCTGACCAAAGGACCTCCCACCTGCTCTCAGACATAACATTACATTACTGTGGAAACCAGACCCCTGGGGTGCCACATTCCCCCCTAGTAAAATTTAGTACTCCGGGACTAAACATATTTTAGAAAAACATAACAAGATATAAACAATAATAATACAATAAGAAAACACATAACGATGGTTACGGCGTGCCCGCAACCGGGTGCAGTTTTGAAGAAAAGCAAGGTGTCCATTTCACCAAAACAGGGAGACGTAACCAGGTAGGGGTCTGTCCTACCCCGAGTCCTTAAGTCTCTAGTCCATCCTGGGTTACGTTCCAACTATGTACAAGGATTCCCGGTAATCCACCAAGGATTCCTAAAAGTAACTGGAAACACAAAATTATACACAAGCAACAATACACAGGTAAACATAAATAAAACAATTTATACACTTCAAATCCTCCAGCGTGCGGGTAACTGGCCTCTAGTGGCCCTAGTGGACCTACGGAGCTGACTGTCTGGCCCTGAACTACAGGGTGTAGGAGCTGTCAAGGGTAAACTGGGCAGCTGTCTACCGGCTCTTTGTCTCACTAGGGGTACGGCAGGCTCACTATAAGCAGAGGGTTGATCCTCCTGTTCTGCTTGTGTGGAGTCTTCTGCCTCCTGGACCGGCTGTTCTTCCAGCTCTACCTGTTGCTCCGTAGGTGCTTGGGATGCTGGTTGGAGGAAGGTGAGTACGGGTACCACAACTGCACCATTGACTTGAGTCCAAGACCGAGGGAAGTCCCCGAGCACAGTACTAACCATATCTTCCCTTTCCTCTACGGGTCGATGGTCTTCTTGTTCCTCTTCAGGGTTCCTCAGTTGTTTGGGACACTTCTTCAGGTGGTCCCGGGATACAATGGCTGTGGTTTCCCCTCCGTCTTTACTGATGGTACAAACCTTCGGGTTCTCGTGGCTTGAGGGCAGTACGGTGTATGGGTCCTTCTCCCACTGGTCGTCCAACTTGTGGAGCCGTCTCTTCCTCTTCAAGACCTGCTCTCCGGGTACCAGGGGAACAGCGGGAGCATACTGGTTGTAAGTTTTCTCTTGTCTTTCCCTAGCCTGACAGAGACTTCGCTCCACGCTCTCCTGTACTCTCCGGTACTGCTGCTGCCTCTCTGTGTCCCAGTCTGTTTCTGGTGAAGTGTCCTCGGGTGTCAGGACTCCCATTTCCAGGTCAACAGGTAACTTACCAGGTCTTGCCCTCATTAGGTAAGCCGGGGTACAGTTGGTGGAACCTACCGGGATGTGGTTGTATAGGTCCACCAGATCGGGCAACTTCTCAGGCCACAGACTGCGTTCTTCCAGGGGCAACGTTTTTAGAAGATCCATTACCACCTGGTTCATTTTCTCACAAAGTCCATTAGTTTGCGGATGGTAGGGTGTCGTCCTTATCTTCCGGCAGCCATACAGATTGCAGAATTCCTGGAAGACCTCCGCTTCAAAGGCAGGTCCCTGGTCCGTCAGCACTCGGTCCGGGTACCCGTGTGGACGGCAAAAGTGCTGCTGGAAGGCTCTAGCTGCTGTTTGAGCCGTTAAGTCCTTGACGGGGACGACAACCAGAAACCGGGAGTAATGATCCACGATGGTTAACGCGTAGACGTAGCCACTTCTGCTTGGGGTCAGTTTTACATGATCCAAGGCTACCAGTTCCAACGGTTGCCGGGTGACGATGGACTGCAGGGGAGTCTTCTGGCTGGCGCGGTCCTTCCTTCTCAGGTTGCACGGGCCACAGTCTCTGCACCACTTCTCAATGGTTCCCCTCATGCCTACCCAGTGGAATCGCTCGCGCAGCAGGAACTCCAGCTTCTTCCACCCGAAGTGTCCAGCTCCGTCGTGGTATGCCTCCATCACCATGGCTGCGTCTCTTTGTGGCACTACTACTTGCCAGAGTAGTTCATGCGTCCGGGAGTTAACCATTCTGCGGCACAGCTTCCCCTTGTAAAGGAACAGTCGACTCTTCTCTGCCCATAGTTGTTTGGCTTCCTCCGGAGCGTCTGGTTCAAGGCAAGCCTCCGGGCGAGTCAGCATCTCCTTCACCAGTCGGACGGCAGGGTCGCTGTCTTGCGTTTCCGCCCAGTTGTAGTGAGGTAAGGGGTTCAACGTAACAGCCTGCTTACTCCTTACCCGGTGGGAATACTGGATAGTCCCATGACGGTGGAACGCAGGGAGTTCAACTTCTTCCAGTCCCTCCGGATCTTCTCCTTCGTCCGGCAGGTTGGGCATCCTGGACAGGGCATCCGCGTTGGTATTGGAGCGTCCGGCCCGGTATTTGATTGTGAACTCGTAGTTGGACAGACGGGCCATCCACCTCTGCTCCAGGGCACCGAGTCTTGCCGTGTCCAGGTGTGTCAACGGGTTGTTATCCGTGTACACGGTGAACCGGGAAGAAGCGAGGTAATGCTTAAAGCGCTCGGTGACTGCCCATACTACGGCCAGGATCTCTAGCTTAAATGAGCTGTAATTCTCGGGGTTCCTTTCGGTGGGTCGCAGTTTTCGGCTGGCGTAGGCGATTACTCGTTCCTTCCCCTGCTGGATCTGGGACAGTACGGCTCCTAGCCCGATGTTACTGGCGTCGGTGTAGAGGATAAAGGGCTGGCTATAATCCGGGTACGCCAGGATTTCGTCCCCCGTGAGGGCCATCTTCAGCTGGCGGAAGGACTCTTCTTCCAGCTCCTCCCATTTGAAGGGCGGCTTCTGGTTCTTGGCCTTCCGGGACTGGCCTATCAGGAGGTCCTGCATAGGTGCTGCCTTTTTGGTGAAACCGGGAATAAACCTTCTGTAGTAGCCTACCAACCCGAGGAACTGCCGCACTTCTTTTACGCTGGAGGGGCTTGGCCATTCCTTAATTGCGGTGATCTTATCAGGGTCGGGAGCCACTCCGTCAGCGCTCACCACGTGTCCCAGGTACTGCACCTTTGGTTTCAGGAGGTGACACTTGGAGGGTTTCACCTTTAGGCCGTAACTCGCCAGAGCCTCGAACACTTCCGCCAGGTGTTTCAGGTGGTCCTCATACGTCTTGGAATATACGATGACATCGTCCAGGTACAACAGGACCGTCTCGAAGTTTCTGTGGCCCAGACAACACTCCATTAGTCGTTGGAAGGTTCCTGGTGCGTTGCAGAGTCCGAACGGCATGCAGGTGAACTCGCTAAGTCCCATCGGGGTGGTGAATGCGGTCTTCTCCCGGTCCGCCTCTGCTACAGGAACCTGCCAGTACCCGCTAGTGAGATCCAAGGTAGAGAAGAAGTTAGCAGATCTTAAAGCAGCCAATGACTCCTCTATCCTTGGCAAGGGGTACGCATCCTTGTGTGTGATACGGTTGATTTTCCGGTAATCTACACACATCCTCATGGTGTTGTCTTTTTTTCTGACTAAGACTAGTGGAGCTGCCCAGGGGCTACAGCTATCCCTGATCACCCCAGCCTCCTTCATGTCTCTAAGCATCCCCTTGGCGTGTTGGTAGTGGGCAGGGGGTACGGGTCGATACCTCTCTTTTATAGGAGGATGGTCTCCCGTGGGGATGTGGTGTTCTACCCCCTTGACTCGCCCGAAGTCTAACGGGTGTTTACTGAACACTCTCTCGTACTCTTGAACCACCCGATAGACTCCTTGTTTCTGGTGTGCGGGAGTGGAGTCAGTACCCAGATGTAGTTGCTGACACCAGTCCTCCATGTTTTTCTTAGAGCCGTTACCTTCCTCCGGGTGAGATGGAGGCAAGGGTTCCACAGATTGTATAGAATTTTGGTTAATGGTATATAATTTGGCTAGCGTGGCATACCGGGGCAGGTACACTTCCCTCTCCCCGATATTTATTATGCGAACGGGCACCCTCCCATGGCGTACATCAACCACCCCCCGTGCTGTCAAAATGGTGGGCCTACTGTCCGAGTAAACTGGTTCTACCATTGCCTGGTAATCTCTACCTCTCAGACCAATAGCTGCCCGGCACCAAATCATCATTTCACTTTTTGGGGGCATGGCAATAGGAAAAGGGTCACACATTCTTACGCTACCAATCTCACCGCCGGAGAGTTCCACCTGTTGCCGTCGCATCAGTGCCTGGATCTCTTTCTGGAGCACCCGCTGCTCGCCGGAGCTGGCGTTCTTGGCAACCTGCTGTAAAAGGAAAATCACCTCTGCAAGACAATTTTCAATTACATTAGTTCCTAGAGTTATTTTTGGGTGACTCTCATGTTTGTCAATATCTACAATGATCAGTCCCTGTGCTGCCAGTTCGACTCTACCGATTTTGATGGTCACCTCTTTAAATCCGATCTGTGGCACGGGCTGGCCATTGCTGGCGATGATACTCAAGTCGTCGTCAGGGTAGCGGGTAATATCCGAGTCATTCCAGTACTGCTTAAAGAGCACGTACGGGATGGTGGTGACCTGTGACCCGGTGTCCAGTAGGGCACTCATGGGAATGCCATCCAGTACCACAGGCAAGACTGGACGTCCTCCCACATATCTGTCGCGCCAGTTCGATGGGCCTGGTGATCTTTTTCCTGGGGGTTGGCCCTCTACCCCAGGTTGTGCCCGTTTAAAGAACAGTACCTTGCCATATGTCCGGGTTGATTGCAGCGGCGGCAGATGGGTCGTCCGTCCTCGCTGTATCGGTCACTGGGTCTTCCTCTGGCCGGTGGGGTCCTCCTTGGTCGACGCCACGGGATGTCCTCCGGTCCGGATGCCAGCTGGATCTTCCCTGGGGTGGAAGCCTGTAAAGACTGCACAGTTCGGGTTAGCGCAGCAACGCTCTTAGCTAGCTCTTGGACCTGATGGTGTAGGTCTGGAGCCGGGTCATTGTCCAAAGCCTGCGCATCAGCTCCCACAGGCCCTGCCGACAAGGGCGCCGCCTCCTGGTGGTAAGTGATAGCAGGGCGCTTGTGGGTCACAACGCCACCCGGTGCCGGTTCTCGGAGCACCCGGATGGCTCTGTCCTTGAACTGTGCAAAGCCCAGATGGGGATCCTGTAAGGCCATTGCCCGCAACTGGGTTCGGTGGGTATTACAATACAGTCCCTCTATAAACTGTTCGGTCAACAGCCTGTCCTCGTTTCCCACTCCATCAGGGTCGGTCTGCTTAATGGCCCTCAGGGCCTCTTGTAGGTTTAGTGCATAGTCCCTTATACTCTCATGCGCTCGCTGCTTGCACCCGTAGAATCTAAGCTTAATCTCGGCTGAGGTGCGGGTATCAAAGGTGTCCTTCAGCCGGGTTAGTATCCCTGCGACAGTCTTCCTCCCAGGTGGCCAGGATTTTACTTCCCTTTTGGCTGCCCCGGTTAGTTGGGCCACCAGGATGCTCACTTTTTGCTCTTCTGTGAGGGGGTACACCTGGAAGAGGCTATCCAGCTTTTCTCTAAAGTCATGCAGGGTATGTGACTCCCCTGAGTACTGGGGTAGCCAAGCTGCTCCCGGGATATAGGGCATGGTGAAGGGCATAACTGCAGCAGCGGTAGCGCTGGCGGGGGTTGAGGCAGTGAAGCTCTCCTCCGTATCCGACATCTTCCTCCCCCCTAGTGAACCGTGGCCTACCTTGTGATGATCCTCTTCCGTAGGCCGCGGCTCCGCAGTGGATCGTCAGGGTTGAGGACCTTCCGTCGCGCTCCTGTGACGTCGGCGTCTGCTGGGCTCCTTCCAGGACCTTACGCAACGTCCGGACGTGAGGCGGGGCTTCAGTTCTCGCGCGCTTTCGGAGTCCACGCCCCTCTTCTTCCCGCGCGGCGTCCTCAAGATGGCGTCCAATGGCGGGAAAACTCCACGGATGGCGGGAAGAAGGCAGAAGATGGCGCCGGATGGCGGGAAACTTCACCGATGGCGGGAAGAAGTCTGAAGATGGCGCCGGATGGCGGGAATCTTCACCACAGGTAAGTTTGAAAAGTCTCTTTTTCAGGCACGCAGTACCCGGTGGTTGCGGGCACGAAATCCTGCCGACTACGCCAAAGTTGACGCGCCCCTGGGCCTGTGTCGCGCTGCGTTGCGCACGCGGGAGCTTACCCGGAGCCGGATCGCTTGAGGGTTGTAGTCTCGTGGCGGGGACCCGGTCCGTGCCCAGGGAGTCAAACTGAGCGGCGATGTATCAGCGGTAGATGTGTACGACTACGCCACCCGTTGAATGCAGCTATGGAGCTGCCGCTGCAGGACAGTCCGCTGAGGCCGGTGGATGGATGGTGCAGCGTAGATGGTATAACCCCCAACGGGAGGGGTATGGCCTCAGGGCAGCAGATGTGGATGATGGGGGTAGCAGGAACCACTCAGAGACGGTGCGGTGTAATTCAGGGTCTTTACTGGTAACAACGATAGACCCTCCCGGAGTACTTGCTAGCGAACGGGGCCTGGTCAGTCCTTGAGCAGATGGGATCTCCCCTGGCCAGGCGGAGTTGTAGGCCTCCCAAACTGACTGTACTCTTCTGGCTACCTTGCTAGAAGCGGATATAAGTAGCCCACGTCCCTGAGTGTACCGTGTGGTGCTCACCCGTATGGCCGGTGACTCGGGGCCTTCTAATGGCTTCCGCTCCACGATGGCGGTGCTGGTCCCACGCGTGTGACCGTGCCTTCGGGTTTCTGGGCCTGAGGACCTGAAATCCCCTGCCGGTCGGCTTCTGCTGCTGGGTCAGAGTTAGTCCCCACAGCCTCGGACGCCGGGTCCGGTAAGAAATCTTCTCAGTCAGGGCGAGCTCTGCAGCTGCCAGCCCCTGGCTTGTAGTAGTATTGCTCCCACTGAGCTTCTGCTGTTTCTTCCTATGCTGCTTCTCTTTCTCTACTCTCCTTGACTGACTAACCCTGCTTCAGCCCCAGGTTTACATAGGGGAAGTTCTTCCCCTCCCAAGACTGGGCAGGAGGTGTGGCATGCACAGGATCCCTGACCAAAGGACCTCCCACCTGCTCTCAGACATAACATTACATTACTGTGGAAACCAGACCCCTGGGGTGCCACATTGACACTCCACAACTGCTCCTTCTCTTCAGAATTCAGAAAGATTTATTTTTTTATTTTTTTATTTCCGCAGCCATGCAGTGACGCTAGGTAGGTGCAGAGCTAAAGGGAAACCCACCTCAGAAGAAAATTCTAGGGTCCTGATCACTAGAGATGAGAGCTTAAAGGGAATCTGTCACTAGGTTTTTGCCATATATTCCGAGAGCAGCATGATGTAGAGACAGAGACCCTGATTCCAGCGATGTGTCACTTTCTGGGCTGCTTGCTGGTGTTTTGATAAAATCTTTGTTTTATCAGTAGGAGGTTGTGACTAGAAGACTAGTAAACCTGCAACCAGGTATCCCTCATTTTTCAGGAGTGGTCCAAATTAAATAAAAAAGCGGTCTATAGGGCGCTAAAAGAATGAACACTAGAAGTGAAAAAAATTTTAGGACTAAAAAATAAATTTAATGAGCCCTTTCCACAAAGCGTTTCGATAGTGAACTATCTTCCTCAGGTGGTACATGGCGCGCTTTTTCTCCCTTTCTCTTTTCTCATTTTTCACAAGGTCTGTATAGCAGCCTTCTGCCTATGCACAGTGTACACAGAAAGCTGCCAATCAGTGGTGCAGCCGGTTATATGGAGCTCAGCATTCAGAGCACTGCTAGATCTGCAGTAGATAAAACTAAAATTTATCAAAACTGCAGCGAAATAAGGGACACATTTCTGGAATCAGGTTTCTGCCCTTACATCATGCAGATGGGATAGCAAAACCTGGTGGCAGATTCCATTTTAGAGCCATCGGATATTACCTTGTGACCTCTCAAAGGGGAACTTGATGTCTAGGATGGTTATTATTTCCAAACCATTACAAAATGTCATGTGTCTCTTGATGCGGGATAACTTGTATGTAATGTGTTGTATGTTAGGTCTATGAACAGTACAAGTCCTTCAGTATAGGGTTACCTGAGAAGCGTAGCCAGCATGAAGCAGGACTTGTATTATGTTTTGTCAGGGATGATTAATGTCTGAGTGCTTTATGCTGCGTTCTGCAGTCATCTCTCTGCCATCCTCCGTACACCCATCGCCGTCCTGTTCTCACACTTCTTTATTTGGCTTTTTTCTTGTGGTCGTAATATGGAGCATGTTGTATCCATAAAGCGGTCAGATTTGCCGGACCTCATGCTGTTCTGCCGAATCAGACCTAGATCATTATTGGGGGCTGGGGCACCTCCAATTCAAGATGGTAGACAAATCATGTCTTGTGAGACTGCACGCTCCAGCACCCACAATACTGGAGCATCGGTTAGGTTTACACATATCCACCTGTTGTGTTTTCTTTTGGGACACAGCAGTTTGTAGAATTGTCATCATTAATGTTTTCTTTTTTTTATCTTTCCAGTATTACTGAAATTCAGAAAGATGTGGAGTACAGACTGCCAATCACCTTTAAGAACTTCACCATCAGCATCAATATGTAAGTGACACGGGGTGCTATTGTCTTAGTTGAGAGATTACGTTGCATTTCTTGGGGTTATTAAATGTGAACCTAATGGGAATTAAAGGGATTGTCCTCTACTTTGATATTGATAACATCAGCATTGGGTATCAATATCAAATCGATGGGGTTTTGACA
>NW_027362871.1:3452500-3490000 GCF_046119375.1 Phyllobates terribilis | reverse complement strand
GTGTGTGGGCAGATATCATTGTGTCATGTCTGTTTATATGTATTTTTGTGTTTCAAATGTGTTTATGCGTGTATGTAAATGTCTGTATATGTTTGTGTGTGTGACTGCGTGCGGCCTACTGCTGAGTATAGTTGGCGCCGTGCGGCCTCCTGCTGTATCTGGGGGGGCGCCGTGCGGCCCCCCGCTGTGTACAGATGGCTACATGCGGCCCCCCGCTGTGTATAGATGGCTACGTGCGGCCCCCCGCTATGTATAGATGGCGCCGTGCGGCCCCCCGCCGTGTATTGATGGCGCAGTGCGGCCCCCTGCTGTGTAGAGATGGCGCCGTGCGGCTCCCCGCTGTGTATAGATGGCGCCGAGCGGCCTCCCGCTGAGTATAGATGGCGCTGTGCGGCCACCTGCTGTCTCTGGGGGGGGCGCCGTGCGGCCTCCCGCTGTGTATAGATGGCTACTTGCGGCCTCCCGCTGAGTATAGATGGCGCTGTGCGGCCTCCTGCTGTCTCTGGGGGGGGCGCCGCGAGGCCTCCCGCTGTGTATAGATGGCTACGTGCGGCCTCCCGCTGAGTATAGATGGCGCTGTGCGGCCTCCTGCAGTCTCTGGGGGGGGGGCGCCGTGCGGCCTCCTGCTGTGTATAGATGGCTACATGCGGTCTCCCGCTGAGTATAGATGTCGCCGTGCGGCCTCCTGCTGTGTATAGATGGCTACGTGCGGTCTCCCGCTGAGTATAGATGGAGCTGTGCGGCCTCCTGCTGTCTCTGGGGGGAGCGCCGTGCGGCATCTATACTCAGCAGGAGGCCGCACGTAGCCATCTATACACGTATACTCAGCAGGAGGCCGCACGTAGCCATCTATACGGCGCCATCTATACACAGCGGGAGGCCGCACGGCGCCATCTATACACAGCGGGAGGCCGCACGGCGCCATCTATACACAGCGGGAGGCCGCACGGCGCCATCTATACACAGCGGGAGTCTCAGTGCTTTGCAAGAGCAGTCAATAAATTCTGCTTGACTAATTCTGAGCACCATAAAGTCTGGTTCGCTTCTAACCTGCTGTCTTCATTTTCAGCTTGCTGAATTCTAACTCATTTACTGTCATTCGAGACGATGCCTTTGCTGGTCTCTTTCACCTTGAATACCTGTAAGTGCTCCACTTAATGTCATATTTTTGATTCTGCTCTTCTTCATTTGGCATGTGCAATTGTATGAGCAAGTATTCATATGAATTTATGACCTACTTAAACCTTCAAGGACCTTACATTTTATTCAATCAAATTTTTTTCCAGTTTAAAACTATGGGACATATATGTGCCTTGGTCCTCAAAGGGTTTTTAAAGGGGCTGCAAACATAAATATGAAAAAAATAATTCAATTAGTGCTTTTTGTGTTCATTTAATTTTTATTTGAAGTCCATTTTTTTTTATTTACATTGGAATTAAGCCCTACTCCATGGAATGAAGCCCTGCCTACATGACATCTGAGAGCTACATGGATCCCGCTTGTGAGGTTCCTGTCCGTCACTACTATTCAGTTTTAGGGTCCACTCACTAAGCCATATATTCTCTCATGCAAGAGAATAGGGCCAATTATGCTAATGACACTGGGCTCAAACTCTGTCAGAGCTTCAACTGAGTGTGATCCGATTCTCTCGCAGCACAGATATGGAGAAGATGGAGAACTTAATTTCTCCATCTTCTCCATAGTCTCTGTGAGTGTTCATCGGACTGCACTTGGATGACATCCGAGTGCAGTCTAATGTTTTACGTGCACCCATAGACTTGTATGGGTGCACATGGTCCGAATATCGAATGAGATTATTTTCTCATGCCAATAATCGCACTGTCCCATAGTATAACATAGGGCCGAGTCCTATCCGATAAAACATCACATAGCATTCGGCCGTGTTATACGACAGTGTGAGCGAGCCCTTAGAGTCAAGGAATATTTACATGCAGATGATGATATTACTCTCCAAGTGTATATTTTTTTAGGCGAGTTCATAGTAAATGCTTTGCCTTTTTGACATGTGATCAACTAAAGAACAAGAAAGATTTAGGACCTCCCCTATACAGAAACGGAAAATAGTTTGGAGGACTTGCATGTCCTTTTTTATTTATTATGAGAAAATCATAAAAGATCCCGTTTTTTAACCATGCTGTGACTTTCTGCTGAGGAAGAGGGAGAGAGCTGCCCTATTCAGAGTCTGTAATAAGACCTGCTGACAAAAGTGTTGAAGATACAGTCTAATGTGAATTAACAATGAAAAAAAGTAAATTTCACAAATGGCTTGTATTTTTTTTAATACAAACTTTTTTGTCTTTACAGCTCCTTTAAAGGGAATCTGTCATCAGGTTTTTGCCACCTAATCTGAGAGCAGCATAATGTAGGGTTAGAGGCACTGATTCCAGTAATGTGTCACTTACTGGGCTGCTTAGTGTTGTTTTGATAAAATCATTGATTTGTCAGAAGGTAATTATCACTAGATGACTAGTAAGTTCTGTAGGACCCCACCCCCATCACTGATCAGTAGATTTCTGTGTACACTGAGCATGGGCAGAAAGCTGCCAATCAGTGGTGTGGGCGGGGCTATACAGAGCGCAGCATTCAGAGAGCTGCTAGATCTGCAGCAGATAAAACGGTGATTTTCTCAAAATGACAACAAGCAGCTGAAAAAGTGACACATCGCTGGAATCAGGGTATCTGCCCAAATATTGTGCTGCTCTCAGATGAGGCAGCACAATTAATATTATGCCAAATTAATTTCCCGTGAACTATCACATGATCTATCACAGGGGATCATGTGACATGTCACGTGATAAATCAGGTGTGGGGGGGGGGCGCGCCTTCTAAACTGCCCGGGGCCCTTACTACTCTTAATCCACCCCTGCCCCCACTGATTCCATATTAATGACCTATCCAATGGGTAAGTGATCAATATCAAGGTAGTGGGCAACCCCTTAAAGAAAGCAGACCATATTAGGTACTTCTAGAATATCTTTGTCCCATGCTGTTGATAGACCCCACCGCGTGTAATCGGTACCCTACAATGACTTGTCATCCATAGTCATGTCTTGTAGCACTGGAGCCATTAAATGATGTTGCTTGGCGGCTCATGACGTCACTATAGATGATGTGTATTAATGCAAGTTGTTTAATTGCTACTAATAAGAAATCACTTTAAATCAATATGGAGGCTTATAGGGTCCTCTCAGCTTCCTTTTACATATGGAAGTAGTCGTAGAACAGTATCGTCGATTGTCCCTCCCCAGAAAAATTATCCTTTTTTTTTGTTGCAGAGCTCCGATGTGCCAGTCAAAAGGAAATGGAGTGTCTGCAGATTGGTGTGGGAGTGCAGAGGGGCGTGTCCGTGCACTTGAAAGGAGCTGTCTAAGTGCAGTGATACGCCCCAGTGCACTTCCAGACGGATTTGCATATGTTTTCCACACTAGATTTGTCATGATGGACTCATCAGATCTCTTATAACACCATTACGATCATATGTCAAGGTGCTGACGTCCCTTTATGCCTTACGCTACGTGCCACCTAAATGGATTTTCCATTGAGATGAGATGAGGCTGTTGGGTATTTTCCCCGGACCTGTCACGTTTCTGTAGGCTGCAGTCATGTATCCCGCGTCTTGCTCTAATACTTTGTTTTTATTGCAGTTTACTTCCGCCACAATTTCCTCAAGACAAACCTCTCATCACAGTCTTTCCACCGATAAGACATCACCTGGTGGACAAGCAAGGCCCCAATGTCACCTGTCCTTTACTACATAATGTAAGGAGACTTGGGAGATTTTGAGCGCTGGACTTAGGAATGTTGTAATTTAACCTTTCAATGACTGAGGTGTTTTTGTTTTTATAAAGTGGATCTGTGTGGTCTCCTGACACGTCTGTTTTAGTAATCTTATAAACCCTATAAAATCACAAATGTGCAGAATTTGTGTTTCAGACCACTGTGCAGTGCCTATGTTCACACATCGCGTTTTTTTCAGCGTTTTTTTAATGCAAATTTTCAGCTGTGTTTTACAGTACAAGCAAAGTCTATGAGATTTCAGAAATCTCATGCTCACACCCTGGTTTTTGTATGATCAGTATTTTGTGATTTGCATTGTTTTTTGCTGAATAGAGCACGTCACTTCTTTCAGTGTATTTCACCCATTGAAAGTAATGTGTAGTGAAAAAACGCCTAGTGTGAACATAGCCTTACATCTAATTGACAATGGGGTGTTACCTTACTCCTTGTCCATGTCTAATCAGTTTGGACAGTAGGCATAATCACTACGACCAGGGGCCTGGCAGTGGCCAGTTGTCAATGTATCCACACATTTCCAGAAGATTGGCACAACGCAGAGGACCTGGGAAGAAGAGATGCCACGGTATTGTTAGTTCATAGGGAATACACCTCTTTATTTTGGTAGATGAGGTCTTTGTCAAACACATCTTCAGCAAAGGAGAACGAAATGAAAGGATTAATGTATGTGTTAATGACCCAGTTCTGCGTGTGCTCTACGTAAAATGTGGCTGCAGATGGCTGTGCTGCATCGACACGTGAGGTTTGGGAGCCACCTTACATCTAATGGGTGGGGGTCTTACATTGAGGTCCCCACTTCAGACATTTCTGATATTTCCAGTGAATTTTCCAAGGAAGTTTCAGATAAAAATACCATAAGAAAATGTGGTCAACCTTGTTTTAGTTTTTTTTTTTTTTAATATATAAGATTTTTAGTTATAGTCTTTGTTATGTTCACATAGAAGACCGGTGGGTTTTTTCTTTTTTAGGAACAAAGTATATACAGTGGGGAAAATAAGTATTGGATACACTGACGATTTTGCAAGTTTTCCCACCTACAAAGAATGGAGAGGGCTGTAATTTTTATCGTAGGTACACTTCACCTGTGAGAGACAGAATCTAAAAATAAAAAACAGAAAATAACATTTTATAATTTTTACATACTTATTTCATGCAATTATGCAAATTAATTATTTGATACAATAGAAAAACAGATCTTAATATTTGGTACGGAAACCTTTGTTTGCAATTACAGAGGTCAGACGTTTCCTGTAGTTCTTGACCAAGTTTGCAGACACTGCAGCAGGAATTTTGGACCACTCCTCCATACAGATCTTCTCCAGATCTTTCAAGTTTCGGGACTGTTGCTGGGTGCAGTTGTCCTGTCCCCTTTGCAGAAAAGCACCCCCAAAGTATAAGGTTTCCCCAGCATGCTTCTCAGTTGGGACGGTGTTCTTGGGGTTGTACTCATCCTTCTTCTTTCTCCAAACACGTCAAGTGGAGTTGATACCAAAAAGTCCTATTTTGGTCTCATCTGACCACATGACCCTCTCCCATGCCTCCTCTGGATCACCCAGATGGTCAATGGCGAACTTCAAACGGGCCTGGACATGTGCTGGCGTGAGCAGGGGACCTTGCGTGCCCTGCAGGAGTTTAATCCATGACGGCATAGTGTGTTACTAATGGTAATGTTTGAGACTGTAGTCTCGGCTCTCTTCAGGTCATTGACCAGGTCCTCCTGTGTAGTTCTGGGCTGATTCCTGACCTTTCTCAGAATCATCCTTATCCCACGGGTCGAGATCTTGCATGGAGCCCCAGACCGAGGAAGATTGACAGTCATCTTGTGTTTCTTCCGTTTTCTAATAATTGTGCCAACAGTTGTTGCTTTCTCACCAAGCTGCTTGCATATTGTCCTGTAGCCAATCCCAGCCTGGAGCAGGTCTACAATTTTGTCCCTGGTGTCCTTAGATAGCTCTTTGGTCTTAACCATGGTGGATAGGTTGGAGTGTGATTGATTGAGTGTGTGGACAGGTGTCTTTTATACAGGTAACGAGTTCAAACAGGTACAATAAATACAGGTGAGGAGTGCAGAGTAGGAGGGCTTCTGAAAGAAAAACTAACAGGTCTGTGAGAGCGAGATTTCTTGCTGGTTGGTAGGTGATCAAATACTTATTTCATGCAATGAAATGCGATTTAATTATTTAAAAATCATACAATGTGATTTTTTTTTTGGATTTTATTTTTAGATTCTGTCTCTCACAGTTGAAGTGTACCTATGATAAAAATGACAGACCTCTCCATTCTTTGTAGGTGGGAAAGCTTGCAAAATCGGCAGTGTATCAAATACTTATTTTCCCTACTGCGGGCGTGTATGTATATATATATGTGTGTGTGTGTGTGTGTGTGTGTGTGTGTGTGTGTGTGTGTGTGTGTGTGTGTGTATGTACAGTACAGACCAAAAGTTTGGACACACCTCATTTAAAGATTTTTTATGTATTTTCATGACTATGAAAATTGTACATTCACACTGAAGGCATCAAAACTATGAATTAACACATGTGGAAATATATACTTAACAAAAAAGTGTGAAACAACTGAAAATATGTCTTATATTCTAGGTTCTTCAAAGTAGCCACCTTTTGCTTTGATGACTGCTTTGCACACTCTTGGCATTCTCTTGATGCGCTTCAAGTGGTAGTCACTGGAAATGGTCTTCCAACAATCTTGAAGGAGTTCCCGGAGATGCTTAGCACTTGTAGGCCCTTTTGCCTTCACTCGGCGGTCCAGCTCACCCCAAACCATCTCGATTGGGTTCAGGTCTGGTGACTGTGGAGGCCAGGTCATCTGGCGTAGCACCCCATCACTCGCCTTCTTGGTCAAATAGCCCTTACACAGCCTGGAGGTGTGTTTGGGGTCATTGTTCTTTTGAAAAATAAATGATGGTCCAACTAAACGCAAACCGGATGGAATAGCATGCCGCTGCCAGATGCTGTGGTAGCCATGCTGGTTCAGTATGCCTTCAATTTTGAATAAATCTCCAACAGTGTCACCAGCAAAGCACCCCCACACCATCACTCCTCCTCCTCCATGCTTCACTGTGTGAACCAGGCATGTAGAGTCCATCCGTTCACCTTTTATGCATCGCACAAAGACACGGTGGTTGGAACCAAAGATCTCAAATTTGGACTCATCAGACCAAAGCACAGATTTCCACTGGTCTAATGTCCATTCCTTGTGTTCTTTAGCCCAAACAAGTCTCTTCTGCTTGTTGCCTGTCCTTAGCAGTGGTTTCCTAGCAGCTATTTTACCATGAAGGCCTGCTGCACAAAGTCTCCTCTTAACAGTTGTTGAAGAGATGTTTCTGCTGCTAGAACTCTGTGTGGCATTGACCTGGTCTCTAATCTGAGCTGCTGTTAACCTGCGATTTCTGAGGCTGGTGACTTGGATAAACTTATCCTCAGAAGCAGAGGTGACTCTTGGTCTTCCTTTCCTGGGGCAGTCCTCATGTGAGACAGTTTCTTTGTAGCGCTTGATGGTTTTTGCAACTGCACTTGGGGACGCTTTCAAAGTTTTCACAATTTTTCGGACTGACTGACCTTCATTTCTTAAAGTAATGATGGCCACTCGTTTTTCTTTACTTAGAATTTGTATGATGGCAAGAAAAAAGCATCTAACAGTCTATTCAGTAGGACTATCAGCTGTGTATCCACCAGACTTCTGCACAACACAAGTGATGGTCCCAACCCCATTTATAAGGCAAGAAATCCCACTTATTAAACCTGACTGGGCACACCTGTGAAGTGAAAACCATTTCCGGTGACTACCTCTTGAAGCTCATCAAGAGAATGCCAAGAGTGTGCAAAGCAGCCATCAAAGCAAAAGGTGGCTACTTTGAAGAACCTAGAATATAAGACATATTTTCAGTTGTTTCACACGTTTTTGTTAAGTATATAATTCCACATGTGTTAATTCATAGTTTTGATGCCTTCAGTGTGAATGTACAATTTTCTTAGTCATGAAAATACAGATAAATCTTTAAATGAGAAGGTGTGTCCACCTTTTGGTCTGTACTGTATATATACACTGCTCAAAAAAATAAAGGGAACACTTAAACAACAGAATATAACTCCAAGTGCATCAAACTGTCCACTTAGGAAATGACACTGATTGACAATCAATTTCACATGCTGTTGTGCAAATGGAATAGACAATAGATGGAAATTATTGGCAATTATCAAGACACCCTCAAAGGATTGATTCTGCAGGTGGGGACCACAGACCACATCTCAGTACCAATGCTTTCTGGCAGATGTTTTGGTCACTTTTGAATGTTGGTTATGCTTTCACACTCGTGGTAGCATGAGACGGACTCTACAACCCACAGAAGTTGCTCAGGTAGTGCAGCTCATCCAGGATGGCACATCAGTGCGAGCTGTGGCAAGAAGGTTTGCTGTGTCTGTCAGCGTAGTGTCCAGAGGCTGGAGGTGCTACCAGGAGACAGGCCAGTACACCAGGAGACAAGGAGGGGGCCGTAGGAGGGCAACAACCCAGCAGCAGTACCGCTACCTCCGCCTTTGTGCAAGGAGGAACAGGGGGAGCACTGACAGAGCCCTGCAAAATGACCTCCAGCAGGCCACAAATGTTCATGTGTCTGCACAAACGGTTAGAAACCGACTCCATGAGGGTGGTATGAAGGCCCGACGTCCACAGATGGGGGTTGTGATCACATCCCAACATTGTGCAGGACGCTTGGCATTTGCCACAGAACACCAGGATTGGCAAAGTCGCCACTGGCGCCCTGTGCTCTTCACAGATGAAAGCAGGTTCACACTGAGCACATGTGACAGACATGACAGAGTCTGGAGACGCCGCGGAGAGCGATCTGCTGCCTGCAACATCCTTCAGCATGACCGGTTTGGCAGTGGGTCAGTAATGGTGTGGAGTGGCATTTCTTTGGAGGGCCGCACAGCCCTCCATGTGCTCGCCAGACGTAGCCTGACTGCCATTAGGTACCGAGATGAGATCCTCAGACCCCTTGTGAGACCATATGCTGGTGCGGTTGGCCCTGGGTTCCTCCTAATGCAGGACAATGCCAGACCTCATGTGGCTGGAGTGTGTCAGCAGTTCCTGCAAGATGAAGGCATTGAAGCTATGGACTGTCCCACCCGTTCCCCAGACCTGAATCCGATTGAGCACATCTGGGACATCATGTCTCGCTCCATCCACCAACGTCACGTTGCACCATAGACTTTCCAGAAGTTGGCGGATGATTTAGTCCAGGTCTGGGAGGAGATCCCACAGGAGACCACCTCATCAGGAGCATGCCCAGGCGTTGTAGGGAGGTCATACAGGCACGTGGAGGCCGCACACAATACTGAACCTCATTTTGACTTGTTTTAAGGACATTACATCAAAGTTGGATCAGCCTGTAGTGTGTTTTTCCACTTTAATTTTGGGGGTGGCTCCAAATCCAGGCCTCCATTAGTTAATAAATTTGATTTCCATTGATGATTTTTATGTGATTTTGTTGTCAGCACATTCAGCTTTGTACAGAACAAAGTATTCAATGAGAATATTTCATTCATTCAGATCTAGGATGTGTTATTTGAGTGTTCCCTTTATTTTTTTGAGCAGTGTATGTATATGTGTGTGTATATATATAATTTTTTTTAATTTTTTTCAATACATATTTCACTTTGGAGCTGACATAAGTCATGGACATGGGCTCTGTATCATGATATGTCTCCAATTTAGCAAATCTAGATCATGAAAGTAACTCTGTGACCTGCCATGTTGTCACCCTGAGTAATATGCTATAGGTATCATTACTGAGTCATATAGTGATGAAGTGATTGACAGTTGCTCCTGCTTTCTATCGAGCGTCTCTCCTGCTCTCTCTCTCGAGCGTCTCTCCTGCTCTCTCTCTCGAGCGTCTCTCCTGCTCTCTCTCGAGCGTCTCTCCTGCTCTCTCTCTCTAGCTTCTCTCCTGCTCTTTCTCTCGAGCGTCTCTCCTGCTCTCTCTCTCTCGAGCGTCTCTCCTGCTCTCTCTCTCGAGCGTCTCTCCTGCTCTCTCTCTCGAGCGTCTCTCCTGCTCTCTCTCTCGAGCGTCTCTCCTGCTCTCTCTCTCTCGAGCGTCTCTCCTGCTCTCTCTCGAGTGTCTCTCCTGCTCTCTCTCTCGAGCGTCTCTCCTGCTCTCTCTCTCGAGCGTCTCTCCTGCTCTCTCTCGAGCGTCTCTCCTGCTCTCTCTCTCGAGCTTCTCTCCTGCTCTCTCTCTCGAGCTTCTCTCCTGCTCTTTCTCTCAAGCGTCTCTCTCTCTCTTGCATCTCTCCTGCTCTCTCTCTCTCGAGCGTCTCTCCTGCTCTCTCTCTCGAGCGTCTCTCCTGCTCTCTCTCGAGCGTCTCTCCTGCTCTCTCTCGAGCGTCTCTCCTGCTCTCTCTCTCGAGCTTCTCTCCTGCTCAATCTCTCGAGCGTCTCTCTCTCTCTCGAGCGTCTCTCCTGCTCTCTCTCTCTTGAGCGTCTCTCCTGCTCTCTCTCTCTCGAGCGTCTCTCTCTCTCTAGCGTCTCTCCTGCTCTCTCTCTCTCGAGCATCTCTCCTGCTCTCTCTCTCTCGAGCGTCTCTCCTGCTCTCTCTCTCGAGCGTCTCTCCTGCTCTCTCTCTCTCTCGAGCGTCTCTCCTGCTCTCTCTCTCGAGCGTCTCTCCTGCTCTCTCTCTCTCTCGAGCGCCTCTCCTGCTCTCTCTCTCGAGCGTCTCTCCTGCTCTCTCTCTCGAGCGTCTCTCCTGCTCTCTCTCTCGAACGTTTCTCCTGCTCTCTCTCTCGAGCGTCTCTCCTGCTCTGTCTCTCTCTCTCGAGCGTCTCTCCTGCTCTCTCTCGAGCGTCTCTCCTGCTCTCTCTCTCGAGCGTCTCTCCTGCGCTCTCTCTCTCAAGCGTCTCTCCTGCTCTCTCTCTCTCGAGCGTCTCTCCTGCTCTCTCTCTCTCGAGCGTCTCTCCTGCTCTCTCTCTCGAGCGTCTCTCCTGCTCTCTCTCGAGCGTCTCTCCTGCTCTCTCTCTCGAGCGTCTCTCCTGCTCTCTCTCTCTCGAGCGTCTTTCTAGCGTCTCTCCTGCTCTCTCTCTCTCGAGCGTCTCTCCTGCTCTCTCTCGAGCGTCTCTCCTGCTCTCTCTCTCTCGAGCGTCTCTCCTGCTCTCTCTCTCTCGAGCGTCTCTCCTGCTCTCTCTCTCTAGCGTCCCTCCTGCTCTCTCTCGAGCGTCTCTCCTGCTCTCTCTCTCGAGCGTCTCTCCTGATCTTGAGCGTCTCTCCTGCTCTCTCTCTCTCTCTCTCGAGCGTCTCTCCTGCTCTCTCTCTCTCGAGCGTCTTTCTAGCGTCTCTCCTGCTCTCTCTCTCGAGCGTCTCTCCTGCTCTCTCTCTCTCGAGCGTCTCTCCTGCTCTCTCTCTTGAGCGTCTCTCCTGCTCTCTCTCTTGAGCGTCTCTCCTGCTCTCTCTCTCGAGCGTCTCTCCTGATCTCGAGCATCTCTCCTGCTCTCTCTCTCGAGCGTCTTTCTAGCGTCTCTCCTGCTCTCTCTCTCTCTCGAGCGTCTCTCCTGATCTCGAGCATCTCTCCTGCTCTTTCTCTCGAGCGTCTTTCTAGCGTCTCTCCTGCTCTCTCTCTCTCGAGCGTCTTTCTAACGTCTCTCCTGCTCTCTCCAGCCCTTGTCTGCTTGATCGCTGATACTGCCATACTTTGTGGTCTGTATACACTGTGTTCCAAATTATTATGCAAATATTATTTTCTCAGATTTTCCCAAATTACCTATATGAATTGCAGTCATTGTAATTTTCCAGTCAAATAACTATTAGAGTACAATTGAAAGGTTTTTGTACAAACTGCCTATGATAACAGTATATTTAAAAAAATAAAACACTCAAACTGCACTCAAAATGCATGTTCCAAATTATTATGCACAGCAGAGTTTTCAACCTTTTAATTTTAATAAAGAACAAAAAAATGGTCTTTTTTGAAATTCTAAGCATTAGCAGGTTATTACACACTGAAATCAAACAGTTTTCAACTCAAAACTTTATTCTAGGTGATGTTACATTTGCACATAGGACCGCTTGTTCGAAAGGAGCTTCTGAACTCTCTCGTCCATTGAATTTGTCAGGTTTTGGATGGTTTCTGCTTCAATTGTTTTGCATGAGGACAGAATACCCTCCCAGAGCTGTTGCTTAGATGTGAACTGCCTCCCGCCATCATAGACACTCCTTTTGATGATGCTCCAGAGGTTCTCAATGGGGTTGAGGTCAGGGGAGCATGGGGGCCACACCATAAGTTTGTCCCCTTTTATGCCCATAGCAGCCAGAGATGCAGATGTGTTATGTGCAGCATGAGACGGGGCATTATCATGCATGAAAATGATCTTGCTGCGGAATGCACGGTTCTTCTTCTTGAACCATGGAAGCAAGTGCTGTTTGAGAAACTCAACATACATTATGGAGTTCATCTTTACCCCTTCAGGGATCCTAAAAGGGCCGACAATCTCTCTCCCCATGATTCCAGCCCAAAACATTACTCCACCTCCTCCTTGTTGGCGCTGTAGCCGTGTTTGCATGGGGTGTCCATCAACCAGCCATCCTCCACTCCATCCATCTGGACCATCAAGATCATTTCATGCATGATAATGCACCGTCTCATGATGCACATAACACATCTGCATCTCTGGCTGCTATGGGCATAAAAGGGGACAAACTTATGGTGTGGCCCCCATGCTCCCCTGACCTCAACCCCATTCAGAACCTCTGGAGCATCATCAAAAGGAGTGTCTATGATGGCGGGAGGCAGTTCACATCTAAGCAACAGCTCTGGGAGGGTATTCTGTCCTCATGCACAACAATTAAAGCAGAAACCATCCAAAACCTGACAAATTCAATGGACGAGAGAGTTCAGAAGCTCCTTTCGAACAAGGGGTCCTATGTGCAAATGTAACATCACCTAGAATAAAGTTTTGAGTTGAAAACTGTTTGATTTCAGTTTGTAATAACCTGCTAATGCTTAGAATTTCAAAAATGACCATTTTTTTGTTCTTTATTAAAATGAAAAGGTTGAAAACTCTGCTGTGCATAATAATTTGGAACATGCATTTTGAGTGCAGTTTGAGTTTTTTATTTTTTAAAAAATATACTGTTATCATAGGCAGTTTGTACAAAAACCGTTCAATTGTACTCTAATAGTTATTGACTGGAAAATTACAATGACTGCAATTCATATAGGTAATTTGGGAAAATCTGAGAAAATATTATTTGCATAATAATTTGGAACACAGTGTATATGTACAATTTTAATATGATCAATAGAAATATGTAAATATATTATATATATACACACACTGCTCAAAAAATAAAGGGAACACTTAAACATCACAACTCCAAGTCAATAACACTTCTGTGAAATCTACCTGTCCAGTTATGAAGCAACACGGATTGTGAATCAATTTCTCCTGCTGTTGTGCAAATGGAGCAGACAACTGGTAGAAATGATAGGCAATTAGCCAGATACCCCCTATAAAGGAGTGGTTCTGCAGGTGGTGACCACAGACCATTTCTCTGTTCTCATTCTTTTTGGCTGATGTTTTGGTCACTTTTTCATTTTGCCATTGCTCTCACCCCTAGAGGTACATTAGCATTAGGCAGTGTCTACAGTACAACCCACAGAAGTTGCTCAGGTAGTGCCGTTCATCCAGGATGGCACATCAGTGCGAGCTGTGGCAAGAAGTGTAGCTGTGTCTGTCAGCACAGTGTCCAGAGCATGGAGCAGATACCAGGAGATGTGCAGGGAGCCATAGGAGGGCAACAACCCAGCAACAGGACCGTTACCTCCTCCTTTGTGCAAGGAGGAACAGGAGGAGCACTGCCAGAGCCCTGCAAAATGACCTCCAGCTGGCCACAAATGTGCATGTGTCTGCACAAACGGTTAGAAACCGACTCCATGAGGGTGGTATGAGGGCCCGATGTCCACAGATGGGGGTTGTGCTCACAGCCCAACACCGAGCAGGACGCTTGACATTTGCCACAGAACACCAGGATTGGCAAAGTCGCCACTGGTGCCCTCTGCTCTTCACAGATGAAAGCTCAGTATTGTGTGTGGCCTCCACGTGCCTGTATGACCTCCCTACAACGCCTGGGCATGCTCCTGATGAGGTTGCGGATGGTCTCCTGTGGGATCTCCTCCCAGACCTAGACTAAAGCATCAGCCAACTCCTGAACAGTCAGTGGTGCAACGCGACGTTGGTGGATGTGACTCGCCCCCTGGGCCGTGGGGTACTCGGATCCGGGCAGTAGGGGAACGATGGGAGTAGTAGTGGCAACCCGGTTTCGTGGCTCAGGGTGGTCAGGCCAGTGGTAGTCCGTTATGTGCTGATGTTTATGTCCGACTACGCCACCCGTGGATTTGCGGTTATTAGGAACCGCCGCTGCATGCCGACCGCTGGGGCTGATGAGGTGTGCAGCTAGGGTAGTGTGACTCCCCACGGGAAGAGTGCGGCCCCAGGGCAGTATAGTGGATGGTGGGAGTGATGGTGGTGAGAGTCCCAGTGCTGATAGTGCTGGAGAAGCAAGGAGCACACAGACAACAGGTTGCAGTCCAGGGTCTTTACTAGAACAGGTAAATTGACCCATAAACAGTCCCGGCTAGGAGGGGGACCTGGATGTCTGAGAGCAACGGGGAAATTGGCCCTGGTCAGGGTGAGGGTGTAGGCCTACCGTGCTTTCTGCGCTCCTTCTGGCTATCTCCTCCTGATAGGGTAACAGCCCACGTTTCCAAGCTTTCCGTGTATTCTCGCCTGTATGGCCTGCGACGTGGGTTCCTTTCTGCTCCCAGCCTTGTACGGCTTTACTGGTACCTTCTGTTGTGGCAGGGCCTCCAGGCTTCTTAGGCCAAGGAATATACAGTCCCCTGCGGACTGGTTCTCTGCTGGGGGATGTGGAATCCTCTCAGCCTCAGACACCAAAGTCTGGTAAATTAAGTCCTCTTTCTGCCAAGACAGGCTCTCTTCGCCTCTTGTCTCTGGCTTGTGGCTCTCCTCCTGCCACACTTCCTCTTAGGTGCAGTGCAACTGTCTGTCCCTGTTCTGCTCTGGGACAAGTCTCAATGCTGAGACAGGCCATCCAGTTCTCTCTAACCCTGCCCCCAGCACCAGCTTTTATAGGGGCAGCCTGCTCCCCCTACTGGCCTGAGACAGGAGGCATTGCATGCTAATGTTCCCCTGACTAGAGAACCTCCCCCTTGCTCTCAGACACAGCTTTAATACATTTTGTGGCATCCAGGCCAGGGTGACACATTCCCCCCTAGTGAAATTTAGTACTCCGGGACTAAACAATAAACAAAGACAATAAAACATTAATAGACATTAATAGACAGACGACGCACAAATTGAGTTCTTAAGGTCACAGTGTGGCCTGTGACCGGGTGTCCATATCACCAATACAACGGGGAGCCTTAACCAGGTGGGGGTCTGTCCTACCCCAAGTCCTTCACAGTCTTAGTTCATTCCTTGGTTAGGCTCCGAACGCAGTCCATACCAGGTCCCGGTTATAAAAAGTCCATAACCTGTGAGTCCTTACAGTAACTGCAAGAAACTGAAACACGGAATTACCAAACATGCATGTAACTTTGCAAACAATTCAACATTTGGCAACAAGGTTATTTACAATTTTAGTGCGCTCTATATTCTCCAGCGAGCGGGTATCAGCCCCTTTGTGCTCCTGGTTGACCTACGTAGCCCACTGTCTGGTGGTGGACCAACCTGGCTTTCCCCACTAGTGTTAGGGGTACAGCTATCAGCTGGGTGTACAGGTAGGGAAGGCAGCTGTCTGTGGGTCCTTTGGCTTACCGCAGGCATGGCAGGCTCACTGTCAGCAGAGGGTTGACTCTCCTGGGCTGCTGGTACAGGCTCTTCTGCCTCTGGAACCGCTTGCTCCTCTTCACCTTCCGGCTCTGGTGTTGGTTGTTGCTGTGCCGGTTGCAGGAAATGCAGGACGGGTACCACTATGGCATCATTTATGCGAGTCCAGGACTGAGGGAACTCTCCGAGAACGGTGCTGATCATTTCTTCCTTGTCCTCTGCGGGTTCAAGGTCACTCTGATCCTCTTCTGCACTACGGAGTTGCTCGGGGCATCTTTTGAGATGGTCTCTGGAGACGGTACTAGTGGTTTCTCCTCCGTCCTTGGTGATCACGCACACCTTCGGGTTGTCGTGATCAGACTGCAGTACGGTGTAGGGTTCCCTTTCCCACTGGTCGTCCAACTTGTGAAGCCTTCTTTTTCGCTTTAGGACTTGCTCACCAGGTTCTAGGGGACCAGCAGGGGCGTGTTGGTTGAAGAGTTTTTCTTGCCTCTCTCTCACCTGGGCCAGGCTCTTCTCCACAGTCTACTGCACCTTCTTGTACTGCAGTTGCCTTTCCGTATCCCAGTCCGCATCCGGGGAGGTGTCCTCAGGCGTTAGGACTCCCATCTCCAGGTCTATAGGCAGCTTACCCGGTCTGGGTCGCATCAGGTAAGCCGGGGTGCAGTTGGTAGCATTCACCGGGATATGATTGTATAAGTCTATCAGGTCCGGCAGTTTTTCTGGCCACAGGCTGCGCTCCTCCAGGGGCAACGTCTTCAGGAGATCAATGACTATATTGTTCATCTTCTCACACATCCCGTTGGTTTGTGGGTGGTAAGGCGTTGTCCGAATCTTCTTACAGCCATAGAGGTTGCCGAACTCCTGGAAGATTTCAGCCTCGAACGCTGGACCCTGGTCTGTCAGGACCTGTTCCGGATACCCGTGTGGACGGCAGAAATATTGCTGGAAGGCTCTGGCCGCTGTTTGGGCTGTCAAGTCTTTTACTGGGACCACCACTAGAAAACGGGAATAGTGGTCCACGATTGTCAGGGCATAGATGTATCCTGACCGGCTGGGAGCCAATTTGACATGGTCCAGAGCTACCAGCTCAAGAGGCTGCGTGGTGACGATGGGCCTCAAGGGTGTCTTCTGGCTGGTGCGGTCCTTCCTCCTTAGGTGACAAGGGCCACAGTCTCTGCACCATTTTTCTACAGCTCCTCTCATGCCGACCCAAAAGAACCTTCCTCTTAGTAGGAACTCCAGTTTCTTCCAACCGAACCGATGTGTCCCGCTCTGTCATGGTAAGCCCCCAGGACCATAGCTGCATCCCGCCTTGGGACCACGACTTGCCAGGTCAGCTCGTGCGTACGGTGGTTGACAATCCTTCTGCACAACTTGCCTTCGTAGAGGAACAGCTTGCTCTTCTCTTTCCATAGCTGCTTGGCTTCCTCTGGAGCATCCGGATCTATGCGGGCATCTTCCTGGGTCAGCAGATCTTTCACCAGGCGGATGGCAGGGTCACTATCTTGGGTCTCGGCCCAGCTGTGTTGAGGTAGGGGATTTATCATCACGGTTGTTAGATCCTCCTCCTTCACGCGGTGGGAGTATTGAGCAGCTCCATACCGGTGAAACGCGGGGAGTTCTACCTCCTCCAGCTCTTCTGGGTCTTCGTCACCTTCAGATAAGTGAGGCATCCTCGATAGGGCGTCAGCGTTGGCATTGGTTTTGCCGGCCCGGTACTTGATCAGTCATAGTTGGAGAGACGGGCCATCCACCGCTGTTCTAGGGCACCCAGTCTTGCATTGTCCAGGTGTGTCAACGGGTTGTTGTCCGTGTACACGGTGAACTTTGCGGAGGCCAGGTAATGCTTGAAGCGTTCCGTCACGGCCCACACCACCGCCAAGAATTCTAGCTTGAAGGAGCTGTAATTCTCCGGGTTCCTCTTGGTGGGTCTCAGCTTCCGGCTGGCGTACGCGATCACCCTTTCTCTGCCCTGTTGGTTTTGGAACAGTACGGCTCCCAGTCCCACATTACTGGCATCTGTGTGGAGAATGAAAGGCTGGCCATAATCAGGGTAGGCCAGGATCTCGTCCCCTGTGAGGGCCATCTTTAGCTGGCGGAAGGACTCCTCTTCCGGTTTATCCCACTTGAAGGGCGGCTTTTGGCTCCTGGACTTAGACTGTCCGATCAGGAGGTCCTGCATAGGAGCTGCCATCTTAGTGAACCCGGGGATGAACCTTCGGTAGTAGCCTACCAACCCGAGAAACTGTCTCACCTCTTTGATGTTCGAGGGGCTTGGCCAGCTCTTGATTGCCGTGACCTTGTCAGGGTCGGGGGCCACTCCTTCCGCGCTTACCACGTGCCCTAGGTACTGGTCCTTTGGTTTCAGCAGGTGACACTTCGATGGTTTCACCTTCAGGCCATAGCCTGCCAGGGCTTCGAACACCTCGGCCAGGTGCTTTAGGTGGTCCTCGTAGGTCTTCGAATAGACGATCACGTCGTCCAGGTAAAGGAGGACCGTCTCGAAGTTTCGGTGCCCTAGACATCATTCCATCAGCCTCTGGAAGGTCCCTGGTGCGTTGCAGAGCCCGAAGGGCATACAGTTGAACTCACTCAGTCCCATCGGGGTGGTGAAGGCAGTCTTCTCCTTGTCAGCCTCTGCCACAGGAACCTGCCAGTACCCGCTAGTAAGGTCCAAAGTAGAAAAGAAGTTAGCAGATTTTAGTGCGGCTAAAGACTCCTCTATTCTAGGCAGCGGATATGCGTCTTTGTGGGTGATACGGTTGATTTGTCTATAGTCCACGCACATTCTCATGGTGCCGTCTTTCTTTTTGACCAGAACCAAGGGGGCTGCCCAGGGGCTACAGCTGTCTCTAATAACCCCAGCTTCTTTCATCTCTCTTAGCATGCCCTTTGCGTTCTGATAATGTGCAGGGGGTACAGGTCTGTGCCTCTCTTTTATTGGTGGGTGGCTCCCTGTGGGGATGTGGTGTTCTATCCCTTTTACTCTGCCGAAGTCTAGCGGGTGCTTACTAAAGACTCTCTCGTACTCCTGTACCACCCGGTAGACTCCTTGTTTTTGGTGCAGGGGAGTGGAGTCAGCACCCACATGGAGTTTCTGGCACCAGTCCTCCTTTTGTTTCTGGGAGCCATTACCCTCCGCCTGAGGAGATGGAGGCAAGGGTTCCACGGCCCTGATAGCTTTGTGTTCGACAACAAACAGTTTGGCGAGTGTAGCGTACCTGGGTAAGTGTACTTCCCTCTCCCCAATGTTGAGGATGCGGACGGGCACCCTCCCATGACGGACATCAACCACCCCCCGGGCTGTCAAAATGGTGGGCCTGCTGTCTGAGTACACGGGTTCTACCATGGCTTGGTAGTCTCTACCTCTCAACCCGATTGCAGTCCGACACCAGATCATCATTTCACTTTTGGGAGGCATGGAAATGGGGAATGGGTCACTCAGTCTTACGCTACCGATCTCACCACCAGACAGTTCTACCTGCTGCCGTCTCATCAGGGCTTTTATCTCCTTGTTGAGGACTCTCTGTTGGCTGGAACTAGCATTCACCGCCACCTGTTGTAGAATTACAATTACCTCTGAAAGACCATTTTCAATTACGTTAGTACCCACAGTTATTTTAGGGTGACTTTCACGACGGTCAATGTCCACAATAATCACCCCCTGTGCCGGCAGTTCAACTTTACCAATTTTAATGGTCATCTCCTTGAACCCCATCTGCGGCACGGGTAAGCCATTACTGGCGATGATGCTCAAGTTATTGTCTGGATACCGTGTGATATCAGCATCAGTCCAATACTGCTTAAAAAGTACATAAGGGATAGTGGTTACTTGTGACCTATTATCCAGCAAGGCGCTCATGGGGATACCGTCCAGCACCATGGGTAAAACCGGGCGCCTCCCAACGTACTTATTACGCCAATTGTAAGGGCCTGGTGATCTTATGCCTGGGGGTTGGCCCTTTGCCCCAGGTTGGACCCTTTTAAATTACAGTACCTGGAAATGTGTCCGGGCTGGTTGCATCGACGGCAAATGGGCTGTCCATCCTCTGCGTAGCGGTCTGTGGGCCTCCCTCGGAACGACGGGATCCTCCTCTGTCGACGCCACGGGACATCCTCCGGACTTGAAGCCAGCTCGATGGGTCTTGACGGGTCCACTTGCAACGCCTGGACGGTCCTGGTCAACGCCGCGACGCTCCTGGTCAGCTCCTGGACTTGGTGGTGCAGGTCTTTCGACGGGGCTTGGTTCAGGGCCTGTGCATCAGCCCCCACGGGATCCATAGAGGAGGGCGCCGCCTCCTGGTGGTTGGTGAGAGCAGGGCGCCGGGGGTTTACAGCGCCACTGGTTGCAGATTCACGGAGCACCCTTATGGCCCTGTCCTTAAATTGGGCAAAGGTTAGGTCGGGGTTCTGAAAGAACATGAGACGCAGTTGGGCCCTGTGGGCGCTAGACAGCAGACCTTCTATGAATTGTTCTGTTAGCAGCTTATCCGTTTCCTGCACACTGCCAGGGTCAGTTTGTTGAATAGCCCTCAAGGCTTCCTGCAGATTTAGGGCATAGTCTCTGATGCTGTCCTGTGCCCGCTGCTTACATCCATAGAACCTCATTTTAATCTCAGCGGAGGTACGTGTGTCAAAGGTACCCCGCAGCCGGGCCAGAATACCCTTCACAGTCCTTTTATCCTCAGTGGGCCATGATTTTACCTCCCTTTGGGCTGCGCCAGTTAACTGCCCTGTCAATATGCTGACCTTCTGTTCCTCTGTCAGGGGGTAAACGTGGAACAAACTGTATAGCCTTTCCTTGAAGTCAGTTAGGGCATGGGGCTCCCCTGAGTATTTGGGCAGCCAGGCCGCTCCAGGGATGTAGGGCAGGGAAAAGGGCATCACCGCTGCTGCAGCTGCGTTGGTGGTAGTGGGCGCCTCTGTGTCCGACATCTTCCTCCCCCCTAGTTAAGCGTGGCCTACCTTCCGACGATCCTCTTCTGTAGGCCGCGGCTCCGCTGCTGCTGCTCTGGACGAGGACCTTGCGTCGCGTCCTGATGACGTCAGCGTCGCTCTCTCTCCCTTCCAGGACCTTGCGCAGCGTCGGTGCGTGGGGCGGAGCTTCGGATCTCGCGCGGTTTTGAAGTCCACGCCCCTCTTCTTCCCGCGCGGCGTCCTGAAGATGGCGTCCGATGGCGAGAAACAGCTGCGGATGGCGGGAAGACGGCAGAAGACGGCGGGAAACAGTCCAAGATGGCGTCTGATGGCGGGAATCGGCTCCGGATGGCGGGAAACGACTCCGGACGGCGGGAAACTTCGCCACAGGTAAGTTACAAAAGTCTTTTTCAGGCACGCAGTACCCGGTGGTTGCGGGCATGAAATCCTGCCGACTACGCCAAAGCTGACTCGCCTCTTGGGCCGTGGGGCACTCGGATCCGGGCAGTCTGGGAACGATGGGAGTAGTAGTGGCAACCCGGTTCCGTGGCTCAGGGTGGTCAGGCCAGTGGTAGTCCGTTATGTGCTATTGATTATGTCCGACTACGCCACCCGTGGATTGCGGTTATTAGGAACCGCCGCTGCATGCCGACCGCTGGGGCTGATGAGGTGTGCAGCTAGGGTAGTGTGACTCCCCACGGGAAGAGTGCGGCCCCAGGGCAGTATAGTGGATGGTGGGAGTGATGGTGGTGAGAGTCCCAGTGCTGATAGTGCTGGAGAAGCAAGGAGCACACAGACAACAGGTTGCAGTCCAGGGTCTTTACTAGAACAGGTAAATTGACCCATAAACAGTCCCGGATAGGAGGGGGACCTGGATGTCTGAGAGCAACGGGGAAATTGGCCCTGGTCAGGGTAAGGGTGTAGGCCTACCGTGCTTTCTGCGCTCCTTCTGGCTATCTCCTCCTGATAGGGTAACAGCCCACGTTTCTAAGCTTTCTGTGTATTCTCGCCTGTATGGCCTGCGACGTGGGTTCCTTTCTGCTCCCAGCCTTGTACGGCTTTACTGGTCCCTTCTGTTGTGGCAGGGCCTCCAGGCTTCTTAGGCCAAGGAATATACAGTCCCCTGCGGACTGGTTCTCTGCTGGGGGATGTGGAATCCTCTCAGCCTCAGACACCAAAGTCTGGTAAATTAAGTCCTCTTTCTGCCAAGACAGGCTCTCTTCGCCTCTTGTCTCTGGCTTGTGGCTCTCCTCCTGCCACACTTCCTCTTAGGTGCAGTGCAACTGTCTGTCCCTGTTCTGCTCTGGGACAAGTCTCAATGCTGAGACAGGCCATCCAATTCTCTCTAACCCTGCCCCCAGCACCAGTTTTTATAGGGGCAGCCTGCTCCCCCTACTGGCCTGAGACAGGAGGCATTGCATGCTAATGTTCCCCTGACTAGAGAACCTCCCCCTTGCTCTCAGACACAGCTTTAATACATTTTGTGGCATCCAGGCCAGGGTGACACAGATGGAGCGAGACATGATGTCCCAGATGTGCTCAATCGGATTCAGGTCTGGGGAACAGGCGGGCCAGTCCATAGCTTCAATGCCTTCACCTTGCAGAAACTGCTGACACACTCCAGCCACATGAGGTCTGGCAATGTCCTGCATACTGCATAAGGGGCATAATGGGGGCATTACACTGTGTGGGGGCATAATACATACTACATAAGGGGCATAATGGGGGCATTAAACTTTTTGGGGCATCATACATACTGCATAAGGGGCATAATGGGGGCAATACACTGTGTGGGGGCATCATACATACTGCATAAGGGGCATAATGGGGGCATTACATTGTGTGGTAGCATCATACATCTTGTATAAGGGGCATAATGGGGGCATTACACTGTGTGGGAGCATCATACATACTGCATGAGGGGCATAATGGTGGCATACACTGTGTGGTGCATCATACATACTGTATAAGGGGCATAATGGGGGCATTACACTGTGTGGGGCATCATATATACTGTATAAGGGGCATAATGGGGCATTACACTGTGTGGGGGCATCATACATACTGCATAAGGGGCATAATGGGGGCATTACACTGTGTGGGGGCATCATACATACTGCATAAGGAGCATAATGGGGGCATTACACTGTGTGGGGGCATCATGTATACTGCATAAGGGGCATAATGGGGGCATTACACTGTGTGGGGGCATCATACATCCTGCATAAGGGGCATAATGGGGGCATTACACTGTGTGGGGGCATCATACATCCTGCATAAGGGGCATAATGGGGGCATTACACTGTGTGGGGGCATCATGCATCCTGCATAAGGGGCATAATGGGGGCATTACACTGTGTGGGGGCATCATACATACTGCATAAGGGGTATAATGGGGGCATTACACTGTGGGGGGCATCATGCATACTGCATAAGGGGTATAATGGGGGCATTACACTGTGGGGGGCATCATGCATCCTACATAAGGGGCATAATGGGGGCATTACACTGTGTGGGGGCATCATACATACTGCATAAGGGGTATAATGGGGGCATTACACTGTGGGGGGCATCATGCATCCTACATAAGGGGCATAATGGGGGCATTACACTGTGTGGGGGCATCATACATACTGCATAAGGGGTATAATGGGGGCATTACACTGTGTGGGGGCATCATACATACTGCATAAGGGGTATAATGGGGGCAACACTGTGGGGGGCATCATGCATCCTACATAAGGGGCATAATGGGGGCATTACACTGTGTGGGGGCATCATACATACTGCATAAGGGGTATAATGGGGGCATTACACTGTGGGGGGCATCATGCATCCTACATAAGGGGCATAATGGGGGCATTACACTGTGTGGGGGGCATCATACATCCTGCATAAGGGGCATAACACTGTGTGGGGGCATCATACATCCTGCATAAGGGGCATAATGGGGGCATTACACTGTGTGGGGGGCATCATACATACTGCATAAGGGGCATAATGGGGGCATTACACTGTGTGGGGGCATCATACATCCTGCATAAGGGGCATAATGGGGGCATTACACTGTGTGGGGGCATCATGCATCCTGCATAAGGGGCATAATGGGGGCATTACACTGTGTGGGGGCATCATACATACTGCATAAGGGGTATAATGGGGGCATTACACTGTGGGGGGCATCATGCATCCTACATAAGGGGCATAATGGGGGCATTACACTGTGTGGGGGCATCATACATACTGCATAAGGGGTATAATGGGGGCATTACACTGTGGGGGGCATCATGCATCCTACATAAGGGGCATAATGGGGGCATTACACTGTGTGGGGGCATCATACATTCTGTATAAGGGGCATAATGGGGGCATTACACTGTGGGGCCAGTAAAGGGGCCCTTTACTATGAAAACAATACGTTTCCTCCCTTCCTGTCTCCATAGTTGGGTCGTATGTATCTATTATAGGAAACAGAACAAAAACCTTATGATTCTTATAAAGGGGCAACACAAGACCCCAAAAGAGTCTCTGTGCTCAAGGGGTTAATGCCCCCTGCGCCCAGTAATGGGGGATCCCCACATACCTCCACCTGCAGAGCCGCCACCACATATATGGCTGCTCTGTGCGCACAGGAGCTGTGATGAGGTCACAGGAGGGGAAGAGTCAGGGGTCACATGATCAGGGGCCTCAGTGGATGTGTGACACCCCAGGGGTCTGGTTGCCACAGTGATAGAGATATTATGTCTGAGAGCAGGTGGGAGGTCCTTTGGTCAGGGATCCTGTGCATGCCACACCTCCTGCCCAGTCTTGGGAGGGGAAGGACTTCCCCTATATAAACCTGGGGCTGAGGCAGGGTAGGGAGTTCTGAGAGGAGAAGACAGGGAGCAGAGCTGCTCTATGGGCTCTGCTCCACAGGCAGGCCCTGTCCAGGGGCCTGAGCCTGGAGTCAAGGAGAGTAGAGACAAGAAACAGTCATATGAAGAAACAGCAGAAGCTCAGTGGGAGCAATACTAATACGAGTCAGGGGCTGGCAGCTGCAGAGCTCACCCTGACTGAGAAGCTTTCTTACCGGACCCGGCGTCCGAGGCTGTGGGGACTAACTCTTACCCAGCAGCAGAAGCCGACCGGCAGGGGATTTCAGGTCCTCAGGCCCAGAAACCCGAAGGCACGGTCACACGCGTGGGACCAGCACCGCCATCGTGGAGCGGAAGCCATTAGAAGGCCCCGAGTCACCGGCCATACGGGTGAGCACCACACGGTACACTCAGGGACGTGGGCTACTTATATCCGCTTCTAGCAAGGTAGCCAGAAGAGTACAGTCAGTTTGGGAGGCCTACAACTCCGCCTGGCCAGGGGAGATCCCATCTGCTCAACGACTGACCAGGCCCCGTTCGCTAGCAAGTACTCCGGGAGGGTCTATCGTTGTTACCAGTAAAGACCCTGAATTACACCGCACCGTCTCTGAGTGGTTCCTGCTACCCCCATTTTCCACGTCGGCTGCCCTGAGGCCATACCCCTCCCGTTGGGGGTTATACTATCACGCTGCACAATTCTACACCGGCCTCAGCGGTCTGCCCTGCAGCGGCAGCTCCATAGCTGCAAATCAATGGGTGGCGTAGTCGACACTCAAATAACATCTATCAAGACTGCCACACACTGAGTTGACTCCCTGGGCACGGACCGGGTCCCCGCCACTCGGAGACTACAACCCTCATCTGATCCGGTTCCGGGTAAGCCCCGTGCGCGAGACGCTGCGCGACACAGCAGGCCCAGGGGCGCGTCAGATGCAGGACTCTGCTGTGCTGGTTGTCATGGTGCTGGATGAGCTGAAGTTTATGTGTGGGGTCAGGAGTAGTGTTGAGCGATACCTTCCGATATCGGGAAATATCGTATCAGATTGGATAGGACCGATACCCAAAAGTATCGGATATCGCCGATTCCGATACCGGAAACCAATGCAAGTCAATGGGACACTAATATCGGAAAGCCATCCCAGCGTGAGAGAATTCTCCTGATTGTTTAAAAGCCGGCGGGCGGTAAAAAGCCGCCGGCTTTTAAACAATCACACAGCCCCATACTGCTTCCCCGCAGCCTCCCACCCCGATCCTGCGCTCCCCCCGCCACCTCCCATCCCGATCGTAAGTTAGGACCGGGCGGGGAGCGCAGCACCAAGGAGCAGGGAGCGAAGGACCCGGGCGGGGAAGCCGGCAGTGAAAAGACTACACCGCCGGCTTTCCCGTTCTGTGCTGCGCTCTCCCGCCGGTTATTTCAAATGAACAGCTGAGGTATCAGGTGATGCTGATCAGCTGTTCATTTGAAGTAGCCGCGGTGCCCTCAGAGGGTTCATGTGAGTTCATGCTTCACTGCATGAACTCACATGAACTTTCCCACGGCCGCACAGGTCAGCCTCACCTCCCAGACCATCAGACCCATCATGATTGGTGTGTGCGCAGGTGTCTGTGCGATGTGTGCGGGTGTGTGCGCGATGTCTGCGGGTGTCTGCGTGCAGGCAGACATAGGCTAATGTGACACTACTACTCCCATCGGCCTATGTCTGTCCCCCGTCCACTTGTGCCAGCAGGATCAGCTCGATGGGAGCAGTAGCTATTTTAGCTGCCCCATATGTTATTTTTGCCCCTATACATCTTTTATGTTTTTAGGCCCCCCATATATTTTTTTTGTTTTTGGTCCCCAATAAATTTTAAATACATTTTTCATTGGTGGCCAGTGGTTACCTAAAATAAATTAGTTCATACATTACCTGATCGCCACCTAAAATAAAGTAAAAAATAAAAAACTACACCTATACTCACCTAGACACCTAATTCCCCGAAGCCATCGATCTCCTGTAATAAAATATAAAATATTAAACCACAACCTTATCCTTACCCCTCCGTAGTAGTCCACGAGTGTCCCACGAAGATCTCCAGTTTAGAGCAGCCACATAAAATGTGACCGCTCTAAACCACTGCCGCCGCTAGAATGACGGGGCCGTAAAGCAGCCCCATCATTGCATAAACCGGTGTCTAGGTGAGTATAGGTGTAGTTTTTTATTTTTTACTTTATTTTAGGTGGCGATCAGGTAATGTATGAACTAATTTATTTTAGGTAACCACTGGCCACCAATGAAAAATGTATTTAAAATTTATTGGGGACCAAAAACAAAAAAAATATATGGGGGGCCTAAAAACATAAAAGATGTATAGGGGCAAAAATAACATGGGGCAGTTTAAATAGCAGGATCAGGCTGATGGGAACTACTGCTCCCATCGAGCTGATCCTGCTGGCACGAGTGGACGGGGGACAGACAAAGGCCGATGTGAGTAGTAGTGTCACATCGGCCTATGTCTGCCTGCACGCAGACACCCGCAGACATCGCGCACACACCCGCACACATCGCACAGACACCCGCGCACACTCCAATCATGATGGGTCTGATGGTCTGGGAGGTGAGTCTGACCTGTGCGGCCGTGGGAAAGTTCATGTGAGTTCATGCAGTGAAGCATGAACTCACATGAACCCTCTGAGGGCACCGCAGCTACTTCAAATGAACAGCTGATCAGCATCACCTGATACCTCAGCTGTTCATTTGAAATAACCGGCGGGAGAGCGCAGCACAAAACGGGAAAGCCGGCGGTGAAGTCTTTTCCCTGCCGGCTTCCCCGCCTGGGTCCTTCGCTCCCTGCTCCTTGGTGCTGCGCTCCCCGCCCGGTCCTAACTTACGATCGGGATGTGAGGTGGCGGGGGGAGCGCAGGATCGGGGTGGGAGGCTGCGGGGAAGCAGTATGGGGCTGTGTGATTGTTTAAAAGCCGGCGGCTTTTTACCGCCTGCCGGCTTTTAAACAATCAGGATAATTCTCTCACGCTGGGATGGCATTCCGATATTAGCGTCCCATTGACTTGCATTGGTTTCCGGTATCGGAATCGGCGATATCCGATACTTTTTGGGTATCGGTCCGATCCAATCCGATCCGATATTTCCCGATATCGGAAGGTATCGCTCAACATTAAGTAATACATAAGAATAATATGTACTATGTCTGACCACTACAAACACTCATCTGAACTGGTCCAAGTGCTGTCAGGTTTTTTCACGGGCAGCACTTAGACAATACGGTCGTGTGAATATAGGCTTATGATGCATCTGGTAATAAACATGTTAAGGATGGGCCGCTACTCATGGGCCACTGCTGTGTGCTTGCCCCCCAGGCTAAAATGTGCCAGCCAGCCCCTGCTGCACCGGGTGCCAGAAAACCTAGATACACCTTTGGAATAGGTATCCTGCAAAGTAAGGATGGGGTTTGGTGTTTTTAAATGATTTTATTGACTCTGTGCATTTATATTTTGTATCAATAATATGATATGGTTATATATATCTTCTGGATATCAGGAGGGCTTATCCCTGTGCCTTGACTCTCTCCTTCTCCTTCGATGTCCTGTATAGGCCAAAAAAAACTACGCGTTTCGAGGACTCACAGTTCCTCTTCGTCAGCTTCTCGCTGGTAGTCAAACTGGTAACCTAATAAAGTCCAAACGCCCCCCACAAAGATAATACAACCAAAGAAATGGAGGAAGATCCAATACTAACAAGACGGTGCAAAAGGACATATGGAGGTGCAATAGAACTAAGATAGAATTCCAATAAGAATAGACTGTGTGTGAAAAAAATAATAATAAAAAAGACTTTGTTCAAACTTTCACAATTAGTTAAAAATGAATAAAAATTATATACTTATATTTCTGATGGCTATAAAAAACAGTCTGTTAATCAGTGTATATTACCAGGATAGTATAAATTCGGCACTTAGTACCATCCAGAGATAAAAAGGAAAAAATGAAGGAGAAAAATAAAAACATTATATAGTATCTCCAATAGGGGTATCAATGTATAGAAACAAATACATATATAAAATAGGTGGATTCAAAGGAATATATCCAAAAGACATATTATATTGATAAAATATAAGGAGGTTCATAAAAGTGCAATGTAAATGTTCAATTGGTACTGGGATAAAAAATACATACAGTATATACCGCTGCGAGTTGAAGGCATACAGCTGACTCTCGTGATTAAGGCCCTTCAGAGCCAAGCTATTTAATGTGAAGATCCATTTGGATTCCATCCGCGACATTAATCTCAGGTAATCACCTCCCCTCCATTTTCTGGGGACTAATCGGATCCCACAAAACTTAGTGTCCTTATAAGATTGGTTGTGGAACTTCCGGTAGTGCCGGGACAGTGGATGCCCTTCAAAACCTTCATTCATGTTGATAAAGTGTTCCTTCAGCCTTTTGATAACTTGCGCTTTGTACAGACATCTCCTCCTGCCAAGGCATAAAAAGGGCGTGGCTTGGGGTGTGGATAGGGGCGTGGCCAGACTACGCGTGTCGCATGGTTTCGCCCTCTTTCTAGTCCTCATAGGTTGGCGGTATGCTTGTACTGAGCAGATCTGGGATATCAGTGATTAGGTCCCATATTGTGCACTGTAAGGTCTGGAAAAGCTCCTTCTATCCGTCTCTGTAGCACCAGAGGAAGAACAGAGGGGAAAAGACAGGATTTTCTACATGTCGCGTTATGTAGATGTTCTGCAGATTTATCACAACCGTCCACAAGAAGAAACTGCCATCACAGAGCCGCCTTTAGCTGTTGGAAAAGTTTAAACTTAGTTTTGAATAGTTGCTATAGCCAACAAGGACTTTCTATTTATGCTGGGTCACATGATGCTGGTGCTGGGTGATGTCATGTGACGGAATGTTGTGGGTGATGATGTCACAGAGGGCGTTGTGATGTCACCCTTGGGGTATATAAGGGGGCTCCATCCACCTGGAGCTCATATCTCATTGGCCATATCTTGGTGCTGAGATACCCCCTGGAGACAATGAGGATCGCCATATTGTTTCTGTGCTGTACCCTGTTCTACCCTGTGAATTACCATAGGCTGCCGGTGAGTACCTGTCTATTATTACATATGGAGGACGTTTAGAATCAGCTGCGGCAAGGGAAGGGGATGGGGAGGGGGGTCCTGTAAGAATTTACCTGCGGGAATAAGAGGTTATGGCAGGGAAAGGAGCTTAGGAAGTGACAGTCAGAGGGGATATAAGTGTGGGGTGACCCCTCTGACTCCCACATTCCTGCCTTGTCCTTGTAGTGATTAATGACTTTGGTGTTGTCCCTTATATATCACTTTGCAGTCACCAGTGATCGCTCCGCACTGTGATCCTAAACTACAGTCTCATTTACCTTTTTGCAAACGCCCAGAAGGGGAGGAGTGACATCACACCCATGTGAGCAGATCCCGCCCACTTTTACTGCAGTCGTAATGCGAGCTAGCTGTATTCTGTTTTCATGGAAATATCAGCAGCTGCTCCCCCTAGTGTTTACAAGATGAAAACATCAAAAGAGTTAAAATATTTTTTTCAGATTTTATACCATTAAAACCTTTTTAAATATATATGTGTATTTATATATAAATATAAATACTTTACAATTTTACAATTGTAAAAAAATTGCTGACACTTTCCCTTTAAAAGATCTAAAGACGTTCTGCTTCATGTGCCATTGTGACCAATCACAGCACAGATTATATTTTTTAAACTTTTCTTGAAAAACTGAAGCTGCTCCGTGATTGGAAATCATGTGGAAGGGTTCTCTTTTAGACATTTAGTTAGGTCCAAAGTATCAGTGACATGATGGATAGAACTGTGCAATGATGTCACAGAGGGCTTTGTGATGTCACCCCTGGGTATATTAGAAGCCTCGGCCCATCTGCAGCTTGTATCTCATTGACCATACCTTGGTGCTGAGAGACCTCTGGAGATGATGAGTATCATCCTATCATTTCTGTGCTTTACGTTGCTCTACCCCCCACATTACAGTACACTGAGGGCGAGTATGTTCTCATCAATATGGAGGTCACAAGGATCAGCTAATGAGAATATCGCCTCTTGCAGGACTTCTCATACTGGACACGTGACCGTCCGTCATATGAAAGTCCAACTGTAAATAATATTCCATGGACCCTGGAGGTGAATCCCAAACTTCTTCCTGATCTTCTCAATGGGATATTTCTGAAAGTTGCTTGATAATGTATCCATCACTGTATAATAACAAGGGCTCTCTGTTTGACTGGATTGGGTATAAATATACAGGACTTTATTATGTTTTTTTTCTTTATTATAGGATGACCCACTACCCGTGGATCTCAGAAGAAGCACCTATCAAGCTTCCATCAATCTTCCTCTTTGGCTCTTCCGTGACGCAGTTTTTGTTGCGGTGATGACACTACTGACAATACTAGAGTATTTGGCCTTAAGTCTTGTCCTGAGCAAGTGGGCAATGTCTGAACCTGGTGAAACAATCAGAAAACTCCTGAGAACAAAACCATTCTGAAGGAACAAAGTGCTTGTAAGGAGCCGATTTGCATCCCTCAGGTTCAGAAGCAAGACTCCAGGAGAACACCTGTCCTGCCCAATGGCAAATGTTCTACTCCATCCATGGCTCCTGCACCGCAGGATGCGAAAAAGGTTCCTAGTTGCAACTATAAAGTGGCGTTCAGTGATATTGTCTGGGTCAGAATGATCCCTCACAACAATATAGGAAGAAGAGCTCGAAGTTCAACGGAGCTTAAAGAGAGGTTACTGATTTTTCAGAGAAGCCAACAACCCAGAATTCCAGAGCCAAGAGCACCAGAACCTAGAACACCAGAACCTACCATGTCAGAACCTAGTATGTCAGAACCTAGAATGCCAGAGCCTGAAATGCCTACAACACCTCAACCCAAAATCAAGAGGAGAAGATGTTTCCTTAGATGTCTTAGAGGCGAGGAAGATTGAGAAGGCAACTGCTTGAACTTTCCCATTGCTCGTGTTTTCATCACAGGTTAGTCCTATACATGCTGTCTGATGGGCACCATCTTACTACATACAATGCAGCATTGCACCTGAAATCGCATGGATATTTTGTCACACACTTGCACTTTAGCACCTTATCATATGGCGCATATATCTATGAACGCTTTGCTAAGTATCACTGTCTAGTATGTGCTTCTGATGAACCTATTTTAGGAAAACGTGTCGAGGTTTGGCATACTATGTACTTGAGTTTGGCGTACTATGTGCTTGTTGGTAAATTCTATTGCCATCTATAATCTACTAGATATTATAATGTCTCTGGTGGGATGCCCCATGCCGAATTGTTGATAACTGACTATGAGCATTGTCCTCTATTTCTTATCTACTATGGTTACAGGTTGATGTGAAGAGAGCTGTGCCATTGGTAGCGATTTTTCTACTGATTTGTCAGTTATATTTATATTAGTTTAGCAAATTTCTGCTTGTAGGGTCTAATGTTTTACCATAGTGTATGTTCTGTGAGCTAAATTGTCATACTTATGCACTAGATAGATTATAAATTGTGATGCTTATGTACAAGATAGATTATTAGTTTAATCGGTGATTTTTTAAATATTTTTTAGCATCAGGAGACTCAAGAATCGCATCTTACAGAAGACAAGAAGCCTAAATGCCGAAGGGTGATGACCTGTTGATGGCCCACAGCTGGAGGGTCATTACCTCTTGATGGCACAAAACTGGACAGAAGATAAAAACATTTGATGGCACACAGCCGGAGGGTGATGATCTATTGATGGCCATAGCCAGAGGGTCATTACCTGTTGATGGCACACAGCCGGAGGGTGATGACCTATTGATGACCATAGCCAGAGGGTCATTACCTGTTGATGGCACACAGCTGGAGGATGATGACCTATTGATGGCCATAGCCAGAGGGTCATTACCTGTTGATGGCACACAGCCGGACAGAGGATAATTACCTGTTGATGGCACACAGACGGATGGTCATTACCTGTTCATGGCGCACTGCCGGATGGTCATTACCTATTGATGGCACACAGCCGGAGGGTGATGACCAATTGATGGCCATAGCCAGAGGGTCATTACCTGTTGATGGTGCACTGCCGGATGGTCATTACCTGTTGATGGCACACAGCCGGATGGTCATTACCTGTTCATGGCACACTGCCGGATGGTCATTACCTGTTGATGGAACACAGCCGGAGGGTGATGACCTATTGATGGCCATAGCCAGAGGGTCATTACCTGTTGATGGCGCACTGCCGGATGGTCATTACCTGTTGATTGCACACAGCTGGAGGGTGATGACCAGTTGATGTCGGACTGCCGGATGGTCATTACCTGTTGATGGCACACAGCCGGACAGAGGATCATTACCTGTTGATGGCACAAAGCCGGTCAGAGGATAAGATCTTTTGATTGCATACACCGGGTCCCTCCCTGATAACAGGGAACCCTGGGGAATACTCGTCATCTTGATCCCCCACTGACTAAATACTTGCTCCACCTCAGCCTACACCATCATGGAGGACACTTCCACCTGTGTCCACTGTAAGGTTCGACTTTCTTTTATCATTTCAGCAGATTAATAAACATCATAAAGCTGTAAAACTATCGAGTAATTTATTATAAATTATTATAAAGAAATATAAAGTATAATAGATAGCTATAGAGGGCACAGAAGACGACTAACTATAGTAAGCATGGTATCGCCTGATATATACTGTATATTCTAGATGGCGCTATTACACTAAATACATCACAACCTCCAGGGTGATATTACCGTACAATGTGAGATCACTAATAATGGCCACAGATTATGAGAAAATGACCAGCTCCATAGTCCTGGAGTTATTATAAATGTCTCTAGTGTGAGGCAGGGACTGGACGAGTGTTGGAGGGAGGTATATTCCCCCAGGACGTCCTTTATGTATCCATGCTGTAGAATCTGCCGTATACTTCTGTTCTAGCAGTCAGACATTTCACTCTGCAAATCACAGGCTCAACATTGTGTAAAACTACCACCGTATATAAGAGCACTCAGAATAAAAACTAGCGGCATGCCGTGCACTGCCCACGTCATGTGTACGGGATACAGGACCTGCAGGACCTGGTACGGCCATTATAGTTGATAGATTAATGATACCTGTGCAGATGAAGGGAAAAAAATATGTGCAACAGCAGGAGGAGAAAGTCTCAAAATGTAATTTGAAGAGTATAATAGAGAAATGGGAAACTTCTGGAGATGCAGATAAGTGGTACCAGGGCAAAACGTAAGTGCAGTCAGACAAGGGAAAAGTGCAAATGATCCAGCGTAAAGGTTTGTTTAGTAGAAAAAATATTAAAACTTAGCTTTTATTAGCCATATAAAACACTGCTCCACAAAGAATACAGCAAATGTGCAACTATCATAGCTTACAGACCTACACGTTTCAACAAATCATGTCTTAATTATGGCCCTACTACTAGAATGACAAAAAGGCATATATATATATATATATATATATATATATATATATATATATATATATATATATATCCACGTGCCTGTATGACCTCCCTACAACGCCTGGGCATGCTCCTGATGAGGTTGCGGATGGTCTCCTGTGGGATCTCCTCCCAGACCTGAACTAAAGCATCCGCCAACTCCTGGACAGTCTGTGGTGCAACGTGACGTTGGCGGATGGAGCGAGACATGATGTCCCAGATGTGCTCAATCGGATTCAGGTCTGGGGAACGGGCGGGCCAGTCCATAGCTTCAATGCCTCCATCTTGCAGGAACTGCTGACACACTCCAGCCACATGAGGTCTGCCATTGTCCAGCATTATGAGGAACCCAGGGCCAACCGCACCAGCATATGGTCTCACAAGGGGTCTGAGGATCTCATCTCGGTACCTAATGGAAGCCAGGCTACCTCTGGCGAGCACTTGGAGGGCTGTGCGGCTCTCCAAAGAAATGCCACCCCACACCATTACTCACCCACTGCCAAACCGGTCATGCTGAAGGATGTCACTCTCCACGGCGTCTCCAGACTCTGTCACGTCTGTCACATGTGCTCAGTGTGAACCTGCTTTCATCTACGAAGAGCACAGGGCGCGAGTGGCAACTTTGCCAATCCTGGTGTTCTGTGGCAAATGCCAAGCGTCCTGCATGGTGTTGGGCTGTGAGCACAACCCCTATCTGTGGACGTCGGGCCCTCATACCACCCTCATGGAGTCGGTATCTAACCGTTTGTGCAGACACATGCACATTTGTGGCCAGCTGGAGGTCATTTTGCAGGGCTCTGGCAGTGCTCCTCCTGTTCCTCCTTTCACAAAGGCGGAGGTAGCGGTCCTGCTGCTGGGTTGTTGCCCTCCTACGGCCCCCTCCACATCTCCTGGTGTACTGGCCTGTCTCCTGGTAGCGCCTCCAGCCTCTGGACACAGCCAACCTTCTTGCCACAGCTCGCATTGATGTGCCATCCTGGATGAGCTGCACTATCTGAGCAACTTCTGTGGGTTGTAGAGTCTGTCTCATGCTACCACGAGTGTGAAAGCACAACCAACATTCAAAAGTGACCAAAACATCAGCCAGAAAGCATTGGTACTGAGATGTGGTCTGTGGTCCCCACCTGCAGAACCACTCCTTTATTGAGGGTGTCTTGATAATTGCCAATAATTTCCATCTATCCTCTATTCCATTTGCACATCAGCATGTGAAATTGATTGTCAATCAGTGTTGCTTCCTAAGTGGACAGTTTGATTTCACAGAAGTTTGATTTACTTGGAGTTATATTCTGTTGTTTTAAGTGTTCCCTTTATTTTTGGAGCAGTTTATATAGATACATACAGTGAGTACGGAAAGTATTCAGACTCCTTTAAATTTTTCACTCTTTGTTTCATTGCAGCCATTTGATAAATTCTAAAAAGTTCATTTTTTTCTCATTAAAGTACACTCAGCACCCCATCTTGACTGAAAAAAACAGCAATATAGAATTTTTTTGCAAATTTATTAAAAAAGAAAAACTGAAATATCACATGGTCATAAGTATTCAGATCCTTTGCTCAGACACTCATATTTAAGTCACATGCTGTCCATTTCCTTGTGATCCTCCTTGAGATGGTTCTACTCCTTCAATGGAGTCCAAATGTGTTTAATTAAACTGATAGGACTTGATTTGGAAAGGCACACACCTGTCTATATAAGACCCCACAGCTCACACTACATGTCAGACCAAATGAGAATCATGAGCTCAAACGAACTGCCCAAGGAGCTCAGAGACCGAATTGTGGCAAGGCACAGATCTAGCCAAGGTTATAAAAGAATTTCTGCATTACCCAAGGTTCATAAGAGCACAGTGGCCTCCATAATCCTTAAATGGAAGAAGTTTGGGACCACCAGAAGTCTTCCTAGACCTGGCCGTCCAGCCAAACTGAGCAATCGTGGGAGAAGAGCCTTGGTGAGAGAGGTAAAGAAGAACCCCAAGATCACTGTGGCTGAGCTCCAGAGATGCAGTAGGGAGATGGGAGAAAGTTCCACATAGTCAACTATCACTGCAGCCCTTCCCCAGTTGGGCCTTTATGGCAGAGTGGCCAGATGGAAGCCTCTCCTCATATGAAAGCCCGCATAGAGTTTGCTCAAAAACACATGAAGGACTCCCAGACTATGAGAAATAAGATTCTCTGGTCTGATGAGACGAAGATAGAACTTTTTGGTGATAATTCTAAGTGGTATGTGTGGAGAAAACCAGGCACTGCTCATCACCTGCCTAATACAATCCCAACAGTGAAACATGGTGGTGGCAGTTGTTAGAACCCTCCTGTTAGTTTTTTCTATTTTGTGGTCATGTGACCTTCTGCCTATTTATTCCAGCTCCGCCCTTCAGGCTTTGCTGTACTTCAGTGTTACTTTGACTCTTAATCTAGCCAGGTGCTTTGTACCTACTGTATCTCTCTAGTTTGTTTGGTCCTTGGACCACTAAGTACTTTTGTCTGTTTGTCTTCTTCTGCTACTACTTCTGCCAGGAGGTGTCCAGTTTTGTCCCAGTCCTTAGTTCTTTTAGGGACCCCTCCCTTTAATCTATAGGTCTGTGTTCAGATTAGCCGCGGACATAGGCGGGTCTGTTTGCAAGGAACAGGTTGCCCGCTGCATCGTAAGGAATCAGCTTAGTCCTATTGTATGGACAGATTTCCTCTCTTTCCTTAGTTCTTGTAGCAGATCATAACAGCAGCATCATGCTATGGGTGTGTTTTTCAGCTGCAGGGACAGGACGACTGGTTGCAATTGAAGGAAACATGAATGCGGCCAAGTACAGAGATATCCTGGATGAAAACCTCTTCCAGAGTGCTCTGCACCTCAGACTTGGCCAAAGGTTCACCTTCCAACAAGACAATGACCCTAAGCACACAGCTAAAATAACAAAGGAGTGGCTTCAGAACAACTATGTGACCATTCTTGACTGGCCCAGCCAGAGCCCTGACCTAAACCCAATTGAGCATCTTTGGAGAGACCTGAAAATGGCTGTCCACCAACGTTTCCCATTCATCCTGACGGAACTGGAGAGGATCTGCAAGGAAGAATGGCAGAGGATCCCAAAATGCTGGTGTGAAAAACTTGTTGCATCATTTCCAAGAAGACTCATGGCTGTACTAGCCCAAAAGGGTGCTTCTACTCAATACTGAGCAAAGGGTCTGAATACTTATGCCCGTGTGATATTTCAGTTTTTCTTTTTTATTAAATTTTGCAAAAATTTCTTCATTTCTGTTTTCTTTCAGACAAGATGGGGTGCAGAGTGGACTTTAATGAGAAAAAAATGAACTTTTTAGAATTTACCAAATGGCTGCAATGAAACAAAGAGTGAAAAATGTAAAGGGGTCTGAATACTTTCCGTACCCAGTGTACATGCATGGAAATAAATGCAGAATTATATTTCTTAATACTGCAGTATCAGATCCTGTCTTGAATTTAACCCCTGTGGTATCCAATGTGAAAATCCACAGGGACTCCCCTGATGAATTACAATTGAGGAAATCATGAATTTTATATTCTCTATCATTACTT